>NW_024609835.1:57654295-58177819 GCF_016920785.2 Ixodes scapularis | reverse complement strand
ATGTTTGTTTCTTGTTTTGTTAGGTCATCGTTATCAAAAAAAAAAAAAATCTTAAAACACAAATAGTTAACTTAAAAAGAGACATGTGAAAGCGTGGATTACTCACCCATATTCTTCTATTCCCTCTTCACACCTGTTAAAAATTATATAAGCCTATTTTACTCTGTTCTTGCGAGAAATGAAAAAAGCTATATTTGCACTTTTTGATAATGCGGAATCAACCATTGTTACGGCGATGTAAAAAAAAAACAGGAATTCTACCAGCATCGATGTTTTCTTCCGTCCTATCTAGAGGGTCAGGAAACTATAAGCAAGACGACGACATCACGAGGTTCTAATAATATATCCTGATCGACTGGCCCTTGCGTTCATGCTTACCCAATGTCGGCTTTTTTTTCAAGATTAAATGATTACGTTATTTTTGGGGGCAACAGAAGCAGATCAACAAACAGATAATTGTCACTAAAAGCGAACAACATGTAGCTTCCCTAGATTTAATGTTTCCAGTTCTCTGTTTTTTTTTTTTTTAGTTCTGCAGTATCGGCAAAACAATTAATGGACAAACTTGTTGTCGCGTATGCTCCGTTCATCGCCAATCTGGAGGTGCGAAGAGGGTACACGTGCTCGTCGTACCAATCAGTCACCTGCCTTTCATTGCTCAATCCCGCTCTCTGTGTATGTAAACATGGACAGAGCGTAATCACGAGGTGTAAAGCCGACGACTGACTGGTCTATCGAGAAGGTAACTTTTACCGCCCAGTCAACTAAGCGGTAAATGGAGTACAGTCTGTATAGTAGTTGTCCCATTCACTCCACCACTCAGAACGAACGCACGTATTAATGAGTTGGCATTAGTGACCTGGTGCATGCGCTGAACTTGAACTGGTTTGGACTAACCAAATTTCGCAACGTCGCCACCGGATGGCGCCACAGCCGCACTGGCTGTGGTACCTGGTTAGGAAACTCCTTCTGCCAGCGCCGACAGATGATGGGAGGGGTGCGGGTGCGCGCTTGGGACGCCTTCGGAAGTTCCTGCCACCGGCTTTGGAGACCTGCGACCGCACACGGATTGCGCTTCCGTTCCTAAACCTGCCACGCCGTGCATGCACACTTACGAAGCCACGTCCGCAACGGCCCCACTATAGATTTGATTTTCAGCCCCGGTGTATAAATAACATTCAAAAGGCGGCATACGTAGCGGAATTCACGTTGCACAGGCCGCTCATGTGCATGATCTATCCGACGCAAGATTAAACGCACTTTCGCGGTGAATAAACTCGCCCAGCGAGATGGCTGTGTTGTCTTATACGTGCATCGCGCGCACGTCCTTCATGCACACGCTAAGTGAACTGACCCGCTTGCACCAAGGATAAGAGGAGTTTAGGGAGTGTTCACCGCAGGGAAATGTGATCAGCGACTGCATTCACCATGCTTTGTTAAACAGGGTGTTATACACTGCATATGTGCGAAGCGAGCATGCTTCGGATATGCTCCAGGCATGTCCGCGGATAATTCTCTCATCATGTCTGCAGCAAACACCTCGACTTCTGCACGAGGTATGAGCAACATGACTGCGGCTTAAGGCCTCCGCCCAATAAGTCTCATGCATTCTTTCCCACACTGTAGTGCAGTCTGTAGTAGTTTCAACATTTTCTTGACAAATCTACCTCTTTTTATTTTTTTATTTTTAACAAAAAGAAAAACCTGCGAAAAACACATACGTCATTTCCGGAAAGGTGACTGGAGTTTTTTAACATCACGTTTGCAATAAAATACCTTTTTAAATGATTTTTGTTTCGAAAATTTACTTGGTTCATATTTTAAAAAGAATGCCATAAAATCTACATTCGAGTGTGAATGTTTCCAACTTAACGAAGGTAAATAGACTCGTTCGAGCAAATGGTGTTACCCTTGTTTGTTTGTTTTTGTCGGGATGTTAACATTTTTGTAAAAGCAATGTATAGAAAAAAAAAGTTTTTATGCAACGACGTTAGCATCTAGGTCACTAGGCCATGCACCGCTCCCAAGCTTTGGGGGTTTTAACCGAAGCTGCACAACGGCAAATAACTTCGTCCTGCCATTACGGTGCTGTTTGAATCATAGTTCGGTCGGAAGTCGCCCTATAATATCGCAAAAAAAAGTCAATCGTTCGAAGCATTGTACATATTTAGAATATGCTATGGTCACTGCCAGATGAGTACAGAAGGGTGGAGTTTCAGTTGTACTGCCTCCAGCGCGCACTTCCTACCTACTTCAAACAACGGCCGGACTGAATTCGAGTATATGACCTGTTCCGTCCAAGGAAAAAAGCATGCGTATCTTTCTGCGGGAGGGGGGGGGGGGGGGGGGAGGGGGGGGGGGAGCGCTGAGGCCCAACAACTTTCGCCATTCCACCCTGCTGATCAACTGGTTCCGTTTCGCGTGGCATAAAGGTTTACTGTCGTGGGCCGAATTTCAAAAGTCGACATCGATGAAGACTTCTGGCGTGTCTTTTATCAGCTGCTCAGATAGGAATCGCTAAGCACTGCGTGAAAGAAGAACATATCTAGGTAGCACCTTGTTATGAAGGATAAACCTACATCTATGGTTACGTGCAGCAAGCACTTTAAACCGGGGAATTATGTGCCGGGATATCGCATAAAAGACGCTGCTCCACGTAGCCGTGGTCACGGTGTTCGATGGGTCCTTCGGAAGGACTTTACGCCTGCCTCCAACGAATCTCAAAGAGAACGCGTTTTGAAACAGTCGCCATCTGCGCCGAAAAACAGAAAGCGCAAGGCAGATGTGTTGCCCCCTCAAGAAGATTGTACACAGACCGAGCAAGATGAATTAAACGGGTCTCAAGTACGCGCTCCTATACTTTTGACTATTTTGGCTGGACAGCCACAGACAATTCTCCCCGAGTGTAATAGTGGCACCTTCTACTGCCGCGCTGCGTCGCAGCTCTCGGCCGCCCCGTGCGCTTCCGCCCAACTGTGCAGCGAAAAAAGAGGAAGGAACTGCCGGGCTCTGCGAACGTCTTTCTTGGTGCTCAGAGTTATCGCGAATATTTTGCGTATCCAGGCTTCCGAGAAACCATCGCCAACGGGAAAGACATATTAGAAGCCTCATCTTCCTATTGGAAAAGTGTGACAACACCCAAGTGCTAAAACGTTGGTCCCGCATGGTCGTTGTACCTATGGGTCGGGCCATCTGCATCGTCTAGATCGCCCTAATGCCGACTTTACTACGACATATGCCACCCAACTACAGGGTCTGGATCACAACTTCTAATGACCCAGAGGCTGTTAATATTGACTTCGTGCGCTACAATGAGAAGTACTATGTACTATATAAGAAGCCAACACAATACAAGCTCTGTGGTCGACTAGGACATGTCGCTGCAGCGTGTGTGTCTCCTTCCTTCATCCAATGTAGCACTAAGCATAGGGGAACAGACAGCAACGGGGCACTCCATTGCATCAATTGCGGATTTTAACACATCTCTAGCTCACGTGAGTGTCCCAAATGGCATAAAAAAAAGGATGTTGCTGAATATTGACGGAATAATCAAGCAGGCTACTGCACTGCAAAGGCCGCTGTCAAGCAGACGCTATCATCTAAAACTTCACAGGCACACCCGAAAATAGTTTGGGACAGTAGGACATTTGCTGTTGCCCACCGCTAGCTGCAAACAAGACAACCAGCCACGAACAATGCGATCCCACTTCAAGACGTGTCGGGATTTCTGCCCCTTATTACAAATCCTCCCAATGTAGAAATGGTCGCAGAAGCACACATTGACGTTCTCACGTCACCAGCTGCCACAGCTGTGGCCTCACGGGGCACATGGCACAAGCCTGATAACCCTGATCCTGCTGTAAAAGAAAAAAATCGACAACACGTGCTTCCAGAACACGCTGAGAAAGAAGACGCGATGGACTCTTCAAACATGGAGATGTCTCCAGCTTCAACAAAAGAGCAAGCGTCGCAATGCAACTCAACAGGGTCTTTTTCACCAATAAATATCGGTGAACTGCTTCGTGCCGCAATCAAGGCTTTGCGTAGGCTCCTTCAGTATATCTCAGAAACATCTGCCAGAACTATGAATCAATGTATTGATACAATAATCCGATTCGTCCAAGGATGGCTTTGTCATTGAGCGCCAAATTCAACGAGCTATCACATTTCAATAGAATGCCAGAGGACTGAAAACACGTCTGTCAGATTTTCGCCCGTTTATTCGGAAGTACCGTTATCCGATAATTGTCATAGGTGAATATAAACTTCCAAATGGGGATTTTCGACTCTGAGAGTTTGAAGTATTTCATTCCGCAGCTACATCTGGCCCATCAAGAGTAATGGTTGCCGTGCAGAAAGAACTCACATATGTGTCTTACGACGTTCCATAACACCACCGTAATGAATACGCCTGCCTAACCGTCCGAAAAGGAAAGTGCAAGGTTTCTGTGATCGTAGCATAGATACCACCGAGCGCCAAGTTTGAGGAAAAAAGGCTAGAAGACGTTCTCAACATCTACCCGGCTCCACATATAATGACCGGGTATTTCAACGCGCATTACCCAGTCTGGGGAAGTTTGCACATCAGCACGTGAGGAAGACGCCTGGCTGACCCGGCTTCTTCACACCATCATTCAGTGCTAAATGACGGGAGCCCGACGTCTCTAAGCGGCACAACGTGAACTTTCTATCTGGACGTGACATTTATTACAAACACCATTGTCCCTTCTGCGGGTTGGTTCACTGACAGTGAGACGCTCGGAAGCGACCGAATTCCTACCTATAAACCAACACGCGGCCCTGACGTCACGCAGCTGCGGTGGCGCTGTCAACGGCACTGCGCTTGCGCAGACGCTTCACTTCCCGCGAACTCGGTTTCTGCGCGCGCGCAGTGCCCACACCTGGTGTGGGTAAACGCGGCCTTGTTTGTAAACAGCGTGTCGGTCTATACAACAATCAAGTCGTTTCAAGGCGCGCAAAACTGAAACACAGTTCAACGAACGAACTAGCTAGGATACGTTTACGGGCTCAGTAGAGCAGGCCTTTGAGAGCCGTGTCGGCTTACCTGACTGCCAGGACGCTAGTCATGACTCAAGAACAGCTGCGACAAAGTTCTTTAACCTTCCATGTAATTGATCCGTCATTGATACAGAATATGAGCGCTTGTGTGCAATTCGCCGACGAGCAGAGCACAAAGTAAGGCGGACAAAAAATTCAAAGGACTTACGAGCGGCTCGAAAGGCCCAAAGACACACAAGACGGCACCTGCAGAAACTTGGTTGGCAACGCTGGAAATCCGCTTGTGCTTCAATGAATCCTAAAAAGCCCTTTGCACGTGGAGTATTGCACCTGAGCTAAAAACACCACCACAACAATTACGTCCGTTTAATTAAGCCTCTAGCTGTACACAAGGAGTGTTCTGAAATATGCATCGCCGAACAGTTTTGTACAATGCTCATCAACTAATATACAGCATAGGTCCAAAACCGGTGTTGCACTTCTTCCCTCAACGAATAAACGAATGAATGTCCCGCTCAGTATACAAAAAAAAAAAATAGAAGCTGCACTCAACTCATTAAATTCGAACTCGTCACTTGGACCTGGCGGCGTAAAGTATTCAGACCTAATTCACTTAGGACTAGAGGGATATACGAGGCTCCTAATGCTGTTCAACATGTCATGCGAAACCGGTCCTTGACACTGCCACATGGGAAAAGAGCAGGATAAGTCAATGCTCAATATATCGACTTACCGCCCCATTGCTCTTGCAAGCTGTATAGTTTCCCCGCTAAATTTAGCCGGGAATCGAATTGGTGCTGAAGTCACGAAACGTCAATTTTTCTGCTAAATTTAGCGCGGTTACGCCGACGCTGACGCCGCGAAACACGAAAATGGACATTTCATAGCTGCGCTCTAAAAAAGAGATATCAACCAATCAACGTCGAGCTTGGGTGTGACGTCATACGTGACGTCATACCTGGCCCAGCGAGTCAGCATTGATATAATCGGTGGCTTCACAAAGTTTTCGAATCCCCCTTCCTTCCCTCCCCCCCCCCCCCCCCCAAACGAGGCGAAGAACCTTTCACGATAAAAAAAAAATGAAAGCCGTTTACAACTACCTGTAACACCGAATTAGAGCGCAGCTCTTGATGAGGAGGAGGGAAGGATACTGAGGTTCACGTGTTCTCGCGGGAGGGGTCAAGTGACCTGGGGGTCACATGACCCCTCCCCAAGATCACGTGGGGGTCACGTGACCTGGGGGTGTCACGTGACCACGGGGATCAGTGACCTTGGGGGGTCACGCGACCCCGTGACCTGGAGGTGTCACGTGACCACGGGGGTCACGTGACCTCGGGGGTCAGTGACCCCCAGAGAAATGTTTCCGCTAAATTTAGCGGGGAAAATTTTCCGCTAGATTTAGCGAAAAAGCTTTTCCGCTAGATTTAGCGGAAAAACTTTTTCGCTAAATCTAGCGGAAAAATTTCCCCGCTGAACTTAGTGGAAAAATTTCACCGCTAAATCTAGCGGGGAAATTTTTCCGCTAGATTTAGCGGGGGAATTTTTTCGCTAGATTTAGCGGGGAAATTTATCCGCTAAATTTAGCGGGGAAATTTTTCCGCTAGATTTAGCGGGGAAATTTTATCGTTAGATTTAGTGAGGAAATTTTTTCGCTAGATTTATCGGCGGGATTTCTCCGCTAAATTTAGCGGGGAAATTTTTCCGCTAAGCGGGGAAAATTTTTCTGCTACATTTAGCCCCGGAATTTTTCCGCTAGATTTAGCGGGGAAATTTACCCATATTGCACCGAGCGGTTACGCCGACGGCGACGCCGACGCCGTTCAAGCCGGAAACGGGCGCCTAAGAGCTGCGCTCTAAAACAACAACAGTAACAAGCATGTTTATTACAGACAAACAGTTTGCGACAGACAGTCCGCGAAAGAGCAAAACAGTAGCGCATGGACCTACTGACACCATATGTAAAGCTCAGCATTTTCGATTCGTAACGATCCCCAATTTCATCCGCTCTACACTAAGCACTAAAATGGTGGCGCCCACAAGAGGGATTGCAGTGCCGATACTCTAAGCGTAGCTGATTTAATGGCTCTAATTTGTTACAAATTATGGTTGTCTATAGTCGGTTACAGGTCAAGAGTTTAGGGGAGTCTCCTCACCTCTTTCCACTTTCAGAGCGAACGCTGGAGTGGATGGAGGTCATGCATCTCTGCTCGCGCGTGCCTTGTCACCCATGCTTAGACAGGCCGAAAACCGACCGAACCGAAAACCCTTTACGAATCCGCAGTGCATCGCGCAAAACATTTGTCGAGTGACCAAAGTACAAGCCAGACGCATAAACACCGCGGACGACAGCGTCAAAGACCCTGTTTAGACCGTGGTCCATATATTCGAACTCCAGGCAGCTCCAGGGTCCGAGTTAGTAGGGCAACATATAAGCCACACTGCAGCGATTTAGAACACCAACGAAATTGTTTGTCATTGGCTGAACATATAACGGCCCTTGATGGGCTAAGTGATCCGTCTTATATCACATTTCTTCCCTTGTATCTTCTTCCGTATATGCCTTTGCGCAACCTTCATCACACGATTGGAATCGTTGGTTTGTTGGAACAGAACCGCGTTACGCGTGTCACGAGATTGAGACGGCTTGGAATACTTTGCAATGGATCGCAAACTGCGAATGAAGCAAGACGTCGCGTAGCGACCCTGTCGTTTTCATCTTCAATGTGCACAAACACTAGATAAAGTAAAAAGAATAAAAATAAACAAAAACTTATTTTTAAAGGTATCGTAACCTCACGGCGGTGGTGATTTTTCGCAAAGCAACAAGAGAAAGCTCCGCGCTTCGAAGGGGTCTGCCGAACACGTGCGCTGATGCTATGCAAGTGTACCTTATGGTATATTCGGCTGGTCATTTCCGAGCGCTCCAATCATCCGAGTCGGAGCTACCAGATCCTGGAGCGCCTCCACATCGGAGCGAGAGAATCGGCGCGCCCAACCGAACGCTCCTCAACTTTTCGGAGCGGCAAGCCGAGCGGATAGAGGGTGGCCTGCGCCACTAGAGGACGGCGCGAGCCGCCCTCTAGCGGAACGTTTTGCTTCTCGGATTCAAAGGGTTCAGCAGTATCAGTCATACATCCATCCGTCAATCCTTGAAAAATGACAGCCGTCAACGCGGACGCTGATAAGGCCATCGCAAGCCAGCCGTGCCATGCGGAAGATCCTGCAAAACGATATATATATAAAAAAAAAAAAACCGTACAGCTTGAAAATTCTTGTACTTTTGTTCTTACCGCTTTGTCCGAGTAGGTTCGCACTATAGAAACATAAGTCTTGACCTTGGGCACTGTACTAGGTGCGTCAAACAACTCGGCAAACTTCGCTTCGTGAACACGACCCTCGTCGTCGTCGTCCAAGCTGCTATACTTCGTTTCAGCTTCGGTGCGAGCGCGGCCGATGTTATGAGCCGAAGGGCCAATGAAACAGCGAAAGAGGCACAACGTCATGGCCTGCTCTCTGCAGTTGATAGGACCAGCCGGCATTCGCTCTCTCTCTGTGCACTGCTCCTCCGCCGGCTAGACGTATCAAGCGCAGAGAGCACGCCATGACGTTGCGCTTTTTGCGCAGTTTGATTGGCCCTTCGGCTCATAACATCGGCTGCGCTCGGACGGAAGCTGAAACGAAGTATAGTGTTGTCGCTGTCTGCGAGCTTCGCCGGCAGCACTGACGGTGCCACCCCTAACATTAAACGGCTTCGTTTCAACATTTCACCTCAATTCGGGGAGCACAACACAACGGTGACGGCGGCGAGAATGACGGCTGTTTTCCGCAGACCTTTTTCTGCGGAATAGCTGCGTTCTTGCCGTCCGCTTCCGACACAAAAGCAAAATGGCGGAATGGCTGGAGTCACGTGAGCAGTCAGCAGCCAGACCTCTCGCGCGACCCACTTCCAAGTCAGAGCGCCTCAAACCGCTCCGATTCGGAGGACGGCGAGAGTCAGAGCTTCGAGAACGCTCCAAAGGAACCTGTTGAATATACTTGGAGCGGCTGGCATCGACCCCCGAATGCACACCAGCTCTTTCAGAGCGCTCCCAGAGGCTGAAAAGCGACCAGGCGAATATACCGTCAGGGTAGCATGCTCGCGAGTGTATAGGGTCGGTTTCACTCGCACTAGTGAGGAAACAAAGGGTTGGCTTCTGCATATGAGCAGTACCCACAGTTTCCACGTGACATCGTGCTTATTTGTCAACAATACGTTGGTGTTTACTTGTCGCTTATCCGGCTGATTCTGGGTTTGCGCGCCTAGAAGTCTCTTTCTAGAATTCATGCTCCTCGTTTCAATACACCTTTTCCACAAGGGCGCACCCATCTTGAATGTCGTCATTTGTGGTATGCGTGGAACATCGCTTTGATCTCTCCACGCCGCTGGAAGGTGTATACGAAAAATACGTGATTGTGCACATTCTCGTGTTTCCTCACCTACATTTTCTCGCAGATTCCAGGTTTTATTTTTTCGCTCAGCCTCCCAGGTATTAAACCCACGTGACTGAGAACGACAGGAAACAGAAGCCATCTATAATCACGCACGAGGTAGTCCTATAGTATGCCTTATGTATACTGTAAAACCCTTAATTTTCGCGAATTTCGCGGATTGAAATATTCGCGGAATTTAAGGGCACGCGAAAATTTTGATCCTTAAGAGTTTCAATGCAGGCGTCTGCTATTCGCGAAATTTAGTGGCGGCGATTATGTCATCTGTGATCGATTCGCGAAAAATAGGGGCCGCGAAAATAAAGGGTTTTACAGTATATATATATATATATATCAAATTAAGTAAACTTCATTTCATTTATTTCCTACTGGCGTGTTTAGTGTCCTAATCTACCAACACATTGCAAGTGGTACCGAAGTGGCAACAAATGACGTAACAAAAGCCGGAGGGTCATATGTTGTCGGATGTCGCGATGCTTTTGGACACTTACTATAACAAGCTAAAAATCGCGTATAACTCACAATGAATTAAACACGCGCACTGTTCAGGAAGTGCGCGTGTCTAATTTATGAGACGCATTTGAATATCATATTCATGGAGTAATCCTCCAGATTTGGTCACCGCTGCGACACTTGTAACCACGTGAAGTTTTGCGAAGGAGACATTAGGGATTTTTAGCAAATCGTTACCTTGTTCCGAGTGCCGCACTACCGGAGCCTTTAAAGCATGCTTTTAAGCGCCCGCCCCGGAGTAGCGGTATCACCCGGGCGCGCGCTTAAAAGCGTGCTTCAAAGGTTCCGGTAGTGCGCTACGCGGAACACGGTCGCGGTTTGCTAAAAACACTTAAAAGAAGAAATCCGCCGTTATTCTGGGAATTACGGCTCTTTAAGGAGACGTCAGTGGCGTTGGGTGCGAATGCACTGTGTTTGCACTATCAGTAAGCTTGAGTAAAGTGAGAAACATTTCAGGAGTAGGGAATCCCACGCTGCCTCGCAAGTTCGTGCCATCGTCTGACACGTGCTGTCTTCGACCGATAGTGTTCGCCTCGTCCGTGTAGTGTTGACAATCGCGAACACTGGAACGATAATGCCCGATTTATATAGGGAATATGTTGTTTAACACATACTGGCGCTAACTTCAGACAAGCCGCGTATGCACTTTGACTGAAACCAGATGAATGGATGACAAAATGAATACGGCGAAACCTTTTGCGTTGAACGGCGGTGTGTGCCACCTAGCCATTGCCTTCGATTTCAACTTTTAATATACAAGGTGCCCCCAACCCCCCCTCCCCCCCCCCCCTCCCCCCACAGACACAAAAAACAAATTGCCAGGTTTTATTTAATACAAAAAGTGGCCGCATCTCCACGTGGTGAATGATGTTGATTGGGGCGGAACTCTGGTGGTGCTGATGATACTGATTTTATTGTTCATAGATAGTGCTGATGGTGCTGATATTTTTTTTTATTGCTCATAGGTAGTGCTGAGTTCCGGGTTGCGTTTCGACTTCATTATTACTGCTCTATGGTCGCTGAAATGCAGAGCCAGTGGTTCTTCTAGCGGGTCAGCTTGGATCCATTAGAAGCCATGAGAACGCATCTCCACCGCTTAAAGGGACACTGACAGGGTATTTATGCTCGCCAAGGTTTTTAGTTGTACGTGACATATGAGAGCTCAACTACCCAGAACAGAATTTGCGGCTCGAAATTCGGTTTCTTTCCGCCCGAAAAGCGCCGATCAAGAACTGGCCGGTTCGAGTCTCGCTTACTCTCTTTTCCGCGGTCACGGGCCGTTTTCTAAGGTATCGATGCGACCACCAAATTTAATCAAAGTCGTGGGTCACTGAGGGCACACACCCAATATTAAAAATAGAAAAAAATATGAAACCCATTTTTTGTGGCTTCAAAAAAGCTGCAAATACGTTGATTGAAAAAAAAAAAGTTGCACAGAGAACCGGAAGAATTCTGTGCGTTCGTCGTTTCGCGTATCGTGGGGTTCGCGGGAACGGCGATGGCAGCGGACGACGGGCGTGGGACCTCTATTTCAGAACTGTCGTTCGCGGCAGGGGTGGGCAAGATGCTTCGAAATTGTATCTTCGATACAGATACTCGATACCCTCGAAAATTGTATTTGAGATACCGATACAAGATACAGATGCAAAACTAATCTCCGATACAGATACTGAATACTGTATTTTAGATACCTCGATACACCGCTAAAACCTCATCCGAAGTACTTTAAAATGGGTGTATCTTATTGCTTTAGATTAATTAACAAAGGTATTAGTTGAATTCTTGTGTTTGTTATATTGCGTCTTTTTTTCAAACGTTTACACAAACGTACAAACCTCCGTACAAATATTGCAGCCAAGAGAGCAGCGAGGTATAAAGATACACGCTATTTCAAATCCACAGAATCTACCAAACCAAAACGTTCTATCTATAATTGAGTTTTAGTCTCCGCAAGTTTTTTTCAGAAACACGGACTATGTGGTGTTAACGAGTTATAGTAGATCGTGTTTTCAGGGAAAGATATTTGTATTGGGAGCTCGCGCTGCCACATCGAAGCATGCTCTGAAGCGCGCGCATGGAGTGGTATCGATCCAATGAAAACGATGTACTGAAACTCCCTACTGCCGCTGTCGGGGGCTGAAGCTCGAAAGACAAATACAGGCATTGATAGAATCAGGAGAGCGTGTTGGTTAAACATTCATGAGAAGGATTTAGAACGCAAGTAAGAAGGGACACACAGAAATATGAGACAGACATGGCAGTCGGTGTCTGTCTCGTTTTCATATTAGTCCCTTGAGTTTACTTGCGTTCTGAATCCTCAAGAAATGACAGACACTTTTAGATAGACGTACAAGTAGGCAGCAATTTAGCACCATGTTTTGCGTCTTTTCGTTCTGGTCGCTTTATTGTAATATTGTCGCGCAAGAGCTTGCTGCCGTTTTTGCCGCCCTGGCGGTTGAAAAACCCTTCGGTCACGATTAGGGTGCCTTCATGTGCGCTTTGCTTAGGGTGGTGGCATCTCGCCATTTTGTCCCACACGTTTATTTTTATTTTTTGTTCAGAAGCGCGTGGAAGAGCGTGGCCCTGCACGCGTTTGTGGCGTTGACTGTATTATGGAGACATTTTGTTTTCGTTGATTTCTTTGTATTTTCCCCGTGAGCGCGCGCTATCGGCATCGGGTACTACAAAGGGTGGCATCACCCTAAACAGAAGGACATTGAGGCACCCTAGTCACGATGGCACCCGTGGGACCGCAGCCTTAAGCAGAAGCATTTGCTCAAAACGCCGGTCTGAAAGTCTGCCACGATGCGGGCGTAAGATTAGCGACGCGAAGGAGAACAGCCGTTCTACAGGAGCCGAGGAGCACGTTGGGGTGTTGTATCTAATGAAGGCGCTTCTCAGAGAAGGGTATGAGCGGAGCATATCGAACTCAACTCGAGGATCTTGCAGGTAGCTCAGGAACTCAAGTTTGACTTGATCTTCCTGACAACTGGGGCTCGTGCCGCAGTGGGCTTCAAAAGAAAAGAATGCATCAGCCGATACGTCGGAGGCTGCAGAGGTTGATGGCGCGCACGCCAAAGGACGCGTGGTATGCTTGGTTGCATTTACAAAGTCGATTACAGCTTTTTCTGTGAGTTGCTGGCCATGCTCGCGGACATCTTGAGGTTCTCGTGACAACCACCGCAACTTAAAGTAAGGGTGAAGAACAGCAGCAACAGTCGCTTCATTTGCACTTGGTTTCATTCGCAGAAGCTCGTCAAATCTGCGAATGAACCCAGATGTAACCGCATCCAAAAGTGGTCTGCAGTAGACGAAGTCCATACCAGCCTTCTCCTGAAGCTTTGATTTTACGGTAAAAAGCGTTGGCAGCAGCTCCCCGAAGAAGCAATCGGACTGCGCTTGGAGTCGCGTCAGAGCGGAAGCGATGGGCTGCAGGATCTCACAGTACTCGGCAATAAATGCTAAGTCTCTTTCTTGGAATGTCTGCAGATTTAGTCCATCGCAGACATCTCGCAGTTTATCCTTCGAGCGAAGGAGGTCTTTCATGCTGTCATACAATGAATTCCAGCGTGTTACGCATGGCGTCTTCAGAGAATGCCCTAGGATGTCCACAATAACTTCAGACGACTTGGGTCTTCGAACGCAGTTCCATAGGGCCGAACACTTTGACATGACCGATGTGTTAGCACGTTCAAAGAACGGTGTCGACAAGGCTGCCTTCGCATCTGAAGTTGCCACAAGACTCAGCGTGTGACATGCGCATCGAAGATGACGAGGCAGGTTGATTTCAGCATCGTCCAGGTTGTCGGGTTCGACCATAATTTCAAAGGACAAGTCGGCGGCGACATCATCTGCCAGTTAAAAAAGGAACACATTTAGCCGAAATACTTAAAACAGCACTCAAGATTACATGTTTGGAAACATTTTACGGTGAATAACACATATTCATAGAAACTAAAAGAAAAACAGTTGTGCAATAATCAAAAACACTATCGTTTGCATTAGCTCCAGTGGCTTCATCTTCAATTATTTGTATTGCGTATCAAAAGAAGAATTATATGTATCACAAAAATTAACCAAGTCAGCTGCACCAGACAACAGGAAAATTAGAATCGGTGCATAACATGACGGATATTTTTCACCCTTGCATTTGTAATCGCACGTTACCCACTTGGGTTTAGGTTATTGAGACAGGCGTAAATCAGCCCTTAAAAAATCTGAAAAAATGTTTGATAATAAGTACAGCATTACCCTTACCCTGGTCAGTAATCTCAGAACAAAAGCCGAACTCCCTGAAGGTTTTGGCGAAGTTGCTGGCGTTGTCTGTGACCGTGGCTACGACCTTCTCCCGCGAGATGTCGAAGGACTGCCTAATGTCTTCCAGCATTTCTGCTATCCTGTCGTACGTGTGGCTTCCAGGAAACCTCCTGCAGGCCAGTGGGAGCGACCTCCGAGAAAGGGTGTCAGCATCGATCTAAATAAATATACAAATATTATTATTCATTAGTTACTTAATTATGATTTTCCACGATTTTCCACGACTTCTACTTTTTAAAACAGAATATGTTATAGGAATGGCCTCAGGCATTTCCGGCGACGCCTTCTAGGTAACGAAGGTGCGGAACACGAAAATTGAAATATAAAAGACACCGGCAGCGCTCCGATACGAACCAGCGTCCCTCAGATTATGAATCCGATGTCTTAAACACTCAACTACTAGGGACTTTTTTACGAATCTCTGACCCTCATACTGTGAATTCGATGTCTTAACCACTGTACTACCGCTCTATGAGGAAACCATATGCTTCGATTCACCTTATACGTGGGCGAAGCATAAAATCTACGTGACCTACGCGTTCCACTCCCGCTCGAGCGCTACTTTTGGCAGGGCTTTCTTCCGGAGACGCTGTTTCCAGCAAGCTGATGGAAGCTCCCCAAAATAATGCGTACACATTCTGTGTTACCACTGCCTTTGCCACGGTAGTGAAGGAAAGGGACACATTTTGTTTTATTCAAAACACAAAGCGCTTACCCAATGAACCGTGACACCCATGAAGCTACGATGGTGAGTGGACCAGATGTCAGCTGTGGTTGCAACATAGCTTTGACCAGACAACTTCTCTCGCGCGTCATCCAGAAACTTTTCCCATTCCTCATCAATTCGCCGACCTAGGGAGCGTCGCGACATCACACTAGTCCCTGGGCGCAAGCCTAAAATAGAAAAAGAGACGATGTACAATTATAATGCAGTCTGATTTCGCATAGAATTGAAAGCTCACCTGTTACAAGCTGTATGAAGCCTGGCTCTTCGACTGTCGATAATGAATGCAACCCATCCACAACGAACTTGACGATCAGATTGTCTACTTTAGGCTGAGTCAGTTGACTCCCGGGAGAGCAAAACAGTTTCGTTTGGCGCATTTTGTCAGCAGGGGCGTCGGCCTTTCTCTTGACTGCTCGTTTTCTCCACCCTTCTTTGTACTCATCGAACCTTCTTAGCTCTTGTGGGTGCACGCGCTGAAACAAAATAAGTATCGACTAATTATATAGCCGCCACACAAGTAATATCACACAAAGCGTACTTCCGTAAGCTTTGCAAATGCACCGTTTTGATACATAAGACAGCACTGAAAAATTAGATACATATAGATACACTCTGTTCGACTCAATGCATTTCTTGGCATGTTACAAGCAAACAAAAAATCTAATTTATGTTGATTCTGCACCTACCTTTAAGCGAAGCTTGAAATTCGAGGTTGACGAGTAGGCGCCACAGGTTGTCGCTTTACAAAACGAACAGGCAGCCTTTACTCTGTCGTCCCTAGATGAAATCACGGTAAAATACTTCCCGTCCAAGATGGCACAGCGAGGAGTATTGTCGTTGTCTGCCATTGCTAGCCCGTCGACGCGGCGGAACAAATAACTTTCAACTCCAAGACTGGGACTGCGAAGTGCACACCATACAGTCGGAAATATCAAGTGAAGTTACGCGGAAAAGAAAACCAGGGACAGAGCTCAGCCTGGCCGCCTAGCGTTTTGCAGACGGCGCCCTCCTGTCTGGCTCCTATAGTGCTCTGGGCGGCCGTGCAACCCGGGTTTGCTATAGACACACAAAAAAAAGGACAATGCCCGTGCAGAGATTGCGAAACCGCTCGACTTTCTTTCGATCGTGTTTCTTTGTTTGTTGTTTTAGCCGCGGACACAAGATTTGTTTACTTGATGTTGTCTTTTCGGAGGCCTTCTATGCTCTAGCTTCCCCTGAACAAGAGTGAAAGAAAACGCAGCTTCGATTTAGAAGCGCACTTTTGCAAGTATCGGGTATTTTTACAATGCACGATACTTTCAAAAAGTATCTTCGATACCGATACTTCGATACATGTTTTTCTGGCAAGCGATTCCAGATACAAGATACTCAACTGTATCGAAAGATAGTATCGAAGATACATGTATCTTCGATACTGCCCAGCTCTGGTTCGTGGTACCGGCGAATTCTGTCTGCTTTTAAAAGAGAAATTTGGGACTGATCAAAATAATTGATATTCATCCCGTACGACACGCCCGACCACCAAGCCGATTTGCACGAAGACGTCGCCGAGCCGTCGCTCCCTTCTCGTGGCTGAAGACATCGCTTGCGCAAACGTCAAGCACGACGTGTCTACTTCGAGTTGATTATACATGCCTACGATTTCTTTAGTAGGTGCGAATGTCGCCAATGCGTGGTGCTTCCAGACTTCGACCCGGCAGTGATTTTGCTAGAGGAAAATCGGCAGCAAACTTTCCAACTTACAGTTTACCGGCTGAATTATTACTAAGGAAAGAGACCCACTTGTACCGAGGTGCCCCAGTAGCTCAGTGGGAAAGATATCCGCTTCACACGCTATAGGTCCGGATTCGATCTCCCGTGAAACATTTTTTTTTTTCAAACATTTTCTGATGTTTACATATTTTTTTTCTTTTTTTTTTTACAATTATCACTGAATAAACCAACAAAAAAATAACAAACAATTGTTGTGGACGACACTTCGCTGAATTAAATGGTATGGGATTTCCCTTTTTACACCTGCGAACTCAATGTAATCACTTTCCACGAAATGCAAGTAGCATATAAATCAGGTAGCGTCCGCTTTCCAAGGTGCCCGTATATGTTCTACAGGAATTGCAGCCAGCCATTGGTCCCGATCCCGTTGATCTTTCGGAAACTCTGTCGCACAATGCCCCTTTTTTTTTTTCGGACGCAGGACATGTGAGCCAGCTCTTTACGCAACATCTTGGGTGTATTCTTTTCGGAGCCGAACATGGAAATTCACCACGGGCGCTCACTACTCATCTCCAACTCCTCAATGTACAAAACTCATCTTGGAATACAGAACAACGAGCGGAACAAACATAACTGCTAAAGAATCGCACGGCGAACAGTTCCCGTATGCCGCATGTCGTGTCGTCTGCTACGGAGAAAAGAAAAAAAAAGACACACAAAAAAAACGCACGGTCGGGTGTAGCCACGTGACTTCCGCCACTCACTCTCTGCTCTCCACTTCTCCGACCTCCGTCGGGTTTCGGTTTCGGTTTCGAGCAGTTGCGTCTTTTGGCTTTATTTAAAAAATACGCTACTCTGTTGCAAAATATTAATTGGGTAGTCCTCCGACACCATAATAAAACGCCTGGCAAAAAATTAAAAAAAAATTTTGGGGGGTGTCAGTGTCCCTTTAAGTCAACGGTCCATGTCAGAAAGAGAATGTGTGGTATGAATCGTGGTTATATACGCAGTAGAGCATTTTACCGCAGCGCCCTCTCGTCTATGAACGTTGAGCCAATGCATGCAAAGTTTAATGCGATTATATACGCATTTGACCGCAGCGCCCTCTCCTGTATAGACGTTGAGCAACGTTGGAGTGTAGCGTAGCGGTTAAGACGTCTGCCTCTTAAGAAAGCGGTCCTGAGTTCGAACCCCCGTGCGGGCGCACGTTTTTGTTTTAAAAGTGGGCCTATCCCGGAGGCAGTGCAATCGATGTGAGCACGGACGCCGGACGGACAAGGCTAGACACTAAGGAAGCTCGCCCCTAAAAATAAACTATGCATTGCCGAACATTCATCCTACTCCCAAATGTAGCGCTAGACGTCGGAACCAGATGCCAAAGTTTCAGCACCAATCGTTATCTCATTCAAAAGTTATAAGCGATTTTTTAAAATTTTAAATGAGAAAATGGTGGCCGGTGGTTGTCTTATATAATACACGGAGCTCCACGGCTCCAGTAATGTACAGCGTGGAGCTCCACGGAGCTCCACGCTGTACATTGATGGGGCAGCGACCAAAGCGTAAAGTCGTAAGACTATAGGCCTGTTCACACATGCAGCGGAGCGCTACAAGCATAGCGCTTACCTCGCGCTAAGCGCGTGCTGACGGGAGCGTTCACCAGCTTTGTATCGCACCGTCAAAACTGTTGCTCATGGCAGACGATAAGTAGCTGACGGCACGTGAGAAGCGCTACATCAGCGCTCCGCTGCATGTGAGAACCGGCCTTATAGGGTACGCGTCAGGCGCTGCGTGGGCAGTGCCGGTGCTATTTCACTCTTGAAAGTCGCAATCTGTTTACATTGGTGAAAATACACATCGCAATCGGTCTGAAGAAAGACAGAGAGAGAGAGAGATAAAACTCAGCCTTTTTAAAATTTATTCGTCTTACCAATAGGCCTATAAGTACGTAACAAATAGGGGGTTTCCCTGATGTGTGATCTTCGCCGCTGTTTGGAGAGAGAAGCCACCACTATCGCGGCCTCCTCTTCAAAGGTAAGAGTTACACAAGGCACCGATAAGCCTTCTGGAACCTACGATTCGGCCGCACGCGACACAATTGTAGAGATTACGTTCTGCTCGGTTTCAAAGTGCGGGAAATGAAGGGAAAATGCTAGCTTATTTTTGGCGGCACCCAGCGTTTGACGAAGGCAACGCTTGGGGGGTACGCTGCATGCTGAAAAACTGACTCCCCCCTAACTGCCACTCAGCGGGGGTCTTTCCAGTCGGTACCTTGGGCATCGCACCTCGCGGCCTTCCGCATTTTCGTGACTGCGTGTTTACAAACGTGGCGTTCTGCTCACTGCGCAACACCGCTTTCTCCACCCCATTGACCAACAACGAAAAGGCGAAACTGGGCGGTTTGTATATATTAACGCTGAACTCAATGGAGCGAATGTTGCGACAAATAACGGACAAACTTCGCCCGACGGCAAGCTCCCCTTGCCCGTGATGCAGCAGTCACTTGGCTGAAACCACGCGCAAAGTAAGAAAGCCGCGGCGCAACATTCGTGGATTTTTCGCAGCATATTTTCCTTATGAGGTCCAGCCTTTATGCCGAGTCCCACTATACAGCGACAAACAGAAACAACCGACACCGACAAGCCTTAAACACGTACAGCAGGCACGCGATGCTTTCTTTGGCAGGCTTGCAATCTCTCGCGCTTACTTCACGAGCACCGCGGTGTAGGTTGTTTCTGTTTGTCGCTTGGTGAGACTCGGGCATTACGTTGCATTATGTAACAGAAACGTCTGCTAGTGGCTATGGATTGCGCGAAGGGACACCGGGACATCCGTGCTTCGTCCGAAGCATGGCAACCAGTTCAAGCAGTAGACTTGCACGCGACATTCCAGTTATGCATGTTCCGGTGTCTCCCCGGTCAGACGGGCGCGTTAAAGGCCTTCAGAATTAACTCCTCTAAAGAATCTACAAATCAGCTCGCGATCACGCGCTTATCGGCGTTCGCTGGTTTGCCGGCCCTTTAAAAAAGTCCGTTCTGAAGGCATTTAACGCGCACGTCTGGCAGGAGTAATAAAAATAAACGTAAAAATGCGTAAGCAAACGCTCATGTGTGAATAGGCCTTTAGGAGAAAAAACAAATTCGGTTCGAGAATCATCCTGAACTTCATATTTCGAGACATTGATGCCGACAGACACGTACTACAGACAGAATAGCTTCCTTAATATATTAAGAGGGGGGATTGGTGGCTCAGTGGGCTAGCGCACACCAGCTCGGAGCACGTGGAGCGAAAGCTCGCGCTGCAGAACTCAGGGATCCCACCGTACCGGCGTGCGGTCGTGCATCACTACTGCGTGATGCACGTTAAAGACCTTAGGCTAGCGGTTGTACTGCACTGGCTATATTGCTCATCTACAGCTGGGAGACTCGTCGCCCGTCGAGGCAGACCAAGTTCTAGACTGTATAAACACAAACACAACCCAATTTTATTTTATTTTTTTAATTTATTAAGACAGCGCAATGAGACGGTGCAAAATCTGAGTGAAGGCCATTACGAAAATCGCCTCACAAGATTAAAAATATATATATTTATGCGGTACTTCTGAGGCTGTATTTTTAAAATCAATTCAATGGTCTTTATCTCGAAATCAATATGTTTTTATATAAAAATTTTCTCAGCAAAAATATATTGGTTATTTAGAAAATGTTTAGCCTGAAGAGTTTTGCTTCGCTTTTGCTAAGTTACTTAACCCTAGACTTGCTTAAAATTTGTAGAAAACGTCGAGGACGTTATTCGACATTTCTGTCATTTCAATTTTCGTATGAAGAAAACCTAGTGAAATTCGAATAACTATAACCCGCATTAACCATCTTGAGGCATAAAAAAACAGTATTACTGTGATAATTTGCTAATATAAAAAAACACCCTCCAACCCCCCCCCCCCCCCCCCCCCCCCCGGCCCGGATCCCTCTTTTCCATAAAAAAGAAAATGACTATAATGTGAGTTGTTCAGTAAAGACTACAAAATGTAATGTACTCAACCAGTTCGTCCCCGAAAATGTTGCCTTTTATAGCGGGGTATCCACATGAAGAGACTTGATTGTACCACGATGCTTACATTCTCGAATTCAGAACCTTTGAATGCTAGGCTAGTAAGCTCGCAAGTCTGAGACATACACGATCCCATTAACTAAAGTCGATCTCGAGTTAAAGCGTCCACATGTCCAGCCCAAACCTTGAGATGACTGCTCACGGCACATGCTCGGGATGAGTTCTTATTTATGGTCTCCTAAAGAATACAATCTTGATGGTGTGCAATGTGCGTGTTGGAAGCGTTGTGAAAGCTTGCCGTCAGCATGTGATCAGTAGCAGCGAGGTCAGCTATGGCCGCCAGTGAATACCACCTAGAGACGTTCTCGCAAAATCCCAGGTGACTTCGCGGCGAGGGGAATTTTGTGGCTGTTCCCATGCATACGCATATGCCGACTCGAACACTTCGTATGTGCCGAGAAGGTGAGGGAAAGGAGGAGATGAGAGTGTGCGGGGTCGTCAGAAGTCCGAGCTATGATTGGAACGACTAAACTTCGTTTCAGCTTCGGTCCGAGCGCGGCCGATGTCATGAGCCGAAGGGCCAATCAAACAGCGGAAGAGGCACGACGTCATGGCGTGCTCTCCGCAGTTGATAGGACCAGCCGATATTCGCCGTCTCTCTGTGCGCGCTCCTCCGCCGGCTAGTCCTATCACCTGCAGAGAGCACGCCATGACGTGGTGCCTCTTCCGCTGTTTGATTGGCCCTTCGGCTGATAACATCGGCCGCGCTCGGACCGAAGCTGAAACGAAGTATAGTGAGTACACCGAATGCTTGACGCCTTTGTCTCCACAGCACTCGTCGAACGAGTTAGAACGCGGAACACCCGCGTACGGCGTTTAGGCTCGCGCATTCGAACGCATACGTCGAGTGCAGTAGAGAAAAAGGGAACCTTTGTCTCCACTGCCACTGGATTATTTATTTATTTATATTTATTTTATCCTCAGTTCCAGAGGCGTTACAGAGGGGAGTGGGCTTTTAACAAAAGAAAAACACATAGAAAAAACCCACCACAGCAAAGTGGCAGGAGGACTCTATAAAGGTGGTTTTGAGAAGCGATACCACGCTTCAAGCCATTTCTAAACCTCTTACTGTTTACAATCTCGGCAACATCCGTGGGAAGGTGATTCCAATATAAAGAGATTCTGGCAATAAAGGAATGATAATATGCGCAAGTCCTGCAGGATGGAATTCCAACTTTGAATCTATAATTGTTCCGTGCTGATAAATAATGGGATTCTGTCAGTAGCCTTTGCTTGAGAGATGAATTGTGATGATATATTTTATGGAACAAACACTAGCGGGGAACTTTTCTGCGCAAAAAAAGGTTTGGCAAGGAAAAGCTAGTTTTAATTTCGGTTACGTTGGTGGCACAATCGTAATTAGAAAGAATAAAGCGGGAAGCATGATTTTGGATGGATTTTAGCTCAGAAATAAGCGATTCAAGACCGGGGTCCCAGATAGACTAGCATATTGAAATTTACTGCGAAAAAGGGTTTTGTAAAGGATAAGTTTCAACGACGTAGGCGCGAGAAAGGAGTTTCTTTTAAGGTAACCAAGCATACGATTAGCATTGTTAACGACATGTTCAACATGAGCTTTCCAGGATAAATCACAAGTTATGTGCACTCCCTGATCGTTGTAGGATGGCACACATTCAAGAGGAATGTTATCAAAGGAGTAAACAGAACATGTTATGTTAAAAAGAGACATACGGAAGTATTTACAGTTAGCAGTATTTAATTTCATGCACCACAAGCTACACTATTCAGAGATAGAGTTGGCATCAGACTGAAGGAAAGATATGTCAGAGCCATTGGTAATTTCACAATAAATAACACTCTTATCTGAACAGACTGGCAGATGAACATACATTGTTAGGTAAACCGTTAATATAGATAAGAAATAAAAAGGGCCTCAGAACACGGTCCTGGGGCTGGGGAACACCTGAAGTGACTGGAGAAGGTTGGGAATCAACATCATTGACAGTTACAAACTGCGGTCATTAGTAAGAAACGAACGTAGCCATGCACCGACGTTAGGGTCTAAATTAAGCTTGATAATCTTTTGAATAAGGAACGAGTGAGGAACCTTGTCGAAGGCTTTAGAAAAATCTAGGAAAATACAGTCTACCTGAGAGCCGCGGTCAAGAATTAAATGAAGGTCATGGGTAAATACAAGAGCTGAGCCTCGTAAGAAAATGATTTCCGGAAGCCATGTTGAGCATGGCAGAAGTAAGTGTTAGACTAAAAGATTAGCAAGGTGAGAGTGTTAGTCATGTTCAAGAATTTTACAGAGTATGCTAGTAATGGAGATGGGATGGTAGTTATTCGGAAAATATTTGTCACCTGATATATGCAAAGGAACCACTCTCTCGATCTTCCAATCGTCGGGGATATGACCAAGCTCCAAAGACTGCTGGAAAAGTTTGGATAAAATGATTGCTCTGTAAATTCTCGTATTTTTCAGAAATGTATAATTGATGTTGTAATTACCAGAAGACGACGCCTTTTTGACAGTATCAATAAAATTGGCTATGACTATAGCCATTGGAAAATATCCATGGGTAGAAAAATCAGAAATACAAGAAATCTGAAAGGAAGAGAACGCCGACAAAACATTTCGTTGAAGACACTTGAACAATCACTGCTAGGAATATCACCACCACCAGCATTTCTAAAAGACACGGCATACCTATCATTCTTATTTACAGAGTTCCAGAATTGTTTAGGATTATTAATCAGCATGCTGGGCAAGTTAACATTAAAAAATACTTCTTTGGAGTTTGTAATGGCTGTCTTATAAGCACTAGCTGCGGACGCATAGGCGTCCCAACGCTATTGAGAATTAGAACTTTCCGCAGATCGAAAAAGACGTTTCTTTTTGTTAGACAATCGTTTAAGCGATTGGTTCAACCATGGAGACTGGCAATTATAAGTAATGGTTCTTAGCGGTATCAAGGTACTCACGAGAAAATCAACTTTGCATTTAAATAGGCTAAAATTTTCTTCCATGGAGCGCTACGAAAATTGTTGTAAGTAGTCATTTAAGCAAAGGCGCAACTCACGTATAATTGATTCGAAGTCCGCTCTCTTAAAATCTCCCAACGCATTTCTTCTTATCAACAGCATAAGATACTGCAACCTTGAGCTCCAAATGAATCAATGAGTAGCCACTCAAGGCAGGCAGGCAGGGTATAGAAGAAACAATGTCGGGCACAGCAGACAAAGTAAAGTCTAGATTGTTTGACATATATAAAGTGATTCTCGTAGGTTGCGTAGCAAGTTGCGAAAAATGAAAATCAAGACCCATTTGTAAAAAGTCGTAACATTCCGTTAAAAAGGGATTCGAAAATGGTCGTTAGCTTAACCACACTATGTTGGGATAATTAATGTCAACCAGTAAAATTAGTGGGAGACTAGGAAAACAAGCAGAAACTTTGTTAATAGCATAATGTAAATCTTGAACGAAGTTAGAACTATTGGACAAGGGAAGATAGCAGGTTAACGCGTTAAATCGAGGGACGATAACGCGTTTCAACATGAAATTCAGGCGTCTGGCGTTTGGCTCTCGCATTCGAACGCGTTCGACGAGTGCAATGGAGACAAAGGCAGCTAGCTTTAGGTCTACCCACTAATCGTTCCAATCAGAGCTCGGCGTTCTGACGCCCCGCGCTCTCTTGTCTGCTCCTCTCCCTCACTTTCTCGGCGCATATCCTGGAATCACGAAGCGTTAAATCACGAAGCGTTAAACGGACTTCAACTTCGTCTTAGGTTCCTGGATAATTTTACGCGCCGTACATCAAAAACCACGATGCGCTGAGGAGATGGTGGGGGCACTACATATTTCTGGAAAGGACTATTGATCGGTGGCAGGCTACTCAAATTTGCCGTTTTTGGCCACCAAACGCGCTGACTATTAGCGGACCACGGTGCTTCTTGTTAACTGCCCTAGGGCTATATTCACGCCATGTGGTCAAAACAATTCTATTGGTACACAACGACTACCTTCGAGTAGAAAAGTGTTGACTCAGAAAATTATCTCACGCAGTAGTGCTCCAGTCTTTAGTAGACAGAAGTCGTACATACTTAATTCTTTATTTGGACTTCTCGGCAGTAGAAACACCACGTCTAAGATACGGCCTTTAAATTGATAGAACTTTAACGCATTCATATAGTATTTTCTACCACAAGTGAGACGCGAGAATGTTTTATCTCTAAATAAACACATTTGGCTGTTGTTTGTTGCTTTATAGATGTAGTATATTGTGATAAAAGAAACTTTGAACTATAGCATACTGTAAACGACTTATTTTTCGCGGCCTCAATATTTCGCGATTTAGGTCAAAGTTGAAGTTTTGAAATTATTCGCGGGTTCTAATTTTCGCGATTTGACGTGGAATCTCAATATAGGTTCCAATATGTTTACATTTTCCCGGAATTGTTCGCGAGACCTATTTTTCTCGAATTGTAGGCGATTCGCGAAATTCGGGCAAATTGGGTCCCCGCGAAAATGAAGTCTTTTACAGTATATTGTTGTCACTAAGTACTGTGTATCTGTGATTTTTCTTTAGAAATATACCTAGCATTACATAATATCTTAAATAGTTGGAATATATTTTTGACATTGTTGAAACCCTACGAGGCGGCTGGGGACAAGTCAAGCTGTTTAACGTTTATTTCATTACCTTTTATCGCATAACATATATGGTTAGTTAAACTATTACTGTTGTTATCATTCATCTAACTATTTTTTAACTTCGGTTACATCTGACCAGTTTGTTGAAGAACACTATATTTTTTGTTGTAGTTTTACAAGTTAGGAAAAGTCTACAGAAAGCGAGACACTTGTACTTGGCTCTTCAGCGCCGGGGGACGCCTGAGCGAATGTTCGTAGTATACAATCTGAATGTATGTCCGATCCACACATGTTACGCGCTAGTTTAACAAAAATCCTAGGGTTCTTCACTACAGGTGTGAAATTAAGACTGACACACGGTAAAGTTCACATTTAAAGAACCTTCACACGTACTACACTGGGCACTATTCTCACGCTATGCGTAAGGATGAACTGCAGGCCCAAGCTAAAATCGAAAAGAATCAAATCTTCTGGAACGCCTTCTTGCATTCACTATCATACAGATTTTCATAAAACCGAAGACGACGGACCAAAAAAAGAAAAAGGGGACAAACACAAACCGTGTCGGACGTTTTGTGTTTGTACCCTTCTTTGTCCGTCAATCGTTTCCGTTTTTTTTTTTTTTCAAAAATGTGTAACATAAACCAGCTCGCTTGTCTGCTCACTCTGTCGTCACTATAATACTTCGCTAAAAAGAAATGCAGCTACCTTGATCTTTGATATTCTGAAGTGAGCACTTCAATTTACTTCGAAGACATGAAACGATCGTTCCGAGGAGTGAAGAAGAATATATATATTTTTCTAAATCAAGTTCCTCGGTAAATTTTGGGACGAAACTTAATTGTTCCATAGGTCACGTGACGTCCGGTCACGTGTCGTCGATTTTCCCGCTAAATTTAGCGACGAACTGCGTAGACGGATAGACGGACAACATTTTGATATTCAAGGGTTCCGTTAAAAAACCGTTCCATGTCAAAAAAAATACAAATAGGTTAAGATGGCCGGGGGGGGGGGGGGGGGGGGGGGGGGGGGACTTGGATTGCAGCTTGTGCTAGGAAGCGAGGGAGTCAATCAAGTTAAGCCGAACGTGTATTGTCATGGCACTCGTCGTGTTGGAGCGTTTTTCTATCCACGGCAAAACCTATCACGCAGAGCATTTGCAATAATATCCTGTCTTTTTTTTTTTGTGCGTGATTGGTTTAGTGCGTGATAGTAAACTCACAAGGAAAACGAGCGTCGTGACAATGCATTTTTGGCGACGCTTGATTGCTGCGCTTGTTGAAGCTGCGTGTATTTCTTTACGCCTTTAGTTCTTTTGGGAGGAAATGTGGTAGTGCCTGTGTAGTGCCAGCTGCTACACACACGCGTACACTTGCGTAACAAATGTAGATGCGCTGGGGGAATTCCGCATGAATGAATTGGAGTGCTTTCAGTAAACGTCCTCGCCTTTAGCGATCACCTTTGTCGCAACGTTTGAGCGGCGAGACGCATGCGATCCCCAGGGACGCGCCATTCCGCGGGTATGCGTATGTAAGCAGATTTTATTACGTACCCGCAGCTCGCGGTAAATGCATTGCGTGGCTTCCGAACGACGCTGGTTTTATGGGCTCCGAGAATTCATTCGTCGGCCTCTAATTGTATAGTATACTTACGTATGCAAACGAAAAAAAAAAAAAAAAAGTCTTCGTTCGAGATTTATGCTTGCAGTTGGCATAGCGCCGCCATTCTTCAGAAATTTTTATCCGTCAATGCGTTCTTTAGCGCTAGGTAAACCTGTGGATGACAACCGAGGCCGCGCGATATATGCATCTATATGCTATACCTTCTGTTGCTTTAGGAAGTCACTTTGACGGAAGGGTAAGAGACTAAAAATTATATTTCTGTTTCGCGCGCGTTTTTCATTTATACTGCGCTGCTTCCTCTTTGTGGGAAGTGCTCGAATGAGCAAACTTTTATCCTATATAAATGGCAGGTGAGCTGCAGTGATCCTTTGGCAACTGGTATATAATAAAGTGCGTGTGACAGCCATCCGTTATTTTTGTGATAACACTGTATAAATTAACCGTCATCCGTAAAAAAACGTTGTCACATGCGTTGGTGTAACACGTGGTTGTTTTATATTGTCATTCGCTTTGTGTTTTGGTGGTGGCTGAACCGGTAGAGTGAGAGTCATTTCTCAATTTAAGAATGTGCTTCAGAAAGGCTCGCACTATTAATTATTTCATTTATTTTGAGTCACCAACAAACAGCTTGATGCATGTGGCCTGTCAGTGGGGGGAGCTATTGGGGCTTCAGCCTCCCCCCTCCCCGAAATTCAGCCGACCCTGTAATATAAAAACGCATTTTGACCCCCCCCCCCCCCCCTTCCTGCCCCTCTGCACCCCAAGTCTAAAACATAGGACATCCCAATCAACCCACGCCCCCCTCCCCCCCTCCTCTCCCGAAAGATATTCCTGGCTACGTTACTGCTTGACTTCTCCTTAGTGGTGCACCTATCAATGTCAGATAGTAGTATGATTGTTCGGACACAATTAAAAAAAAAAGTAGGTTAGGACAAGATATGGTAGCAACACACTTTCTAAATTTACTCTTCATCAAAAGTATCTAAGCTAGCATTCCTACAAATATTTTCTAAACGATTATACGTCGTCATGGGTGCTGCGTGATTTAAATCAGCATGATAAAACAAAGATTAAAGTCTGCTAGAGCTACGAGAAAGAAGGAAAGAGAGAGAGAGAGATTAAACTTTATTCCTGAAAGCCTTTCGTCTATAAGGCATCGTCATTCAGTCCTCTTCCCCGAGGAATTCGCTTATAAATTCCCTGAGTGCGGTCCATACGGTGTACCCCGTGCCCCTCCGTGGTGCCATCCACTCCTCCCAAGTGGATAGTCTAAGGGGTTGGGGTAAGCGGGTGAGGTAGTTTAGTCTTGTGGCCTTTGTTGCTGGGCATTCCCAGAAAGCATGTTTGTTCTTTGGATAAGCACCGCAGTTTGTGCATTTGGGTGGCCCGGGTAGACCGTTTATGCAATGTTTGTAGTCTTATATGAGGAGTGTTCCTGTCTGTGCCCTGTTGATAATGACTGATTGTTGTCTAGTGAGGACTTTGAAGGGACTGAGTAAAGTGGTGCTTTTATCTCGAAGTTGCTGGAGTAGATCGGTTCTTTCAGAGTATAGCCCTTTCGGGGTTTTTAGGCATCGTAGGTGGATGGCCAATAAGTTGAAGGGCCCGGTTGACCATTTCCTCGGGCGAGCTCGTTTGCTTCTTCATTGACGTTGATGCCTCGGGGGCCAGGCACCGATCTGGTGGTGACGCGGAGTGTGGAGTTAGAATCCACGTGTTGCTGAAGGGTGATTTTTATTTACTCTAGTGACGTACTTTTAGTGAATCTTCTGAGGAACCTACGAGGAACGCGCAATTAGACGTGGCTTAGTAGTGCTGGTGAATCAGTTATACCATTTACGATCCTACACAGAAACATAAATCCACGGATCGTTCTACTGTTGTGCAACGTTTCCACTTCCACGAGGTCACAAATCCTTGCGTAGCTCTAGAATTAATTCGTTTAAATATAACAATCAAACAATTCACTAATGAATTTACGCTGGACACGCTCAATTACACTTGAAGTAGTCATTTCAATAGTTTCATGCACTTGAGACATATTTGGCACTACTACGCACCCCTGAAGAAAACAATCGTAAAATAGTTGTTTAGAGAAGCTGCGTGTTATTCAGGTAATGGCTTTCGGAACTATAAAAAGATCATTTGTAATTATAGTTATGTAATGAATAAAAGTAATCGCAGTATCCATAATAACTTTCAGATCACGGATGACCTCAACACAAATAATATCGGTGGAATCTAATGTATATTTAAATTTAAAAATGTAACGCCTTATAGAAAAACACATGACTTTCGTCTTTGACCTATTCAATCATAGGTCATCTGAAAGACACTACGCCGAAATAAAATCTATATAGCGCTAAAGACATTCACAATTTTTAACTGCTTAAACCACCGTAAACAACCTAATTTCATCAGCAAATAACAACTGCAAGAAAAAAGATCATTCACAAAACAAACTAAATAGTAAAGCATTGAGGATATTGCCTCGGGGGACACCAGAAGTAGATCAAGAAGGAGCAGATAATCGACCAGATATTTGGTTAAAGTTTACTCGACGAGGTAGATGACTATCGAACAGACGATATTACTTTGTAGACAAACCGTGAATAGAGAGTTTACTCTACAGTAGTTGATGGTTCACTTTATCAAAGCTTCGGCCATATCAAAGTACACTACACCCGCTTGTCGTCCACTGTGCACAAATGGTAAATACTTGACCCAGGAAGGAACATAGGTTTGTTTTTACAGGGCGGCCTTTTATGAAACCACGTTGTTCAGGAATTATCTTCCGACAAAAATACGGGTAGTACGGGTGTGCGAACCAATTTAATATACTTTCGGCAGACTACAGAGGAGGGAGACAGGTTTGTTAACCAGAGATCGAACACCGCTTTTATGCGATTGAACGACAACGGGGATTTTTCAAGCGGCAGGAAATGTTTCATATTCAAGCGATAAGTTAAATATATGGACCAAAACTGGACAGCGTAGTTGCGCACATCCTTTTACTATAACGTACATTTAAGCAATTGGACAGAAAGTAAATCATGCTAGGAGTTTCCTCGGTTAGCCAAGTTTCTGTGAGGTATATTATCGTATACGTGCTCGATAGGGCCTCAGAACACAAAAGTTGTCTTCTTTAGTTTGTAAATTAAGCACGTTCTGGTAACAAAACCTGTGCACTCGTCATGCATCCTCTTTCTTTCTACTCCATAACCCGAAGAGCTGCCCAAGAGACATCCAGTAGGCCACACACATACTCTGTTTCACTCTTAGTCCCACCGCATCCGGCGACGCTGATTCTATGCAGCCAATCAAGCAGCACATAAAAGTGCTTCGTCACGGCGCTCGCTGTCTTTTTAGATTTCGGCTAGGTGGCGCAAGCTACCGCCCGTTGTAAAGGGTATAGCGATTAACATTCATCCCTCCATCCATCCTTTGCGCCTTTACTATAATTGGCTAGACCAATCACGCGGAGAAAAAACAACGCGCAGGATCGTGGCGCATTCGCTGTGCGTGACTTTTTTATCCAGGGATTGCAAACGAACAAAGAGGACGAGCGCCGGACGATACACTTTTGGTGCAGTGAGATTGGCTTCATCGGATTGTCGTAGCGTAGGCCGCAGTCAGTCTCAGGCTGAACAAAAGAGCAGGCGGAAATGCCGATGGAGGTGAATCAAATCAATAATTGTTTGCGATCTGTTCACGCTTAGGTTGCACCAACTGATCGTAAAAAACAAACAGCAGCAGCAATAACAACTACAACATATTTGTAAGCAATCAGTAACGGTGATCAAATATCTAGGTTCGCCCGAAACATGACATTAATAATTTCAGTTAAAAAAAAAAAAAAAAAAACCGCTAGACTGGGGAGCACAATGTTATTCAAACTGCGGTATTGTATACATCAATGTAGTCACCCATTAACTAGCTTGTTTTATTCAACGTATCATTATAGTTAATCTGGTATTCAACGTGACGGCAGACCCCGAGTCTGGGGTAATAAAAAAAGTTAAAGCAGTAAGCGAGAAAGAAGAAAAGGTGAGCAGACAGCGTCTCGAACTGAGGTACAAATGTTCGGTCTTTCCTACTGTATTAAGATTTTTTTTTTTTTCTTCTGTTCCTTTTACGGTCTGAACTCATTTTCAACCCAGTCTCCAGGTTTATTGTCACGTTGAATACATACGAGCTCGCCTGCACTTAAAGTCTTATTCTTCTAGCTGGTCTAGTGTTATCTTCTAACAAAATCGGTGCAGGCATGTCTCGTTAACACGGACCCCATATGGACCCCTGTAATATGGATACCTCGCTGTAAAAAAAAGATTTTTTTGGGGACGAACTGGTTAAATGCGTGCATTTTTGTCTCGCTATTGGAACAACCCTCATTATTAACGATTTTCTTTTTAGGAACGGAAATTTTTATATGAATGCGACATTACAATATTTGTCTTGCTGATAGAACTAACGCAGCTACATAAGCACGCAAACACTAAAATCTCAACAATGTTTGACCACTCAGTTCAAGTGTTTGTGAGTACCTAGGGAATGAATATGTGACTTCTTTTAAGTGCATTCATTTGAATACTCGGTCCGCCCGAAATAAAACAGTTGAGCTTGGTTTGTTTTTTGATGAGTTTTCCTTTTTGTTCGATGTTATTATGTTATCAGAGACGTGGTATACTGATGAAAGTGATGTTTTTGAGTTACCGATGTATAAAAGCTACTTTTTGAACAGGTCAACTGGTCGTGGAGGTGGCGTGTCACTAATGGTTAGGGAAAATGCCTCCGGCCAAGTACTAAAAGAGTTATCATGTGTTACTGAAGACTTTGAAGTACTATCACTGCTTGTAAATCGTAACATCATCTCGGTATTTTACAGACCACCAACTGGATGTACTACGCAGTTTTTTTCTTTTCTAGATACCTATTTCAGTTATGCTAATGAGAACAAGTATAACATTATCGTGGGGGGTGATTTTAATATAAATATGCTTTCGGACAGCCCAACAAAAAAACAAACGGACTTGCTCATTAATATGGGTGGTTGTATTAATGTGGTCACGTCTCCTACTAGAATCACATCGGATACGGCGACATTGCTGGATTTGCTCATCACAAGTTATAGCCTACCATATATAAGATCAGGAATAATCACTACTGACATAAGCGACCACCTAGGTGTCTTCATGTGTATAAAAAAACAGCTTGTCAAAGATAGTACAAATAAACGTGCATATTTTCAGAATATCACAAGTAATAATCTCTCTACATTTAGGCAAGAGCTTTCTTGCCTAGATTGGACTGAAGTGTATGAAAATGATGACGCAGATGAGGCGTACAATCTATTTTTAAATAAATTCCTGCAGCTATATAAAGCATGCTTCCCATATAAATCAGTTAAGCTACCAAGGAAAATTCGTAAGCCATGGGTTACTCCAGAGCTGCTAGTCAAGATAAATAAAAAAAATATATTATACAGCGCTTTCGTGAAAACGAGGGAGTCTGAATGCCTTAAAGCCTTTAAGGTCTATCGTAATAAACTTACAAAAGAATTAAAGAGTGCCAGAGAAAGATATTTCAACAAATCATTTCTATCATCAGCACAAAGAACGGACATCATGTGGAAAAAGCTTAATAATGTTCTTAATCGTTCATCTGAAATAAAACAAATAGATAAAATCAGTGCAGATGGCACAGACCTAAGTGATCGTGAGCTGGCAAACGCCTTTAATAATTATTTTGTGAACTTGCCAAGAGATAAACCAGGAGAAAACGCTTGTGCTTACATTGAAAATCAATGTGAGTGTTCCATATTTCTTCAGCCAGTTGTGGAAGCCGAGGTGACGCTTGCATTCTTGGCATTAAGAAATAGTAAAAGTTGCGACGCTGACGACATGCAAATAGGGCCAATAAAATACGTGTTGGACATCATATCTCCCTGTATGACGTATATTTTTAATTTGTGCTTGCAGGCCGGGGTTTTCCCGCAGAGAATGCAAATCGCAAGGGTAACGGTTTTGTACAAAAAGGGTGACAAAAACGATTTCGGGAATTATAGGCCTATTTCAATTTTATCTGTTTTTTCGAAGGGTTTTGAAAAACTTTTGTTGTCCCGTATGGTAACATTTGCGGACAAAAATAATATAATCACTTCATCGCAATACGGATTTCGTAAAGGCCGGTCTATAGAGCTGGCCCTTCTGGAACAAAAGGAATGCATTTTGCGTAGCTTTGAGGATAAACAGATGACTCTTGGTATTTTCGTTGATTTTACGAAAGCCTTTGATTATTTAAACCATGACTTGATGATAAAAAAACTTGAAAGGTACGGATTTCGCGGACCAGCGTCAGCTATCATTTCATCATATCTTGCTCATCGTAAACAATATGTTCATATCAACGGGTACTCTTCAGATATCCAACCTATCTTATCTGGCGTTCCACAAGGCAGTATTTTAGGCCCTTTTTTGTTCAATTTATACATTAATGACATCGTGAACGTAGATAAAAATGCCAAATATATCATCTATGCTGACGATACAAGTTTGTTTTTCACAGGTGTTTGCTGTGATGACTTAGCACATAAGGCGAATCAAACTCTGCAGAAGTTTAGTAGTTGGAGCCAAGCTAACGCTTTAAAGATCAACGTGAACAAGACTAAGGCTATTTTGTTTAAACCGAAAAATAAAAATGCAGCTATTACAAGAGATATCGTTTTAAATTCAAGAAAAATAGAAGTTTTGACCAGTTTTAAAACTCTTGGAGTTGTTTTCACGCAACATATGACTTGGGATGAAAATGTAAACCATATCTTGATAAAACTGTCACATGTGATTGGCATAATGTATCGTCACCGCTCTATCTTGCCAAAGAATGCTAAATTGTTAATCTATAACTCGCTATTTCTTTCACATATACATTACTGTCACCTCGTCTGGGGAAATACTACAATGGCAAATTTGAATAAGATACTTATGCTACAAAAAAAGATGCTGCGAATAATATGTAATGTTTCATACGATCACCCCAGTAAACCTCTGTTCACTAAGTTAAATTTAATGCATATTTACAATATCTATAAATATCGGTTATGTCTAAGTTATAGGTCTGAAATCAAAAATAATGCTATCAATCTTAGTGAACTTGCGTCCTTATCGCTGAAATTGACAACATATCCCACTCGTAGCCTAGACAACTGGAAAGTCCCCAGTTGCAGAACAACCTATGGTGAGCAAATGCTATCCAACGTTCTTCCGACCCTACTTAATTACCTTAATACTCATCATATTGATCCTTTAACATCAACAGTAAAATATATCAGAGAATTTTTCTTTTTTGTAGAGTGAATTGCATAGCAAGTGAATATTTCACTGAATGTCCTCATTTATATGTTACATTTATATTCGTTTCGAATGAATTTAGTGGATGAGTGTAGTATTACATACTCGTGCTATATATCTTGAATCTTGATTGTCTTTAATATCTTGAACCCTTAAATTTGCACATAAACCGTTTGTTTAGCAGTGCTAATTTATCTGCTACATTGGAATGTTGTACATTGATTTACTAACCTGCGTTTTTTTTTGTGTGTTTTTTTTTTCGTTTTGTTTACAAAGTGATGCATATCTTTTGTGACCTGCCGCTGTTGCCAATTGGGGAGGGGGCTCAGGACTCGTCAAGCTGCACAAATGCAGCTTTTTTCCTCCGTCCCCTTCCATCATGTACTTGTGCTTGATGGAAAAATAAACATTATTATTATTATTATTATTATTATTATTATTATTAAAATGTTCCGTGCGAGTTCTCTTTTTTTTTTTTCTACTCGCAGGTGATGCAAGGCGGGTGTTCCGTTCCGCCGACGAAGCCCAAAGGCCGCCCCAAGAAGAACTCTATTCCGTCTCTCGCCCAATGCCAGGCCCAGCAGCAGCAGCAACAGCAGCAGCGACAACTTCAGCAGCAGCAGCAGCATGCTGGCGATCCAAGTCCGCTCTCCGTCGGTCCCTCGCTTACACCGTTCGATCCCCGCGAGCCCTATTGAAAGACGCCAGAAAAACAAACCTCACATTCAGAAGCGGCTAGGAGTGTTTTAAATTCGTGCCAATCAGTCACATTTCCGCGACGTACTCTTCAGCGGAATGTTTTTTTTGTTTTTTTTCGAAACTCCATCGAACAATACTGGCGGTCGCCATTCCTGTTGCGCGAAGCGTGTGATTGGATCCGAGTCCTCGCCGAGCGCTGACGCAGCACTCGTGTCCAATAGATGTTCAGAGTGGGCGCCTAAGCAATGGCGGACTCGGGTGGTTGGCGCAGCAGCCATATAAAAGACGACGCGCATATTCACAAAGGGTGTATTGAAGCCCTAGGCCTGCCATACAAAAAAACGGTCGAATTGTCGATGTCCTGTGTGAAAAGTGGGTGATTATTGAAAGGCCGAGAGGTTAGCCGTGAGTGCATGAGTCCAGCAGACTACTCGACAGATGGAAAAGGGGGTAGGAAAAGAAAGAGTGATAAGATTAAATGAGATGAGGAAGGTGATAAAGATGATGATGAGTTGATCAATGAGGAAGAGAAATGATGAGATGGTCAATGGTTCGTTGTCTTCCACCTTCGAGCGTCAGTGTAAACCTTGCGTCTCGCAAAAAGATAAGCGAGGCATTTGTTGCCGTAACGGAGCTTTCAACGGAGTTCCAACTACCGGGTATTTTTTTCCAACAGTAAACCGACTATCATCCAGGTTTGAGAGAGCCGTTTCAAGTATCTGTCTTTCGGTGTCGTGAAAAGGGCATGTAATAGAGGGTGTTTTATTGTTTTCGTAGAGTTGCAAGCTGGACAGTTCGGACTCGAGGCATTCGTGATCTTGTGAAGAAACGTCTTCGTAAAAGTTACTCCAAGACGTAATCTATGAATCCTGGTTTTTTATTCGTCGAGGAAGACCGGATGGTACATGAAATATCATCTTGGGTCGTAGGGAGTCGAGGTGGGCATGATAGAAAACGTAACAACCACATAGATGTAACGTTAGTTCCTTGGCGCTTGACGAAGTGCTGATGCAGCATCTGTCGATGTCCTGAGATGTTAGATAACGGCACATACTCACCACCAGGCATTTTCATCGCCGCAGTGTGGCTACACTGTTACATCAATATAAACGTAACAAATCCGAGTTCTTGCTCCCCGAGTGCTCATTTCATTTTGATCGTTTCCTCGACGGGCGTCAGTTGGCTCAGACAACACCGAGGCTTACGTCAACGTAAGTGTTTTTTATTGCTCACTCAATATCGACGGAAGTTTCGATATCCCGTCGTGGAACTGGTCGTGTATCTGCAGGCAACGATAAGCCTGGGATTTTCCCGACGCGAGTATGACGAGGCAAGCGACCTTATACGCGTGTTCATTCTGATGACGACCCTGAGCGCGCACTGACATTGTCCTACAGTGTGGCGGCCGCCAAACATGGAAATGCACGGTTTCGTTCGGGCACGTGCGTTGTTGTACAAAATCGCGGAGAGGTGAAAAAGGGTAGAGAGTCGCTGATGGCCCAAAACAGCGGTCACACTGGTGATACATCACACAAAAGATATATTGTGTTGGCTGCAGGCATAATGACCAAATTGTCTTCTGAGGACACGGCTCAAGCATCTCCGAAGCGCGTTTGCTTCATACATACATTCATACGTGACTCGTTTGCGACTGGTTATTCAACAAATTTGAATCTAGCTCAAATAAACCTGAGATTGATATTTTTTTTTTACCAGAAATAAAATTTTGATTGTGCATTGATTTTTTTTTTCATCCTGGCATGTAGATTTTTGATTTGTGAATTGGATGTGATCTTTTTTAGTGCACCCCCAAAAGAAGTCTAGGGCTATTTGTGCGGCACTCTGAATAGAGCAAAATAAAATAAAATAAATATGCGCTTCCGGCATGTGTGCAGTTTTTTTACGACCAATGGGACCAGGGTAGTCGTACGAAAACAAAACACGTCTCAAAAAGGTTTGTTTTCTACGATGTTTTGGCAGTGTGACCCGACCATATCTTATTACCCTTCAGCACCCATTGAGACTGCGTAATTAGTCAACAAAAATGTCGAAAAAGCGAAGCGAGAAGCGTGAACATCATAACTCACGCCAGGCGTGTGTTAATATGCGTGTTAATATTTGTGTATTATGGCAAGCATAAAGCCACGAATGGCTTAAAAAAAAAAAAAAGAACATAGGGCGGGGTTAATTACGGGAGTCTTGACGTTTCTGGATTTTATTATTCGTTCTTCTGGACCGATACCACATATCTTGCCGCCGTCCTATTGGCTCCAGGAGCGCAGACCCAGGAGCGCGGGCTAGCTCGCGCTTATACACTCTAAAAAACGTTTGTGCGTCTACTTTCAAGCACAACACTTGGAGAGCCAATCACCGCAACTTACGGAGGCAGCTCAGCGAATGACAATGCCGAAACATATGTTTAGACCAAAAAACGCAGTCCGAGATGTGATATTAAGCAATGCAAAACGTCACGTTTGCATTGCTTAATGTCACATCTCAGACTGCGTTTTTTTGGTCTAAACATATGTTTCGACATTGTCATTCGCTGAGCTGCCTCCGCAAGTTGCGGTGATTGGCTCTCCAAGCGCTGTGGGTGAAAGTAGATAAACAAACTTTTTTTTAGAGTGATATAGCTTTGGCTGCACCCTCAGCTTTTGAGCGTTCTCTGCATAGTCAGATTCAGGACGAAGCAACTCCACGAGAGAGCCATACTGCCACGAACTGGTGCTTCTTCTTAGGAACTCATGATGTGACAGTATTTCAACGGAGCTTTACAGATCGCCACAAGACGCAATTTTGAAATATGCGCATTCGTTTTAAAATTAGTTTTCTTGACTACTCTGCTTGCAACACAAAAAAAAAAAAAAACACACCAGTCTAGGCTAGTGTTTCTGGGCGGCCGCCACAACATGGGCCACATCTAAACAAACAAATAAAGGTGCAAACATTTATTTTCTGTAACCCTAAAGGCCTGTTTACACATGCAGCGGAGCGCTACAAGCATAGCGCTTACCTCGCGCTAAGCGCGTGCTGATGGGAGCGTTCACCAGCTTTGTATCGCACCGTCAAAGCTGTTGCTCATCGCAGACGATAACTAGCTGACGGCACGTGAGGAGCGCTACATCAGCGCTTCGCTGCATGTGAGAACCGGCCTTTAAAGTGTGAGAGTAGCAAAGGCCCAGACTTGTGCCTATCTCAAATACTCTACTCAAGATACTGTATTTAAAATACCTTTTGAAGTATCTTGGTATCTTGTGAATGCTTTTGATTGAGAGTATTTAATACTCTATCTTAATTACATTTCTGAGTATCGTGTACTCATTATCTCAAATACATTTTTGACATTCCGCCATTTTTCGAGTTTTTTTGTATGAAGTGGCGTGGGCAAACGAGCAAACGTCAACATTCTTTCGAGTAACCAAATCCTGTTGCTAGCACCGATTAGCTAAGGTGACTTCGATTGAGCTCGTGAAAACATCACTTTTTTAGCCGATAGTGACTCATATTTCAGCCCAAAATTCGTAGAATGAAGGTTTTCCCCTCGCCTTCCCAACGGCGCCTTTTGTTTCGGAGAGCTTCCCCCCAAAAATCCTCCAACAAAAGGGATGGTATTACGGAAGTAAAGATAGCCACACTGTGGCGCAACGCAGACCGGGAAACGACCTACGACAACAATGCAGAGTTGAGTGTAAAAAAAAAAAAAACAAAAAAAAAACTAATACAAACATAAAGTAGACACACACACAAAAAAAATGTTTTGATTTTTGTATATTTCACTTTGCTACGGCAAAGCGTCGAGGATTTTTTTCGTTTATTTCTTTTTGTTGTCAGTCCGTCACTTATTGCTCTCTCGAACAGTGTCTGTAAGCGAACATTGATAAGCAGAGAACAGGACAGGAAACGAACTAGGAGCTGGATGACCTCTCAAAATGCCAACAAATCGTCCCCAAACGTTGAGTGCCTATCTGAACGCAACCTACTTAAAAAAGGTGTGACCACTGCCGTGGCTATTATGTGGGCTCTCTTTGTTATCTATTCACTCATATCCGTATCCCAAGTTCATTTATAGTGAGCTCCCCGTACAGGGAATATATATTGTAGTTAAACGATGCGTCTAAGGTACGCCGCAGGGCGTGATTTTCAGCGGTGTCACTATTGGCGAGGCGCTCTGACCCATTTGTTGCCCCCACACCTCGGTATTTACCCAACACAAGGCCTGTGCGCATTCCCACAGGCCTTGTGGGAACGTTTATGTTATCTCCTTTAATAAAGCCCGGGGCACAGCAGCATAATGTAAAAACACTGATAATAAACGAAGTGCCGGATCTCTTCCGAAAGCAGTGGTGAGAGGATGCGAGCTTGAGGGCCTTTGTGCTGAGTTAGGCACCGTGCATGCTGCATTGTTCATGCAAGCTGGAGTGGTAACGAAAGAGACCCTTCTCTCCCTCACCGGTAAACACGAACTCCAGCCGAACGCTGACGCCGCGTTCGGTTATATCAGCCGAGTGCCGAGTCACTAGCGAGTTTCAGTAGACCGTGTTTCTCCCTCTGCTAAGCCCCTCCGCTACCCGGAACTTTACAGCCAAGGCCACCGGCGCGCAGGCGCAGTGGCAGTTTCTTCGTAGCGGAGGGTTAGCGGAGGGGGAAAGCTACTAAAACTCCCTATTGTATTTGTTGTCCCCATCCGTGTAGTACTAAAGTTAACCGCTTGGGGCGCCATGGTCTGATCTCCTCCCCAATAGCTAAAGCGACCTCTTTATTGTTGTCCCAGAAATGCTTTGCAACATGTATCAGTGATATTAGGCAATTTTAGTAGACCGTTTTTTTCCTCCGCTACGGTATCCGTGAAAAAAACGCCGCAGCTGCGCATGCGCGCCGCCAGCCTTGTCTGCATAGTTCAAGGTTTTGTGGCGGATTACGGAGCGCTATCCGGTTGCTTAGCGGGCTGCGGAAACGGTCTACTACAATTCCCCATAGCTACGCACGTTGCCGAGCAAACCCGTAACCAAATAACAAAAAAAAAAAAAAAAAAAAAAAAAAGCGCGTGGCCGAGTGTTTACCGCGCTTGGCTCTCGCGCGGAGGCTCCGGGTTCGATTCCAGGGAGCTGACTCCCCTTTTATTTATTCGTTCAACTTGACATTTTCGTATGTTCGGGAACCTTGTTGTCTGATTGAGTTACGAATGTTCTACGCGCCGAACGTTATACTCCGAATGTTCCAGAAACCCACGCGGGTACAAAAGGTGCTCCGCGTGGCGATCCGAAGTCAGTCTCGCCCCATCGCTGGATCCTGCTGTTTCGCCGACATCTACGCCTGCGACGCTAGCCTTTCTCTATTGTTTTTGGCACATGTTCCCCCCATTAAACGTTTCGTTTTTTCAGTTATTCGGCGCCTCATCCTTTGTCATTCGTGACAATATCCTCCTCCTTATAGTTGGACTGCATAAAATAGCTCTACAATATTTTTTTGTTTTCGTTTTCTGTTGTTCCGTGGTAATAAACCATTGTGGTAAACGAGATTTGCGCAGCTGTATAATCGTCGTTGTCAGTGGCGTCGATACAGATTATGCAATAAGGAAGTATCTTCAAAAGTAATTGAATTACATTTTTATGCATTTGTACTCTACTCAAGATACTTTACAGTGAAAGTAACATGAGTAGTATTTTAAATACTTTACGAAGCAGGTATTTAGTAACTTAACTTAAATACCTGCATCGAGTAGTTTGTCCAACACTGCAAAGGCCATAACAGCGAGTTCCGTTCTTTCAGCGTCCCTGCCAAGCACGCGCGCTCGTGCAGTGCAAGCCCTTTTTTTGGGCCACATGCTCGCGCTTGTAGCATCGGTCCCGTATGGACTGAAGCTGAAACGACTTTCGATTTGAAAGCAATAGCTTAAAGACTCGTTCACACAGACCCGTTTTCTTACGTTACGTTACAAAAAGTCACCGGGAAATCTGTGCTTCGTATTAAGCGTGGCTACCAATTCAAGGAGATAGCATGGCACGCGACATTCAAGACACGAATGTTGCGTTGACTTAGACGTAATGTAAGAAAACGGTGCTGTGTGAAAAGTTGAACTGAGCTCCACTCCTTAAGGCTGGTTCACACTGTCCCGTTTTCATACGTTACATTACGAAAAGCCACCGGGAAACCTGTGCTTCGTATTAAGCGTGGCTACCAATTCAAGGAGATAGCCTGGCACGCGACATTCAAGACACGAATGTTTCGGTGACTTAGACGTAATGTAAGAAAACGGTGCTGTGTGAAAAGTTGAACTGAGCTCCACTCCTTAAGGCTGGTTCACACTGTCCCGTTTTCATACGTTACATTACGAAAAGCCACCGGGAAACCTGTGCTTCGTATTAAGCGTGGCTACCAATTCAAGGAGATAGCCTGGCACGCGACATTCAAGACACGAATGTTTCGGTGACTTAGACGTAATGTAAGAAAACGGTGCTGTGTGAAAAGTTGAACTGAACTCCACTCCTTAAGGCTGGTTCACACTGTCCCGTTTTCATACGTTACATTACGAAAAGCCACCGGGAAACCTGTGCCTCGTATTAAGCGTGGCTACCAATTCAAGGAGATAGCTTGGCATGCCACATTCGAGACGCGAATGTTGCGTTGACTTAGACGTAACGTAAGAAAACGGTGCTGTGTGAAAAGTTGAACCGAGCTCAACTCCTTAAACGTGTTTCACATGCCGCGGTTTTGGCCCTAGAGCGGCGCGATTTCTGCCGTCGCAGCGCTCTGGCCAGCACAAGCGTTTGCGTGGCACGAGCGCCGCGACGGCAGAAATCGCGCCGCTCTAGGGCCAAAACCGCGGCATGTAAAACACGCTTTACGTTAAGTTACGACGAGCTTTCTGTCCTTGGTTGCCACGGTAACTCACCGTCCTAGCTCGTCGTCACCGAAACATTCGTGTCTCGAATGTCGCGTGCCAGGCTATCTCCTGGAATTGGTACCCAGGCTTAATACGAACCACAGATTTCCCAGTGAATTTTCGTAACGTAACGTGAGAAAACGAATGTGCTGCGAAGAATCGACGAATTCTGCCCGGCGGCTTTTGCTCTGCGTGCGGAGTTAGCACAGTGGCTGCTACGTCGCGCGCAAAACGAGCGTGCCGTCGGACGAAGTTCGTCATTTATTCATCGCATAATTCGCTCCATAAAGTTCAGCCCTTATCACGCTAACAAACAGCTCATTCTTGATTTAAATTTCGCACGAACTTCCTTTTCATTTGCTCATTTCATTCATTTTTTTTATTTCTTTGTGTGTGCTTATAAACAGCTAATAGAGAGTTTTAGAATAGGGGACCCCAACGCTTTGGGGGAACCCAACGCTTTGGGGTACCCAACGCAACGACACCTCACGCAGCGTGCTTATAGAATAGGGTTTGAGACGACGCAACGGCGGCACGCTCGGCTTTTTCGCATGCAGCGCCATTGTGGACAACGAACAAACTTCTTAACAGTGAAAAATTATTAAAACACAAAACATTTGCGCTGAAACGACGCTTTATTGTGGCTTGAGGTTCAAATAATAGGGAGGGTAACACCAGTTGGAACGGCACAGCAAGACCCATCTGCCAACCGTCTCTGGATCAAAAGATTTACTTCTCTGGTCACAAGAGAGTGCACGCCCTCAAAACCAGGCTATCATGTGCGCCAATGGAATTATCTGCGAAATCGACGGGCCATTCCCCGGTCACAGGCACGACGCTGGTAGGTGTAGCTTGCTTTTAGCCCATCCTGCATGTATACCATGAAGCAGCACGACAGAGCAGCTATAGAGAGTTTTATAATAGGGAGTCCCAAAGCTTTGGGGCCCCAAACAAATAGGGGCGTAGCACTGCGCATATGCAGAACCCAAACTCCGCGTGGGGTTTTGGGTTGGCGTGCGCCCCAACCTGAAATTCGAGAAATAGCGTGGGGCCCCCAACTGCTTGGGGCCGGGTTGTGTCGGCAAACATCGCGGCTCCCTTTCCGCCCGCTTCGGAGCAAATTCGTCATGGCCGCTGCAGTATTAGCCAATTTCATTGGCAATGAATAGTGCAACCGGTTTTCGCTTTGCTTTATCTCGCTCAAGCCACAAAGAAGCGGTGAGTTCTGGCCGTTCTTAAGCCTAAACATACGTCGTAACTGTGACATGCTAACGTATAGACCCGTAGCTCTCAAGTGTTGATCAGCGTTCCAGGCGAGCAAAATAGAATATTTGGCTCGAGTTTCGAACATGCGTCAATACGCTTCCCTAGAGTTTTTTTCTACTCCGTTCCATTCTAAGTGCCAGCGTAGCAGGGGCTACAAGAGCGAGCTCCGAGCTTTCAATGTCCTTGCCAAGCACGCGTGCTCGTGCAGTGAGAGCCTCGTTCAGGGGAACATGCTCTAGCAAGTATAGCTTCGGCTTCGCTATCACGTAAAGTGAAACATACGTGCTCGCGGAAGCTATGAAAAAAGGCAAAGATGAAAGGAATGTTTAATGGGACGCTGCGGCCACGAGCTGCTTAATTCTTTTTTTAATTTTTATTTTTTAGAGGTTTTGTTATCACGTATCTTGAGATGCTTGCATTCGAACGTGGCACGTGTAAAATCGAACGTTACAGAGCCATCATAACATGGTCGCGTCTTGCGGATGCGCTCGCGCCCCCTGCCCCAGAGCAACGGGTCTATTGCGACTCTGTGGCTAAAGGCTCGTTCACAAAGACCCGATTTTTTTTTTTTACGTTGCGTTACGAAAAGTCACCGGGAAATCTGTGCTTCGTATTGAACTGTGCCAGTAGCAGGTCGACCAGGGGGACTATGTTGCACGTTTTGGACTCCCAGGAGACTAGGAAGAATGAAGTGACGTAGGTGTGAATGAACGTATCTTAGCAGCACCACGCAACGCGTCATCAGCGACTCCACCAATCAACATCCAAAGAGCGTTGTTGACGTCACTTCCTTCTCCCTAGTCTCCTGGGAGTCGAAAACGTGCAACATAGCCCCCAGGGGTGCTATGTCGCGCTTTTTGCACTCTTAGGAGACTTGGAAGAAGGAAGTGACGTCAACGACTAGAGCAAACGCAGATTGAATGTTGACAGAAGAAAACAAAATCAACATCCAATCTGCATTTGCTGCGCTGTTGACGTCACTTCCTTCTCCCTAGTCTCCTGTGAGTTCAAAACGTCCAACATAGGCCCCCAGGTCGCGGATGTCCCGCGTGGAGAAATTTCTTCCGATTGCTTCGCTTGTTCTCGTAGTAACATAAAGAGTTGAGCTAGCTGGTACTTAGAAGACATACCCAAAACAGCGCACAAGCACAGGAGGAAGATAACAAAACACAGGAAGGGACGCTGACTCTCAACTTATATATTGTGAAAGAAAGAGAAAGAGGAAGCTTCAGATAGGAAGCCCACGTTGTTGTTTTTATTTCTTCTTTTTTCTCATCTTTTTTTGTCGTGACCTTATAATGTCAGTTTTCTCCTTCTCTACTGCAACCTAGTAACGTATCTGTTATTATTCTTTCTTCTTTTTACCTTGTGGGTGAGCGTGGGCTTCATGTCTGAAGCTTCCTCTTTCTCTTTCTTTCACAACATATAAGTTGGGAGTCAGCGCTCTTCCCTGTGTTCTATCTTTTTCCTCCTGTGCTTGCGCGTTGTTTCAGGTGTTTTAGGTATGGCTCGTTCTCGAATTTGTTAAGCGTTCGTGTGCGCTTTGACCATCTGCAGCCGAAGATTTAGGCCTTCAACTATGCCGAGACTGAGACGAAAGCGAGCGCGCATACTCTGCGAACAGCTGCACTTTTTAGATCTGAGCTGGAGCGACTTTGAAGCCTTGAAATACTTGTTTTCAAGCTGCAGGTATCGTGCCAGGAACGAAATCTGCTCGGAGCCACGGAGTAGCAATACGTTGCCATGTCAACGTTTACCGCCTATGTTTAGGCTTAGAAACGGCCAGAATCGGGGACGATCTCTAAAATGGGGCGAGCCCACCGCTTATTCTTTGTGATTTGAGCGAGATAAAGCAAAGCGAAAGCCGGTTGCACTATTCATTGGCATTGAAATGGGCTAATACTGCAGCGACCATGACGAATTTGCTCCGAAGAGAGCGGAAAGGGCGCCGCCATGTTTGCCGACGCAACCCGACCCCAAGCAATAGACCGATCTTAGCAAGCGTTCGGCGCATGCGTGACGCCGCCATAACTTTAGTTCGCAGGAGGCAGGTAGCAGTGCGCAAGACGGCTCGTGCTCCATCATGCTCCACACGCGCAGAGCTCCAGCGAGGTTGTCGCACGTGCAGAAAGACTAAAGCTCCCTCGATGCATTGCGGCAGCGGTGGCGTAGTCAAACTGGCTGGTGAGATCGGTCTATTGGGGGCCGAAGCGCCAACCCAAAGGCCCAGGCGGAGTTTGACTTCTGCGCATGCGCAGTGGTGAGCCCCTATTTCTTTGGGGCCCCCAAGCGTTGGGGCCCCCATTCTAAAACTCTCTAATGTCTCGGTAATGAAGCACAGACAGCGAAATTACAGATTGGCCAGAAACAACTTAAATGTTAAAAGTGTTTGGATTAAACACATCAATATCAGATGAAAAAGATTGTTGTATGCAGGTCACGGAGATACTTTAATTTATTTAGAAGACAAAAGCACCTGTGATTTAAATTTAATGTAGCTTTCTTAAATTAAAGATAACATTTGAGTTCGCGTGGGGTAGGACTGCAACCTTCACGACATAAACTGAAATTATATCTGCAATCGGACGCAAAGTGATTTTTTTTTTTTCGATCAGAGTCGCCGTTATATGTTCAAGCTGAGCTTTAGTTCAACTATACTTTTGTCCTACGACCTCCAAAACACCAAGTTAATTCGATAGATGAATGTTTAGACAGCGCGAAGTCAGTTCGCTTTTAAATATTGTTTTATCGCTTTCCAGTTGAGCGCAATTTGAACAACGGTCAACGACAGGAGATGCACCATCGTAGAGAGCCTAGATCTGAGAGAAGGAGCAACTGGAATCATGTACAGCGTTCCCAATGTAATGGCGGGAGTCTGCCGCACAGGCTGGGTGCATGTGCGCACGCGTGCACTCTTGATTTGCGAGGAGAATAGCCGTGACGGAGAGAGACGGAACAAGGCGATGGGCGGTTTCGACTTCTTTCCGCAGCTTGTCTCGCAAACACGCCCCATTAACCACGTGACCCCGAGAGATCAGTTGGAGGCTCTCTGACATCTAAGGCACACTAAGCATCATACTGTATTGGTGCGACACCAAATGGCGAGCGGGTGCATTCGGAAAGTGATTGACCAGCATGTGCGTAATATCGAATTCAAAGCAACGGGTTACACGACACGCACGAAGACCTTGACAACGACCACATAGAGACCATTTCGCACTCGTCTGGCCAAAGGGCAGCCAAGAGACGTGCTCGCAGCCTTCAAGGTTACAACCTACGTAGTACGCGCACCGCGCAGTTTCACACAGGACACCCTGCTGCTGAAGTACGTATCGGAGAAGAGGCGAGGAATTAATCGCTGGGCTCTCTGCAGGCTTGAATCACATATACGGCACCTTGACCCCTACGATCTTTAAACAGAGGTAACCAGCTGATGCTTGGAGGACGAGAGGTGGAATGAAATGGGGGAGAAAGAAATGATACAAGCGTATTACTTGCGTTTGGCCGCTCTTCGGAAAGGTAGAAGCTCGTTCTCACGCTGTGTTTGTTCATGAAGATTGTGCTTTTCACAACTCCAACTACTTATACGACATCGAATGTTTGGAATGTAAAACAATTCGGTGTCATTATGAACGACAACGAGAACGACTCGATGGATACAGGAAAAAGCGATGGCCTCGTGCCAAATGAACGCTGTTATAGTCAATGACTTGTTAAAACATTAACACTATGCTTGGTGGTAAAACAGTAAAGCCGTTGAGTAAGGCGAGGAAAACACGTGCTTGGAGACACAATTGCAAAAGCGGGTTTTTTTGGCCGCTTTCATGATCAAGCAGGTGTTTGTGTAAGCACGTGCGATTGCGTGCTGCCGGCACGGCGTGCCTGACGTCCCTTTTTCTTGTCTACTTAATCTTACAAGTCATAGAGCAAAAGTGGTGCGAAATTCTGCATATTTGCGTCTTGGGAGTTGATCTAGATCCAAGAAAGTATTAGCCGGGTTTCTTTCCCATCTGTACAAGCTGTCCTATTACAAGTTTGATTGCAAGTGAAAATCTAATCATATTTATATATGGTAAATTACGAGCAATGTAAAACAAGTAAAAGTATTTTTATTGTACAGAAATGTGTCTTCTCTTTTTTTTTACTCTTAACAATTAACTATTATTTTTGTCCTAAATCTAATAATACTTTTAAATATCTTCATAAAGTAGAAAACAAGCAGCTTTCACGCAGGCTTACTGACTTCCTCTCTTAAATTATTAGCTTTCTCACTTTTTCTCTCTACTGTGTCTTAAAATACATCACATAAACACAGTAAGGCGTTTATAATGCTCTTTAATTTCAAGGTGCGGTTTTCTAAATGCCGCTGGGTCGCACAATGGCAGATTAGAAAGAATACGCAAAGAATATAGGACCTTTTTTTTATACAATCTTGTGCGCAGCAAGGTCGACGATAAAAGAAGAGAACAGTACACTACAATAAAGCTGTTGTGTCCTGTTCTCTTCTCTTCTTTTCTCTTCTCTTCTCTTCTCTTCCCTTCGCTTCTCTTCTCTTTTCTTTTCTTTTCTTCTCTTCTCTTCTCTTGTCCTCGTCCTCGTCCTTGCTGTGCACAAGATTGTATAAGATGTAAAACCAACTCCCCCAAACAACCACTCTTCTTGAATATAGGACCGCTGAAAACGCTCTCTAATATGAGGTTTTCGTTGATGTCACGTCCACTTCCATCGTGGTGGCCTTGCTGCTGAGTGCGTACCTTCGACATCATACATTTAGTTCCACCGAATTCATTTTCACTCGAGAAGAACGAGTAGAAAAGAACACCAGCATGATGCTGTGACAACACGCTCAAGCCATGCATTTGTTCTAGTGCATTAGAAGTCTAAAGGAGCGCCGCTGGAGTGAGCGCTCAAGGTTGGGTGTAAATAAAGAATCGATTCAACAGATTCGTCCTGAAGTTGCAGTTGTGTCGTGCTCGGGTCATTAATGTCGAACTCTGACTCAAAAGAAGAACGATGCACTAATGTCGTGACACGTGAAGTGAGAAGAACTACCAAAGCGTTCAGGCAAACAGAAGTGCTGCAGCTGTCCTTTTCACCTGCTTCCAACCTGCGATTAAGGAAACATCAATACAACCAGTCTGGCGTGAAAAAGGAGTCACACGCTCTTATTTGCGAGAATCAGGATGTTCCGCAGTCTCTTAGTGAAGGAAAACTTGTTCTCGATGTTTAAATCATTCAAATTCGGCGATAATAATTGCTATTTTTACTAGCGCAGCTGAGTTTGTCAAAGATATTTCTGTTGTTTTTTCTTCCAGATTGGTGATTTGGAACTATAGTTCAGTTGAGTACGTAGAAATGAACATATGCACGATGTAAATATTGATGAAGAAGGGGAATGTGTACCGCGGGGTAACGTCGTCCAGTTGTCCCAAACAGCGATGAACATTCTATGACGCTCGAATATTCGACACAAAACTGACTGAGATACACACAACAATCCAGGAAACTATGCTTGCCCTCTTGATCAACTTTATGCAGGTAATGAATAAAATAAAAAAGCAGCCAATTTGATTGCTAGATTGCTCACACACGACAATAAAACACACACACATAAAGTTTAGTTACAAGTCCTATGGCTCTTAACTGTGTAAAACAATAAAACGATGTGATTTAAAAAAGAAAAAGAAATAGAAAGGTAAAAGGAGCAAAATGAAATAGACCTAATTCGTTACTTTTTCCTGTGCTCGTTGACGGAGCGTTGCAACTGTTTCGTTCAATTAACATTCAGAGAACTTGGGCACCTGGATATGTCCTTGGTATCAAGGCCAATTTCCGGAGTAACTAAAAAGCAGTAGACACAGAAATAAAGGGACGTCTGCCAAAGTGTTCTCTTTCTAGTTCCGTTGTAGATCATTTTGTCTGATGCCTCGATGTGCGACTGGAAGTTTTGATCTGGCTGTTTGGACATGACTGAAAGTTTAAATTCACCACTCAGTTCTGTTTTAAGAAAATCTAAATAACCTAAAACAATCTTAGTTATGAGCGGCCTCCAATAGTTTATTTTTTTATGGCTTTAGACTTCTGAATTCGGATACCGCGAAAAAATTCTGCAGAATTTGGCACAAACAGCAGTTAATTCGGGAAAACCCGCGGCACTTGCCACAATAAATCAGTGTGTACGGTAACGCTTTGCATGTCGTGGCGTTACTTATAACGCGTTACTCTCTTTCTGTAACGTTGCAACGTGCTCGTTACGTTTTTTTTTTATTTTTGTTTTTCAAGACAGTAATGATTACCGTACTTCTGTCCCTTATTTCGAGTAACGGGTAATGACTCGTTCTCTTTTTTTTTTTTTTTTTTCTCCAAAACTTACAAAGAAAATTGCACTTAACTTGGTTTCGTGTTTCAAGACGCTAAGTCACGAATTCTTGCGCTCATTCCACATACCTTCAAAGTTTTGAACCGTAAAAAAAAAAAAAAAAAAAGAAATAAAGAAATTATTATATATTTCTGCGTGGACATAGTGGCCATTTTATTATCGCAACCAATCAGATTGCGGCATTCGCCGACAAGAACAGCGAAGTTCCAATCACGAGGCATTAAGCGTGAAATTAACCAGCCGGACCCTGCGTGACTATATAGTCTTTCTTTTTCCTCCATTCTTTCTTTTATTATTATTATTTTTATTTTTTTTGCATTTTGCGAGGGTGATTTCTTACGAAGTGTCAATTTTCGATTGTGTCGCTCCTTACTGATATCATTAAAAAATATTTACGCGAATTATTTTCAGATGCTTACCCTAAACTCTCACAGACTTATCAAAAATAAATAAATACACGCACGAAGGAATAGAGCGAGAGTAATTAAGTAATTCGGTTGGGCCGCAAGTTTGAGTTCGGAAGAATTCAAATTGTTTAATTGAAATGCCTTTTTTTTTAAATTTTAGCCGCGGCCACGTTGCTCACACATCCTGCAAAAGACAGTATGCAGAAACTGCGTGAGGCGAGCTTTTCCTTGTATGGCGGTCCTGCCACGTGCAATAAAACTCGGCAGTAATGTTTGTGGCATTCGCATGTACGAAGAAAACATGTTTCGAAGATGCTTGAGGATAATTCTGTTATTATTTCTGCAGCGAACAACGTGTCCTTTCGTACGAAGGCAGTCTAATCGCTCATTCACACTGAAAGCGGATCCGCGTTCGCGAAGCGGTTGCGAACGCGGTCGTATAAAAATCCAGTACAATAGCACGCGCACTCGATGACATGAGGTGCGCGTGCAATGGACCTTTTCCGAGAAGCGTTCTGCGCACGCGCGAGCGCCCGATGCCAAGCGGTGGAAGTCGGCGCGAAAAAATCGAGGAAATTCGGAATGAGGCTGTAAATCGACGAGTAGAACACGTAATTGCAGCATATATATAATTGTGTTACACAAAAAAAGAAAGTGGACGGAAAGAAAAACACGACGTTTGGGTGGACGCTACGGATTTCCTTCTTTAAAGTCGCGCTAGGCCTACTTCGTTGCGTTGGGCACGCGACGCTGCTCAGAGAGCGAAGCAACTGGTAACGTAGCTCCCATTATCAATGGTAGCGCAGGTAGGTCACTTCCTTGATTTTTAGTTCGTGCAGCCGCCGCCTGGTGCCGTCGGTATTTGGAAAAGGTCCATTGTACTGAATCTTTATACAGCCGCGTTCGCAACCGCTTAGCGAACGCGGATCCGCTTCGAGTGTGAATGAGCGGTAACTGCGGCTTTATACGGCTTTCAAGTTCACTGGAAAGAATCCTTCGAGTCTAGAACCGTACTTGGTTCCTTCTCAGGTTTTATCGGAACTGACATTTTCAGCTTTGGTCCCAAGCATTCACGCCGTATGACTTTTTTTGCCATATGAAAACCCTAATCAAAAAATGTTTATGGCAAAGCGTGTTGTTAATTTTTTTTCTTTCTACCTATAATATTTAAATAAAAATTAGACTTACCCCCGTGTGTGTGGTTCGTTTCACTGGGACAAAGTTTGTGGGTATCATCAATACCTGAGATTTCTGTCCGCGGATATCCGTGGTGAGAGTGACGCTTTATCAGATACGGTTGCCTTTTGAAAAGATAAAATATCTTGTGAAAATGTATGCGAGCCACAGGTGATGTTCTCTCGAAAGAAGATAACAATATTTGTTCAGTTTTGCGTTCTAACCACTGCGATTTCTCACCTAATCCACCATCGATACCCCAACCATCGCGTTGGACAGGTATATAAAATCATAATCTCACGAGCTCGGCATGGATAATCAGACGCTCGGGGATCGCCAGGTCCTGCGTTTTTCGAGTTGTCAGTGAAAATAGAAATATAATATTTAACAATACTAAGTTAATGTCCCCCCCCCTGTCTTCCCTCCCCTTGGAGACTACGCATACACTAAACATCTTGAATTGAAATAGCGCGTGTGCATTAGTCGGTGGGAAAGTGTGATATATTTTTTTTTTAATATATAGTTTGAAACAGTGTTGGCGGTAGTTACAGGTAACGGCGTTAGCGGTTACTTTTTTCGGTAACGTTGTAACGTACTCGTTACATTTTCGAAACAGTAACGGGTAAGGTACTTACGTTACTTATTTCGAGTAATAGGTAACTTAGTTACGTTACTCGTTATATCTTCCTTCTTCCCGAAACTTAGAAAAATTACATTTCATTTCAATTTTTTTCGTGTGTTAGGTGCCAAACCATGTGACTTTTTTATTTTTGCGTTTTTCTTTGCGTTTTTTCGCCTCAGTATTTAGGTGAAACCGTAAAAAATATAAAGTAATCATGTTCAGTTTCTGCATGAACATAATATTTCTTAAAATATGGCGCTTATGCATATTTATACCGTCAAAACAGTAAAACGCATTAATTCATAATTTAAAAAATAGCGCAAAAGAAACACGCCTTACTTTTTATCGGTAACGGTAACGGTTACGCGATCCTTTTATTTTGAGGTAACGGAGGACGGTGACGCGTTATTTTTATTTGCAATTAACAAGTAATGTATTTCGTTACTTTCTTTCAGTAGCCTACAACACTGGTCTGAAAAATACTTCGAAGTGGACGGCTTTGATATTTCCAAACTGTCATTCGTGCAAAATAATTTAGCAGTCTCTCAAACAAAAATTCAAAGTCGAACTACAGTGTAGCCGAACCGAAGAGAGACATTGAAAAATATAAAAAAAAGGAGAAAAACACCCGGATTTCAAAACGATATTACTTTGGGGCCTTCATTACCTTAAAGTCAGGGTCAAACTGGTCGTACACATTGCGACACTTAGCGCGAACACGACATCGGCGCATTTTCCCATTTTACTAGGAAATAGTATTATCGAGCACGAAATTTTATTGCCTGCATTATAGGCCTAAATTAACTCTTTCCGTAGCAATAATAAGTTTGATGACATCGTTTGGTCTCAAAGAGAAAAAATGAAAAAAACTAGCGATCGCTTGTTCGCGCTAACAGTGTCGCGCTCTGTACATCATACAAAAGTCAGTTTACAAACACGAGACACCACGATATAAGTGGTTCGAACCCCACCATGCCAAGCTTTCTCCCTGAACTCATTGCTATGCGGCATTCGAAGCACGGATCTCAAGGTGACTCGTGCTTGAATATGTACGCAGACTGTGGTTCGTATGATGTATGAACAATGTGACCCCGGCTTAACGAGAAACGACACAGCAGACAGTCACGTTCTTCAGCAAGTCTGCTTCGTCATCAACAACCATCGAAATGTCCGTTGCGGCACAATATTATGGGGTGTTATGGGTAAACAGAAGTAACCATAAAATCGGGAAAGAAGAATTGTCTAAGATTCCTCAAAATATGGGCCCAACACAACCAGGCTTGAACGTTAAATAATCATTGCAAACTTTTTATTTTAGCTTCCATTTATTGAGACGCATGTCGAAAAAGCCTGAACAATCACGTGATGTCAGTATACCACTGTGCTCTTCCGCACAACAAAGTCCGTCTGGTTTACTTCTCGCCGCCTAGGCGACAAAGCGTTGGCACAATGAACGCGAGCATGAGGCCACCCTCTGGACTCTGAAACTAGCAAGAGATGACGTGACTTGAAGAGACGAACCCAGCACACCAATCATGTACGTATTCAAGTTTTTTCGCAAGGTTTTTGAATGGGCAAAACGTGAACAAACACAGTTTGAAATACGGACCAATGGTTTTTTCCACCGTCTAAAACTTCGGCGAATATTAGTCGAAGATAAAATTAATTTTTTTGAGCATCCTGCTCCTATTTTTAACCCTTAACACGGGTTAAATATCACACTGTCTTTGATGCTTTGAGATGAAATTGGTGCAACGGCCGGCGCCACCACCGCTCAACGGCTCTTAGGTTTCCTCTTTGTAAGTTCATCCACGCCCAGCATTCTTAAATTATAACAATTTCTCCACAAAGTGTCTCATATTTTTCTTCGGCACCCCATACAGTGTTTGTGAATTATGCTTTACTAATAAGCACGCGATAGGCTAATCACCTTCACCTTTGGGGTGTTTCGAGCAAATGACGTGGCACACAAGAAAGGCTTGACTCGAAAAGGGGATATGCGAGACAAGAAACAAGGTGACTGTCATACTTATTTTTGCAGCGCACAATATATTTGTGTGCCAAACTGTCTATTGGATCGTCACTTACTGGATTCGCTTGTACTTCATCTCACCCTAACATGGGCTAAGTCCAAAGGCTAAAAGAGCGAGCTCCGTGTATTAAAAGCAGTTCGGCTGCACGAACACTCGCAGAGCGACAGCACCAGTCAACGCTACGTGCATTTTATAGTACCGCTTCCTAATTTTCTGTAGCGGCGATATATCGTGGACATGGATTCACGTACAAAGTCGTCCTCAGGATCAAGCACACACTTTGCCCTTGAAGCGATGCCCAAAATATGGCGACCTCCATTATTGCTTCAGATGCATACGTACAGGATATCTTCTTCACTATTGCGACAGGCAGCAGAACAAAAGCAAATACACGAACAAAAGGATCCGACCAACAGAATATTTTAGTAAAACGTTTTATTTATTTTTGTGTTTTTTCAGGTAACATCATCGTGATACTATCACCCAGCCTACGGGCCGGTCCGGTAATGACCTTGAAATTAATGCAGATATCATGCTTTTTTTTCTTTTACCTCTTTGGGGGCGCAAGCATATGTATCACATATACATATCTTGATATCTAGAGTCGTGTAGTTAGCGACATTTAGATCACGTCGGTCTAACCACACCTTTCGCAAGCCTTGGCTCTGTTACAGCGATAACTTTTGCGGGTTCACGTGACGCGGCAAGGTCGCAGAATAAAATGCGCCAACTTGGTATAGAAAGCCAGAAAAAAAAATGCGCGCAATTTAGCACTGGCTTAATCAAGAAAGAAAAAGTCGCCGAGGGGATTCCCCTATCGTCCCTCATTACTCCACCTTCCTGGCACGACGAGACGCCCATTTTTCAATTTGGCCTGAACGTTTCTTTTGTTTATTTCCTCATGTGGGACGCCAAAAGTCTAGTTACGAGTTTGGCATACAAAGCGGAGAAGTTCGTTTTAATATCTATGCCACGCTCCGGAGACAAGGTAACGCGATGATAGCATCGCGGACGTTTACAGAATGTACACACACAAACACACACACACACATACGCATACGCACAGGCACACACAAAAACGCATCCGCATTCATTGCCTTCATCTACCACGTTACGTAGGTCTGTCCCCTTAACCCCTCCCTTTCCTCCTGCACCCCTCCCTCCGAACGCGAGGCTAAGGAAGTTTCGCTGCGCAGCGTCGCCCTCAACGACCAGATCGCCCTGATCCGGCGGGCAAGAGCTGCAGCAGAGAGCGATGGAGCTCTAGACTGAGGGCTCCAGCCCGACCTTTGCTCTTTCCCGAAGTAGCTCAAAAACGTTTGTTCCACCACCACCACAACGATATTGTGAGCATATGTTAACCGTAGCCATCTGTTATTCTTCCATCCCCTCTGCCGCCCCCGCTCCGTTCTTTCCTTCCAAATTGCTCCCCGCAACCCGAGTTCTCTAGAGCCAACGAGCCCTCGCCGTTCAAACCACCGTCCATTCTTCTCGCCCTCAGTTCTACCCATCGCCCAAATGTAAACACCAGCCAAGTCGACTCCGCTCGCAAGCCCCGGCAGCCGACTTCTTCGCCGCAGCTGTAACCTTGCCCCTCACCTCATAAACTAGCCTCGCCCTGGCCCCTGCCCCGCTGCCGTCGCCTCTTCGCCTCAAGATTCTCCAAGACCGCGTTCTTCTCTTCCAGTTGCTTCCGCCCGTCCCACTGACTCAGACATACCTTCTTTCTCCGTAATAAACAGGTATCTTAATCTTTAAACTTGTTCTTTCTTCCTGGGGCCTAGCACCGGCCCTCACAATATTAAAGCTGTTGGCGCGAGCATGGGGCTTGATCTCGTTAATCAGTTGCACGAGTTCTCGCGCAAACGAAACCATAGATGAAGCCACGCGCTCGCGCCAGTAGCTTTGGCAGCTTTGTATATCAAGTATGAAACCGATTATAGTACGTTCAAGCGTGCCCACATTTCACTTAATAGCCACTAAGGATTAAAGGGATCATGAAATAAATTTTGGGCTAGGATAAGTGTGGATTTTAATAACCGCATATCGTTTAATACGCAAAGAAAGAAAAACTAGTACACGGGAGTAGAAAGTAAAAAAAGCCTGATTTCCGGCACGAAAATATGAAAATATAGCGGACTACTTTTTACCTCCTTTTCTTCGAACGCCCTCCGCCTATTCACTGTGGTGCATCCGCGGTGGCCGACTACGTCAGCCGAACCCAACTCGCGGATTGGTCACGAGCAATGCGTCACTCGGACGTATGCGCTCGTCAACAATCAATCCATTGCAAGTATCTGAATTCGCGTTCGTGGCCAATAATTGCGGTGCTGGCACTTATCATCACTTGCGCATGACAAGCACGGTGTAAGCTTCGAATCATTGCATGCGGTTCCCGCGGATGCATCACATTTCTCATTTCGCTTTTCAATTGAGGATTCAAGCTAAGGAGGAAGAAGTTTAAAAATCATTTCACAGTTCCTTTAACGCTTCTTTGAAATTCTGTTGATAAAACCTTTTTTTTTTTTTTTAAATAGTGTTTTGAGATTATACATTACCTTTTGAAAGAAATCAGGCACGTGGAAAACTCCACCCAGAGGAGAGGCTGCCGAAAGCCACCGAACACAAACTGTATTTCAGGCTTTATACCTATCACACGTTGGGGACCATAAAAAGTTCATTAGGAAATTAAGAGCCCGCCCATTTACGAACCGTCCGTCCTATCTTGGCGGGTGTTCAACACCAGGGCCCGTTTGCTCGAAGCACTAACCGCGGCTAAAGTTAGCCGCAGTACCTAGGAGAGGGATTTTGAGATCACGTGACTGGCTCGGTAGGGATGCGGGGAAACATGGCGGTGCCCCAGTGAGTGAGCGCCGCTCGCTTTGGAACTAATATGTCGTTGTGGTTGCAATACCGGGCGCGTTAGTCAGCAACGAATGGTGCAGGAGGCTTTCGCTTTGCCTTACCTCATTAAACCGCAAAGCATGGGCAATGACATCGCCGCATTTTTTAGATAGTGTTTCGATTCTGGGCACTCGTAAGCCTAAATGAACGCGATAATTGTCGGCATGGCAACGTCTTTGGAAAGCGGATTGTTGATAGCACACAAAAGCAGACGGCGTCCCAACAGACCTTTTTTCTAAATTATCTAAGCACCGAGGTGCATGCTACGACTACGAAGACGCGCTCGAGGCACCATACTACGACTGTAGTTGCACGCGTCGCACGTGCTGGCGTCTGCAGTAGTAACCGTTCTGAAGCAAAAAAGTATAAAACAAATTTTGCCTCGCACGCGCGTTCGTTAAAGCCTTATTATGATTTTTACTTCAAATCTTTTATAAGAGGAAGGCCAGCGCGCGTGAACCGTAGAATTACACTTCCAGCGTTCTCCTCGCGATGCTTGGATAATTTAGAAAAAAAAAGTCTGTCGAGACGCCGTCTGCTTTTGTGTGCTATCAACAATCCGCTTTCCGAAGACGTTGCCATGCCGACAATTATCGCGGTCATTTAGGCTTAGGAATGCCCAGAATCGAAACACTATCTAAAAAATGCGGCGATGTCATTGCCCATGCTTTACGGTTTAAGTGAGGTAAGGCAAAGCGAAACCCTCCTGCATTATTCGTTGCTGACTAACGCGCCCGATATTGCAGCTACAACGACATGTTAGTTCCAAAGTGAGCGGCGCTCACTCACTGGGGCACCGCCATGTTTCCCCGCATCCCTACCGAGCCAGTCACGTGATCTCAAATTCCCTCTCCTAGGTACTGCGGCTAACTTTAGCCGCGGTTAGCGCTTCGAGCAAACGGGCCCTGAAAACGCTTAAGGCCGGTTCACACATGCAGCGGAGCGCTAAGTTAGCGCTACTTAAGCGCTCCAAGGAGCGCTCATGTGGCGCTTCCTAGAGCGTGACTTTGTTCCACATAGCGCGCGATTAGCGCTTCTGTAGCGCTCCAGTAGCGCCTTGTTAGCGCTCCAGTAGCGCTTTGTTAGCGCTTCAGTAGCGCCGTGTTAGCGCTTCAGTAGCGCTTCTTGTACCGCGGTACTGCGGATTAGCGCGTGCACTGCGGTTCTGGTTCCTGTGGTTGGATGTGCATCAGCAGCACCATGGCGGACATGTGGGATACTGAAATAGAAAGGCGACAAATGGTCTTATATAGATAGGCAGGTTAATGCATATGTGTGATGACGACTTAACGCCTAGAAGAGCCTTCTGGGTGCGCGAAATCTTTCGCCACCGAGATACCGACGGGCACCCGGCGAACCAACGCCCTGAGGACTGCAACCATCAAAAAGGACATCGATGAAGATTCTCCAACCCCCGATGTCCACCTTCTCATTTAAATCTCTGGGCCAAGCGACTGCGAACGGTACAAAAGTACCGTAAAATGCCCAAAAGCACCGAAGCCAGACGGAACGTTACCAGGGCTACGGTAGAAGCCAAGGTCTACGCACAAAAAACTCGACGACTAACTGCTGACTCGACTAGGGCGCATCGCTCTCCGAGAAAACGTCGATATCGAAACTGTGGGCCACGACTCGCGCGCTTTTTGGAAAGAAGAGATGAAAAAGGGCAGCATTCACACAACAAGACTGAGAAACAACTCGCTGGAATGGCAGGGGACCTTTTTTTTCCCCAACCCGACTTGACAAATTGTCCTTCGCCATACCACCACCGCTGTGCGGAAAACCCCACACAGCCCCCGGACCCGACAAGATCACCATGACAATGCTGAGAAACCTCCCAGATCTTACCAAATTCGAGCTTCTAGAGTGGATTAATGAGATCTGGGAGACTGGCAATCTTCCCCAAAGCTAGAAACGCTCCCTCGTCATCTCGATCCCCAAGCCGGGCAAAGACAAAGGTACTCTCACAAAACACAGACCAATCTCCCTTACGTCGTGCACCTGCAAGGTATGATGCGCATGGTACTTTCAAGAATAGAATGGCTTCTCGAATCCAACAGCCTTTTCCACCCGGACCAGACGGTATTTCGACCCGGCGTCGGCACCCAAGAAAGCCCGGCTCTGATATCGGCGGATATCATCCGCAACATCAACCCTGACCGCTCCACAATCAGAACTATCATTTCAGTTGACGTCAAAAAGGCTTTCGATTGCGTCCCACACTCAACAATCATAGAAGAATCGCAGTGCCTTGGCATCACTGGGAGATCCTTAGACTTCATTAAGACTTTCCTCGAAGGCAGAACCTTTTCGGTCCGCTGCGGAGCCAACTGCAGTGAACCCAAGGCCAACCTCGTAGGTGTCCCGCAAGGCTCTGTCATCTCACCGATGGTTTCCAACATCATGATGCCGCACATTTGAGCGAATTCTCAACTCTAAGATTCGCCTGCACCTTGACAGCAATAGCCTTCTGTCACCCTCACAGCATGGGTTCCGCCGCGGCCGCGGCTGTGAAACTGCCCTTGGCACTCTGGTCCACATCGTCATTGCACACCTTGATGACCGCACACCCGTTAAGTTGGTCCAGCTAGATCTCTCTCGTGCCTTTGATCGGCTCCCCCATCCTGGGTTGTTGGCGAGTGCTGAGCTAAAAGGGCTGCGTGGGCCCCTGCTTCGCTGACTCGGTTCCTTTCTCACTGGCCGTACCCAGCGAGTTATCTACCGAGGTGCTTCCTCAACAGCTACTCCTGTCCTTTCTGGCGCCCCACAGGGCAGCGTCCTTGGCCCTACCTTATTCACCATTTTCATCGACAGCATTACAGATAACTTGGCCTCAACTCCTATCCTATACGCCGACGACATCTCTCTGCTCCAACCCATCCGCTCTCCTGCTGATTACGTCAGTCTACAGGCTGACCTAAATCGTTGTCTGGACTGGACGCAGCTGCACCATCTCCCCATCAGTGCAAATAGGTGCTCGACAGTGACTTTCACTAATTCAAGTCGCCCACCATTTTCTCTCCAACCACCTCCTCTAAAACTTGGGCATCACGTGATAAGCCGAGCCAGTACGGCTGTGGTGCTTGGAGTCGAGCTTGACTCTCGGCGGAACTTTTCCACGCACACAAATCGTACTCTATCCAGGTCTCGCCGCCTGCTAGGGTTTGTGACGCGCGTGACCACCGGAATGCCGGCGAGTACATTCCGATGTCTGTACACAGCGCTCGTTCTTCCTGCCCTTGAATATTGTAGTGCCGTGTGGTTACCCCAGTCACAAACACTTCAAACAAGTCTAGCCAGCGTTCAACGCCGTGCAGCGTGCACCTTTTACCGCCGCACAACACGTAAGAATGAGCAACTCCCCTACGTTGGAATTTCCTCCACCGAACTGCTCCGGCATGCCTCCTGGCAACCCCTTGACTCAGGAGTACGGGCCTCAACAGTGCGACTAATGTGCCGCGTCATGTCCCCTGGCCACCAGGAATTGCCCTACAGTCCGCGCCAGAACAAACGAACAGGCCGTCTTCAGCCGCTCCTTACGCGCACGCAACGCCACGGCTCATCTTGGCTGCCCCGTGCAGCAGCTCTATGGCGTCGGCTTCCATCTGACCACACCAGAACTTTTCCACCCGACGCCGACGACCTCAAGACTATAATGAGGGCTGCCCTACGGGCCACGTAGTGCAGCGCCAGTATTGACACACGAACTGACCCGTGAACAACTATGAACAATAGGACCCAGGCTGGGCCCGCAGGCCTTTTGGTATGGGCACTCTGCCTTCTGCGGCCCTTGCAGGCCTGGATCTCTAAATATATGCAAATGAAGTATTATTATTATTATTATTACCCTACGAACTCGAAAAAATTAACAAGCTAGAGTTTACGATGTACGCCGACGACGTATCGATCTGGACCAAGAGCGAAGACATCGAGAGGCAACAAGCCACACTCTAAGCCTGCCTAGACATGATTGAAGCCCACCTTCACAAGGTAGGACTCCAAGCCTCCCCAGACAAGACGAACTATGTTACCATAGCATCCAAACGACAACGAGTAATGAAGATTGGCGACCAACTCCATATCGTGCTCGCAGGAAAGCGAATCCAGCCCTCTACGCCTGTCAAGATCCTGGGAATTACCGTGGAGGAGACAGCCAAAGGGGACATATGGCTTCAAGACACGCTGAAGCACTGCAACTCTGCCCTCAATGCCATCAGAACAATCTGTAACGCCAAGGGCGGTGCAACGGACGAGATCGCCAGAAGGATGGTAAAGGCCATGGTAGTCTCCCGAGTCTGCTACGGAGCCCGACACTACTGGCTTACCAAGGCACAGTGGCGAAAACTTGAGTCCCTGAACAACCAAGCTATGAGGATCATCACGGGCCTTCCTCGGTTCACCCACTCGGGAAACTAAAGGAGCATGCAAAGATCAACTCACAATTCATGACACCCTCGTCGCTCGCACGGTTGCACACGGCGAACGTCTCAAGCACTCTAAGCAAGAACGGGAAATCCTCAAACTTCTATGGCGCGCAACAGAAGGCCTCCCCGACCTTCCCGAGCAACTCCCTCCTTGGGAGGATAACATGAATATCGCCGAAAACAAGCCGACTGCTCGTAAAGGCGACTCCCAACAGCAAGTGCGAATCACAAAAGCGCACTCCAGAATGGTTGAGACATGGACCGACCCCACTCACATCATGGCCGCATATACCGACATCGCCGCAGAAGACTTCCCGGTTCCGCTGAAGACCGCGGCAGTCTACTTTGCAGTTCTTGGCTTCTCGGCCGCGAACGCACTTCCAATGCAGGGGGTGAACTTGCGGCGATTCACCTCGCCCTCGAAACAGTCCTCAAGTCACAACACCCGCTACCTCGCGAACTACGAGGGTTCTCGGACCCGCAGGAAGCAATTAAAGAATGCTGGAAAGCAAGAAGCTCCAGCCTCGTAGTTCGGGAAACCAAAAGCTCGCCTCCCGACTCCTGCAGAAAGGAACGACCACCAAAATCTCCTGGGTCCCTGCGCATGCAGGCATCGAGGGTAATGAAGAGGCTCATCAGCTAGCTCGCGCGTCCCTTTACTTTCTCCGCGAAGCTGCTGACGTCCCTCCACATATACACGACCATGACTATGCCCCCGCCTGTGTTCAGGACACGGCTGGCCAAACAGATCAAGGATACGACCCGGATAAAGAACGGGCCCAGAATTAAGAGCACTACCGGACAACACTGTGGGAGAAACTTCCTCCGAGTACAGATTCCCTTCCCCAGGGTTTTGGCGGACGAGCCAGTGTTCTCCTCACGAAAATAAGCACGGACACCACCTTCACGCCCGCCCGCATCGCATCACGGAGCAAAGGGACCAGGTCTGGAACCTGTTCAAGGTGCACCATGGGCAAGAAGCCGACACCCACCACATTCTATGGGAGTGCCCCAAATAAAAAAAAAGTGAAAGCTGTTTACAACTCCCTGTAACACCGAATTAGAGCGCAGCTCTTGAGGAGGAGGAGGGAAGGGTACTGGGGGGGGGGGGGTGAAGTGACCTGGGGGGGGTCATGTGACCTTGGGGGTTCACGTGACGATGCCGATGATGTCATCAGTGACGATGACGATGCGGACTCCGATGACGTCATCAGCGATAATGACGATGATGATGCGGATGTCGATGACGTCATCAGTGACGTCACTGATGACGTCATCCGTGATGATGACGATGACGATGCGGATGTCAGTGACGTCATCAGTGACGTCACTGATGACGTCACCAATGACGTCACTGATGACGTCATCAGTGATGATGATGATGACGATGCGGATGATGACGTCATCAGTGATGATGACGATGACGATGCGGATGCCGGTGAGGTCATCAGTGACGTCACCGATGACGTCATCAGTGATGATGACGATGCGGATGCCGGTGACGTCATCGGGGAGGTCACATGACCTCGGCGGGGGGGGGGGGTCACGTGACCTTGGGGTGGTCACGTGACCTCAAGGTGTGTCACGTGACCTCTGGGGGTCACGTGATCTTTTGGTGACCTTGGGGGTCACGTGACCTTAGGATGACCTTGGGGGCCGCGTGACCTTGGGGTGACCTTGGTTACGCCGACGGCGACGGCGACGCCGACGCCGCTCAAGCCGGGCACGGGCCCCTAAGAGCTGCGCTCTAAAAAGCCAGGACAAAGCACCGACCTCCAGACATTAGCTCCCTGGAAGGATGGACTCACCTGCCTGGATCCTAGGACAACAAAAAGAGAATCCTGAATGGCCTCCTGGATTTTATCTACGAGGGCAAGTTGGACATCTTCATTTAATCCCTTCCCTTTTAGTTCGCGCCGGCGTCCACATCGCGTAGTTACCGACGCCCTCCTTCTCCTTTTCCATCTAGTTTATGGCCAATAAACGCATTATGAACGGAACTTCTCGCTACCACCGCTAGGGGATTATTTTCGGCTTCTGGTTGGCCAAAGGAGCATGTCCAGCGCCAGTGTGTCGAACCGAAAAAAATACGGGTTCGGTTACGGTTCAGGTTCAGGTAAATTTATTTTGTTCCGGTTCAGTTCCGGTTCGATTAATTCGATCCGCGAAACGGTTCGCGAACCGGTTCGGGGCGCTGAACCGGTTCGGATATTATAAATGACAAATTGCAGCATCAAAATAAATTACAAATAAAACATCTGAAATCAGCACATACGAAACGGGATACATCTTAGTGTAAGGCTCAGGGATTTCTACCAGGAATGGTTTCTTTATGTGCACTCAAAGGTTACCTCACCGACGTTTACGCATTCGGACTTCATCTAATTGGGTCCGACGCAGTAGCTGTAAAATCCGCGACCTACTTACAAACCCACTTACAAGTAGAACTCGCTAACTATCCCGCCACCTCGGCGTGTAAGCAATTGAAGAAACAGTGGGGAGAAAACACAGCTTTCTTTGTTTGAACTAGCCTTCGGTAACTCAAATTAGACCCTTAAAGAAGTTTTCATTAAACAAGATACGGAATATGAGAAACACTTCACCGAACGCAACGCCAGAAGGACGTAATAGGATAAATATTAAAATAGAAGAGTTCGCTGTCTCACAAATATGTTAGCTTCTAAGTGCCTACACAAAACCGGATGCATTATTATCAAACTCCACAGCCTTTTCTTTTCTCATTCCGATAAAAGCAAGCTTCAAGAACTCGCGCGTTCTAGAAACGTGTTTTGAAATGAGCACACAGCAGCATTTAGGATTTACGAGATTGTAGAAAAATGAAATCCCGTGACGCGATTTTTTTTTTTTTTCTTATGCACAGCTTTCCAATTTTCTTTCTTCCGTGCAAGCCGCGACCAGCGCAATACTGGTTCCTATGTCAAGATTCATGGATGCAGCGTTTGTCAAGATTCATGGATGCAGTGTTTATATTCCTAAGACTGAGTGGAGAAGAAAAATATGTAAGCGAGGTGTGTGTCAGTTGACGGCACTTAAAAAACAAATGGCATTGATAGCACATTCATTGTCAACAGCGCGTGGCCGAACCGTTTTGACATGAGCCGGTAACCGTTATTTTTTTTTCCTGTTCAGTTCCGCTTCGGGTTCATCGCGATAACAACATAACGGTTCGGGTTCGGGTTCAGTTCCGGAAAAAATACCGGTTCGGTTCCGGTTTTCGGTTCGGTTCGGTTCCGGTTCGACACCCTGTCCAGCGCACTTTCTGCGTCTGGTGCACGACCTGGCTCTGCCCGCGCCTCCCATTGACCTAACTCTCTGTATACACGGCTCTGGCGCGAACAAGCAACCGCGGTTGTTTGCTATTTTCTAGTAAAACCGAACGGCTGTAATAAAATATATTATTGGAACTGAAAGTTTTTTTTTTTTTTTTTTTGTTCAGTAATTTCAAGTGGTAAAGATTGGGGCTCGTCAAAAATCTGTGTGAGTAAAATGCAAAAAGAAAACCAGCGATGTCGTGTTCGTGCTAACAGCGTCGCGCAGTGAGCGTGCTCCAGCCATTTCTTCTTTACTTGTTGAAGAAATGACGGCGCTGGCCGTTTTGCTAACCGTTCGTCCTTTTATTTTTAAGTGCAAAGTTTATTCATGTATCTAAAATGAGGAGCGCTTTGGGCGAAGGTCATTGCATCGTTTGAATAGTTGCTGGTTCGAGTTCATAGCAAGATCACAATAACCAGCGCCCCCCCCTCTCCCCCCCCCCCCCCAAAAAAAAAAAAAAAACAAAAAAAAACGTATTGTTTTATTGAAAGCTTTTTCCCTCTTTGCGATAAACAAAAAATCAATCAGTTAATCATTTTAAAATTAACTATTCGTCCGAAATATGTTTACCATGAAAATAAAAAGTTCATGCATGTCATAGGAATTTTTTTTTTTTTGTAGAACTATTTCTTCTACTTTTTATGTATTTAGAAAAATGAAAGTATGAGGCTTCAATAAAATAACAAAAATAACTAATTTAATTTTATTCCTACATAAGACGCGCGTTTCACAAAAGAAAAACGCCAGCGTTTGAACGAAAAAGTCAGGCTTATTTTAGCATTTATTTAGTTGTGTCGCTATGCATTCTTGCTTTTTGTCAAGAAATTTCTGGGAAACGAACATATTACAGCTTGAAGCACTTAAGGCATCAACCCTCGTGACATGCTTCTGCCGACGATTCTTCCATGTCAAGCGTATATTTATCTGCGTTTCCGGGCGCCTGTTCAGCACAGCACACTGCTGTTTCTAAGCCTCCTCCGACCAAAATTAAAAAAAAAGACATCTAGCAAACTTGCAAACTGTATACAGCTTGTTAGCTCTCTTTTATTACGATTGAGCGTTAAAAACTGGCTACGAAGAAGAGGAATCGTTGTTTGTCTCTTTAGTATCTACGGCCCATAGAATATACATATATATCCACTATTTCAGAAAGTTGACGTTCTATTAGCCCCGAGAAGTTCGCGTGGCGCCCCCTTACGGCAAACCGGGGTGACGTCACGGCAAGGAGAGAATTTTTCCCCGACTCGCCCCGCTCGCCCTGTGGAGGCCGTGACGACGCTAGCTGTCGGCGCGCTCGTTTTTACTGAATTTTTTTTTGCGTGCTTTTCGTAGGATGTGTAAATTTTTACATGTGCCTTTATTGAGGTATGACCTGTAGCTACAGGCGAAACTTCAACCAACATTTTAAACATGGTTGACAGGGCAGGCAATGCATGAATCGGAGCTGGTATATGTACATAAAGAAATATGGCCACAATTGCAGGAGCATCACCATAGATTTACATCTAGCACAATAAATGCTGTTGATGGTCTGAATAAATTGGCAAGTTATGTATACTATTTTTTTTTGTATCTGTTTTTAAACAAGATTGCCGAAGCAGAAAAGCTGCATGCTGCTCGAGCAACATGCTAAATACAGTCTGAACCATGGGGAGAGAATCACAAGTAAGACAGCCCAAGTGCAGGGCCAAAGTAAAAAAGCAAGGAACATTTATTATATACATTGCTCGCATTTGACCTTTGCTGAATTCGGATAGTATTTCAATAGACTACACGGGTGGTATCTGTGGTATCAACCCTCAAGTAATGTATAACAAACGTAAGCGAAGGTGTCTAGCTCGTTATTGGTCCCTTAAGCCCTAAAAACGAGATTTTACTCAAATCGAATTTACTTAAATCCTGAAGCTAAAATACCAGAAGCTTTTCTCACGCAGACTGTCGCCCTTCACAGGTTCCACATTTTCTGCTACAAGTGCTGCATCTACCACTGGACAAACGTTCGAATGCTTGCTTTTACTCCTGTTTTCCTCTGTTGTCAGAGTCCAGCTGTAGGGAGTTTCGAGGCTGAGGAAGCTTTTGGGGACCTGCTGCAGTGTCTCTTTTAATTGGAAATGACAATTCAGACTAAACGGTGTATTTTCCGAATACTCAAGGCTGGAATAACAATCTCAGGAAAAAGTATAAACATTCAAACTTACGGCACTATTGCTGTGCATATCTTGGACAGTTCAATACATATCATACAGGCAACTGGGGGCAATTCGGCCGTCTTTGCCGCTACCATACAAACTAATTTCCAGTAATTGTGCATCTTTTAAGACATATGCCTGCATACGTGTATAAACTATATAATTAATTCAAGAAGAAGCTACATTTAAGTAAAACAACCCTGTTCCACGAGCACTTCAAAGATAATCAGACACAGGGCCTTTAAAACATCTGCGAACCAGCGCATGCAGAGTGGCAGCGCAAAGTCGGGGTCGCGAGCTCATTTGCCGACTACCCAAAGGCCCATGATATAAATGCCACTTCAAATGCCTTGAAAGCGGGATGTAATATCGTCCTAAATCATGAACATGCAAACAACAGAATTTCAGCGTCTGAAACACTTGCGCCATCGCTTCACCGACCCCTCGCAAAATTGCCTTGTGTCGTGTGGACGGACGGGGAGGTTCATCGGCGGAATTGCCTCCGCCGATAACTTTCGGGATTTGTAACCCAATTGTAAAGGTAAAAGGAACGAGCAGGCTTATAAAAAGTACGGAAGCACGTCAATATCGGCCTAACTCAACGTCTTGTACACCGGGTAAACGAAGTCCAGCTCCTCGAAGAGCTTGCGGCGCACAACGCCAAACCAGGAAACCGGCGCTAGGAAGCGAGCCGATGCGAGATCGCGGAGCGGAGTCCTCCGCCTGACGTCACGATACACCTCACTTAATCAGGGCGCAGCGACCGCAGCGACGCTTGTGTTCGCTCTCGGGGCTAATACTCGTCGTCACAAAAACAAATTGCGCACTCTTATTACGCTGTTCGAAGTAGTTCTTACAAGATCTGACTGTCGGGAAAGTTCAAAGCGTGTAGGTCTTCACAAAATAACATATATAGCTTACCTTAAATGAACCTACAAATCTCTTTAAATTCATCGCAAAAAAAGTAATGTTTGCCATGCTTCTCAAGGGGCCGGATTTTTCTTTTACTACGGTCATTGAAGTAAATACAAATATAGAGTGCGATAAAAAAAAAGGTTTGTTTTTCTGGCAAGCGAGGAAAGGATACGTCAAACGCAGCGACATCTACACGGCTTTCAATGACGCTAAGCCAGCGGCTGTTGTGGTGGCCCTGTTGCTGAGCGCGTTCCTTGTGCAGCATATATTTCACGCCACCGAATTCGTTTTTCTCGGCAATAACTGAAAATGTCTTAGAGTGCCTTCATGCACACGCGCTTCTGCTTGAGTGCTGACATCTGTCATTCATCCGCCCAATCGTTTTCGTTAAAGGGTCCATGAAACTCTTTTTCTACTTCTTCCTCCTTAGTTTTAATCCTCAACTCAGAAGCGAAGTGAGAAATGACGTGGTCGTGACGTGCCTTGGTGCACAAGCTTCCATCGTGTTTTCTAGACATGCGCTTCTTCGTCACAAGTGCCCTCTACGTGCGAAGAAAAGCCGGCTCATTCGAACGAGAGAAACCTCCTCAAACAAGCGTTGTGAACCTCATGTTACCATGAACGGAACAGGAAGTACGAATGCACAACCCTTTTCCACACCTCCGGAAATATCTACCCATGGAGGATTCTCGGTGTCAATGCTTTGCTGCTGCTGTTTCCGGGGACGCTTGGCACTTACACGAAGAGTTGATTGACCGAAGACCTGCATAATTATACCATGTTTCATTTTTTGATCATTAAAAAAAAACTGAATTTACTTATTTTAGTTTTTTTATTTACTGATCTGGTGTACAGCGCGATGTACGAGTGGCGCCCTATGAAATTGCTCCAAAGATATTGCTGAAGCCCCTCAGAAATCTCACTTCAACGAACGCTGGTGAAGGTATGCAAATCTTCGGTAGGATAGAAACAAACAAAGGGTAGATTGTATTTTGTTAGAGAGCGCACATGAAGCGAAAGGAAAAGGCCCAGTTTTTAGCTGTTTAAGCTGGAGTCAGGTACCTGGTAAGTCGGCTCAGCGTCACCTGAGAGTGCCGTCTAAACACCGTCTGCAAAAAGAAAAAAACAGTTTTGGCGCTTTTTAATATTGTCATTATTTTGGACAGCAAATGCAACATGTTTCGACGATTCAAACCAGCTGGATCAAAAAGACCTTGCACACATCCCGCTGACTTTCGAAATACCACAGCTAACCCCAGCTTCCTGCGTGCACCGGCAAGGTGACCCCATTTTTTTTTTTCCCGCCTTGATGTGCTGAGACACACAATGAGCCAGTCTGGATATTCAGCCCGCCCCTCCCAACCGAGCGATGAACACACTTCCCCCATTCAGCCCACCCTAATGCCGACCTTTCAACACTTCGTCAGCCTTGTCGCAAGTTTCACAATGAATTTCACGTGCACGAAAACAATAACGCATTGTTCCTATCATGCGCACACTTGCTTCAGTTACACGCCTCTTATAATCCTTTAACACCTTCCAGCAAACCGTTTCCGAAGGCCCGATACCAATTCGGGCGCGCGCGCCCGATATCGCGTTATCATTCTAGACAAGCACAGCTTCCATCGAGTGCCTTTAATTTCGACGGGGCCCGGCGACAGGGAGGCACGAGTGCTGATAACTTTGTTATCTTAATATCATTTTTAGAGACGCATACATGTCTTGCACCTGACGTCATTTCGTCAGCTCTCTGGCAACCTCAAGAGAAGAGGGGAAGGAGGAAGTCTCTTCTCGCCGGGACTTTTCTTTGTGTGTCCGAGACTTGCCCACAAGTCGCTATTCTTCCTCTGGAAGGTTATAGAAGGTTAACCCATCACTCAAAATTTTTACAAAAACAGCTTTCCCCTCTCGCTTTTCAATTGTGGTGCGAAATGGATGATGTAACGTCAGTGCAAGAGATACGGATAGATTTATTGCTAAATTATCCATGAGTCAAGGAGAATGTTGGGAATAGAGGTAAACGCGTTGCACGCGCTTGCCCTTTCCGGTATACACCTTTCCGAAAAACGCTCCTAGGCCGCCGCCATGTTGCTGATGCTGATGCAGCTGGTGCGACTCTCGCGCCCTCTATCAGCTACAAATTTTCTGCCACTCTCTTGGACTGTGAAAACCCGCTCAGCGCGATTCTCTACCTATGTTTTGGGGTTTTGTATACGAGCTTTTTCTGGTCCCTCTTGAAAGTTTCCACTTCATTTTTTTTTATGCATGCTGCGTACCCCTTCTGTGTTAGCTTTCACTGTGAGAAATAGCGCTTGTGAGTGCCTGCCATTCAAGCGTTTCTGCTCAACATTCACGGGAAACGAAGGAGGCGAAGGACGTCCAACGTCCCTCGACGCGGTTTTGCGAACAATGACAATTGTTTCCCCCCTCCCAGGGATAATCCGCGCAGAATCCTCAGTCATCTCTAAAAATAGTTGTCCGGGTTGGGGTGGGAAACGGTTCAGTCGCGTTCGTTCCTTTGCCTTGGTGCTGGTGTGAAAAGGAAGCTCTCCCCCAAACGTGCCCCAAAACGAAGTCATCTTGGATTCCGTCCGATCGTCTAGATGTGACTGTCGTTGACTGTGACTGTGCTATAGTTTAGATATTTCTCAAATAAATTCTTTTCAGATAACGCTGCACCTGTGGTACGTACAATATATTGTTCGAATGTTTACACTTGTTAAATTGTAAGTCCGTGTCCTGTTCACCGGTAAACACGCTATTTCTGAGCGTGAAAAATGCATGCCTTTCGGCTATCTCCTGTTGTAAATTATTTCTGACAGCTTTGTCCTTTGACACGCAGCTAATCGGACAGCGCCGTCAATACTTATCGTCCCTATTGAAAATATTTCTAAAGGGCCCGTCAGCCTTGAAGGATTATGGGACCTCACAGGCCTTCAAAACCCTTCAAAAATACCCTACAGAAAAACCCTTCAGGGATGCCCCATAGAAAAACCCTTTAGCCCCACAGCCCTTCAACCCGTCAGACCCTTTAGCCCATCACCCCTTTAGACGCGCAAATGACTGTGAACCGTAGACAAAATGTAGTCCAAAACATTATTCAAAATTTATTGCAGACATTTAGTTTTACATGCATATTATAACTCAAAAAGGTGATAAAAAGCAACGTTTGTTGAAACCCGGCGCAAGGAGCGGTAGACGAAAGAGATCACATCAAACAGGGACAACTGACTTCTTTCCACAAAGAAAAATATATTTCGAAGTACTCACAATGCCGCTGGGTATATTCCTGATGTGCGGTAGTTCAGCTAATAAAACCGAGCAGGTGCACCTCACGTACACATACACAGTCTTAGTAAGCGCGTTTAGCGAAAACCACGAAGTCGCAAGCGCTAGCACCCGCCGCCGTTGAGAAATTCCGAGCACAGTCACGGTTTCGTCCATGATGACAATACGCCGGCGTCTTCGGCGTATTTTTCGCTCGCTGGATGCTTCTGAAGTCGGACGGACGAAGAGGCGCAAAAACCAAGTCCGGACAGCGACCGTCATCCACCGTCTCAGGGCCCACAGCGCCATAATCCCGGTGCGCAGGCACAACATGCGGTGGGACGCTGACCCCGACTGCCAGGCTTTGCAGCGAGTAAGCCGACACCGGCCACCATCTCCTTGAATGCGCTGAACACGACGGCGCTCGAACGGTGCTGAAGGCGGTCAGCGCCGAACTATGGTGCACCTGCGGAACCAAGGAAGAATCAAAAGAGACCAAGGGGCGAGCCCTGAAAGGCATGCATGCTCACCTTGCTGGAGGAAATTGGTCCGCTCCAAAAATCCGCTGTGTGGGCTAACCGGAACTGTCCACGAGCAGAGAGAAATGGCTCTACTGGCGACTGGCCTCCCACGCTTGCACACACCACCCTCTCCCTCCGACCGCTGGGCTGGCAGCCCTGCACCCTCTCCCCATCGCCGGGCAGAGAGAGGGGCAGTGTGACTTGCTTTTGGGGACCGTCTCCCGTGGAAGAACCGGTTCCCGGAACGAGTCGCTCCCGCGTGGGTCCCTCTTTCTGGAAAGCGCGCAGGTTGTTTATTTTTTTTTTTTTTTTTATTTATGGTTCCACGGATTTCGCCTCCAGCGGACAGGATTGCGTTCGCCTCAAAACGCCGCTCGGTCAACACCACTCGGCCAGCGGCTCGTTGATTCTCTACGTGGGGCGGTCGCCCTCATTGGCCTCCTTCGCGACCGAACCCCCGGGCAGTGACAGACGGCCCACTCGTATTTGATAGAAGAGCAGTACTACAAATCTGACCGTACATACATACGATCGGCATTCTCCAAATACTTTTTTTCCCCGTAGCGTACAATAAGGCTATATTCTAATTCTGCGAAATGTGTTTTCTCGACCTAAGCCGTGGCCCGCCGACATCTCAAGAAGCCTGAAGGTTTTCCCGACCCCATTAGAAAAGTTCTTGACAGGCTTCCAGACATTTCAAGGCATTGTAAAGGGGACTTCAGACATTTCAGGAGAGCCTCTGACGGGGCCAACGAACCCACCAGGAAATATCGGTGCACCTTTCAAACATCACAGGAATTCCTGAAGTCCCTTTCACACCCTTTAAAAAAATCCTGAAGTCCCATCAGAGCGATTTTCAATAGGGGTATAAAAAGGAAAAAGAAACGACAACAAACATTTTAGTCGCATTCGTTCTGTCGTGCGCGCCCCTGACAAGAATAGTTTACAATTTTTTTTTTTTAATTGTGATAAAATGTTTTCTTAATCTCCTCGGGGAAATACGTGCACCATGAAACACAAAATACTGCGGAAAAAGACGACAATTTAGCCGCCAGCAGTGTTTGAAACTGCGCACGCAGGTTGCGCCTATCGAAATCACAGTCCACTCGGTTAGGGTTAGCAGGGGCGCCGGTGAGAGTCTAGCCTCAAACCCAGTGACTGGGCTCAAAAACGGTTTGCTGCCCCTGGGGTCGAGTGTTTCTTGGAAAGGTGCGAGGTAGATAGGGAGTTGTAGTAGATCGTTTTTCTCCTCCGATACCGTATCCCCGAAGAAAACGGCGCAGCTGCGCATGCGCTCTGCCAGCCTTCTCCGCATAGTTCAAGGTCTTGTGGTGGATTACGGAGCTCTAACCGAGTGCTTAGCGGGCTGCGGAAACGGTCTACTACAATTCCCTCATAACATAAATAAGGCATTAACAAATGCGCGTGAAATATGCGATTTGTTTTAGGCTTTTGCTTTAGCAGAGTTACTGCTGCAGACGCCAGCACGTGCAGCGTGTGCAGCTACACTCGCAGCATGCTCCTTGGTGCTCGGGTAATTTAGCAAAAGGTACATTGCGTCAGACCCGAATTTAGTTCATTTCGACACGTGTTCGTGCGATCATCTTCCAGCTGACGGGCGGTTTGGGGGGAGAGTGCGTGCGTCGGGTTGCCTTGATGCCCTTGTTCCGCTTTCCTCGTCGAGGCACTTTCAAAGTGCCACGCCGACGTGACTTTGCCAATACCAGATGCGCACGCGGGAAATCCCTTTTTTTTCATTCCAGGGTGCGTTCGAAGAAGCGTGGAACGCCCGTCTGCCGGGGCGGCAGTTGCGAAACGATGGGACTTCGTCGACACATACCCGCGATAGTGCGGACAATGTGAAGCACCGCATACGGGCTGGCCACTATGTAGCGAGGACGATAGACGGGTTTTTTACTTTCGGACACTTTGCTGTATGTTCCCCATTTTTCTTTTCTTTTTGCAAGCTCCGCATAACCAGGTTCTAGACGTGTCGACAAAGCACCAATTGCAAGACTATACTTTGTTGCCGGTTAATAAAATAATCAGGAAATGCTCTCCCCGGAAAGCCCTTCGCCCTTTCCACTCTAACAGAGTAAACCCTGGAGTGGAGGAAAGTGGACTCGCCTCCTCTGTCACGTCCTCTCCAACGTTTTTTCTTATTGCGCGAAAAGAGTGGAGGGCTTTGCGGCAGCTTTTCTGTTTTTCTTTACCTGCGCAACTTAGTTACGTAACTTAACCTGCAACTCGACTACGTAACTTAGCTTAGTTACGTAGTCGAGGCACTGGTCTATAGATATTTCTTTTCTATGCGAGTGCGCGGTTAGCAGAACAACGGAAAGATTCATCACTGCTAATGAGGGGTTGTTGGAAAGGTAGCCGACCATTAACGTCAAGCTGTCCTTTCCTAATCATTAAGTTCTCTCCGCGCTTCCTTTGATTGATAGGTGTTTGTTTGATTGCAAAGCTCCCTAAAAAGCTCCAACACTGAGACAAAAAAAAATTAAAAGCAACAAAAAACATATTTGTGTTTTCCATCATAGCACTAGAAATTACGATATTGACGTGAACCGGGGACAGCCTTTCACGGCAAGGCATGGTGCCATATTAAGTGCGCCCGCGCCCCTTCAGCATCGGTGAGCGCTGCGCATGCGCGCCGTTCTCTTAAAGGTCACAGAAATTTGTCACCAAATATAAGCTATTCCACGGTACACCATTCATATTCACAGTCCAGCAAGCTCGTGTTCGCCAATAGACCGATCTCACAGCTAGTTTGAGTATGCCACCGCTGCCAACATGCATCGTGGGAGTTGTAGTCTTTCTGCACGCCCGACAATCCTGCTGGAGGTCTGCGCGAGCAGAGCGCGAGGCGGCATCAGCTGCCTCGTGAACTGGCGTCTGCCTCCTATGAACTACAGTTATGGCGGCATCACGCATGCGTGGAACGCCTGGTGAGATCGGTCTATTGGATAGTCAAAGGAAGTGTGTTTAATAGGGGACATAAAAGAGATAATAAACCAAAATTTGAATTTCAACAAAAAAAAAAACAATGCAGGAGATGTAGGCGGGACGCTACAATCCCTACAAAACCACTCTTAAGGCGATATCTCGAGTAGACGGCCGTATTTGTGGAAAAAGAGGTCGAGGTTGAACCAGGCGGACGAGGCGCGTGACGTGAAGATACCTCGAGTCGTTTCCTCCTCTCTTCGCTTCGCTCCTTCAAGGCAGCGAGGCGGAGAAGACACGAGGCCGTTTCTTCTCCTTCTCGGAGAAACACGACGTGAATATTTCTGTCAAATGGCCTCCTTTTTTAAAAATATACGGCCATCCGTTGGAGATATCGCTGTATGAGTGATGTTTTGGTGTTTGTAGCATCCCGTTGCACGCTTTTGCCGCCGTGTTTTGTGGAATCCAGATTTCGGTTCAGCATCCCTTTAATATACGGAAACTATATATCACAAGCTGTGGGCTATATGCCCGCATGGTCTGCCTAATGATTACTTAGATATCTTCGAATGAACGTAGAGAAGGTTTGCCAATTTACCTTACCCAGATACAGCGCTATTGACCACATATGAATTATTCAACGAAGAAAGCTATTGCAACTCAGATGAACTTTTGTTTCCGACCGCCTTCCATGGGTCTCTGCCTTGGCCGGTATTATTTTTTAGCGTTACCACGAATAAACAACGGCAGCTAGACCCCCATCGTTATGGTGCGGGACGAAGCTGTGTCAACATAAATAAATAACGGCGCTCTGAAAAGAGGCACGGGTCACTAAAGAAAATAAATTAAAAAGCAACACAAGCAAAAATAAAAAGCTGCCCGCAAAAAAAAAAAAAAAGAAACAAAAAATTTAAACTTCTGGAAGTAAGCTCGGGAAACCAAAGCGTTGGGCCCTCCAATTATAAAAATCCACTAATGCCCCGCTCCGAGAAATGCTTCGTCTGCACGAGCGCTCGCACGAGGAAAGCCAACGCTGCACGCTGTTAGGACCGAACGGTTGTCCGAGACTTGAGCCGACTTGCTAGAAACAGCGTCTCAGCTGAGACTTTGGCACGGTGGACTGGGGTAAAGAAAGCACTGCCGAAGTCAGCGCACGAGCTGGGCGAGACTCAAGCCGCGTCTGAAGACGCTCGTGCGTACCAGCTTTTGCACTGCTTCCTTTCACCCAGTCTCAGCTGAGACGCTGTTCTAGCAAGCCGGCCTTGAAGCACGGCAGAGAACCGAGCAAGGGCAGGACCTCATCAGGAAGCAGAAATCGAAAGGGACCAGGGAGCAGGAGGGGTGTCTCGTAAAACTCTGTTTCCGCCTTTATTTCTGCACAACTCCAAGTGTGTATCACGCTGCCGCAACCCTATCTAATATGTCTCTCCTGTAAGATATCTTGGAATATACTTTGATTTTGACCTGTCTTGGACTACGCACCTCTCTTTTGTGTCGAAACGTCTAAGAAGTGTATCTTGTCAGCTCGATAACCTAAAGGTATTCCTTCCGTTTGCAAGTAGAAAACTGCTTATACGCTCTTTGGCGTGCAGTGCTCTTAGGGATGGGGTCACTCTACTTTTTTAACTGCTCTCGACAATGGCACACCAGATTCGATAGCATTCTGAGGGGGATTTTAAAAAGTGTTACTTATGGTTCAACACCTTCCTCAAGTGATAACTTATTTAGTGTACTCAAATTTCCTTGTTTCTATTCGTTATTTATTCAGACGGTTGTTTTCGTCACTTCTGGTGCAGTGGTTTTAAAACTGAAAGGATGGCCCCATGTACATTTAGGAACACTACTAGCTATGAAATTAATCGTATCTATACTCATTAGAAGGCAATTATTAGGTCATTTTACGTACCAAAGATTTTTAATGAACTACCAGATAATTCTTTTATCTGATTCTAACCATGGGGCTCAAAAAGAGTCTGAAAAATGTATTTTATAATACCACCAAGTGATAGATCTACAGTTGACACTTAGTGAGTTATGTTGTAACCTGCTATTTCTGCAAGGAATGGGCTGCACTGCCAGGTCATGCCACAAAAGCCCTCCTTGGCATAGGTATACCTGTATATCTATTTGTTTGGTCGCAGCAGATGAGTCCTGCAAAATCTAGTTAAACACAAGTTAACGCACAACAAATTGACAGCCTTTCTGGTTACGCGTTGATGTAATGCCCCTTGCCTACACCTTAGAATTCAGGTACGAGTTAATTTCTAGAGAAATTAACTCGTGAGCTTGAGCGCTACGATCCGAGCTTTCGAAGACACATTACGAGGCAGCACACTCGTGCAAAGTCAATAATACCCTTGTTACACGGGCACACTTAACTGCAGTTACGCTAAACCACAATTAGCGCACAATACTTGCCGACAACATTCTGCGGCGATGCAGTTAGAGCTATGGGCGAACGTGCGCTTGAGCATCTTGAGCACCCATCGAAGCAGTGCACGCGCTCTCTTCACGTCTTTTGAAATAGCTGTCCGAGGGTATAGTGCGGCATCTGTGCTGCCATGTAACCGCAGTTAAAGCTGAGTTAACCGCGGTTAATACCCCTGTTATACCCTTGTTACACGGGCACATTTAACTGCAGTTACGCTAAGCCACAGATAGCGCACAATACTTGCGGACAACATTCTTCGGCTATGCAGTCAAAGCTATGGGCGAACGTGCGCTCGAGCATCTTGAGCATCTATCGAAGCAGTGCACTCGCGCTCTTCACTTCTTCTGATATAGCTGTCAGAGAGTATAGTGCGGTATCTGTGGTGCCGCGAAACAGCAGTTAAGTTGAGTTAACCGCGGTTAAGTGTGCCCGTGTAACAGGGGTATTACACGGGCACACTTAACCGCGGTTAACTCAGCTTTAACTGCGGTTACGTGGCAGCACAGGTGCGGCACTATACCCTCGGACAGCTATTTCAAAAGAAGTGAATAGAGCGCGTGCACTGCTTTGATGGGTGCTCAATATGCTCAAGCGCACGTTCGCCCATTGAGGCACGCTACTCTGACTGCGTCGCCGCAGAATGTTGTCGGCAAGTCTTGTGCGCTAATTGTGGTTTAGCGTAACTGCAGTTAAGTGTGCCCGTGTAACAGGGGTATAAGTGTGCCCGTGTAACAGGGGTATAAGACCAAAAACAACACGGTGTCTGTTCACTACCAGTAGCAAGTTTTAGCAGATCGCTACCGTGTTCTGCGGTGGCTACAGTACGGGTGGTAAGGCTTTAAGCGCGCTGAAAAACATGCTTCGAAGTTACAGCGCGGGCTACTAATAGAAATTTCGCTGCGCACGCCAACGCTACTACGCTGAAACCGCCTATTGCGATTCCCAGCACTCACCAAAACTGCAGCAGAGATGCCGTGTGGCGACGGACGAGGCGCGTACGTCCGTGTCTTTGCGGGTCAGGAGTCTGTCCTACCCCTCGAGTTTAGTGACGATACTTGGTTCACGTCTTCCACCAGACTGCCGAGTGGCAATCGCGACGTGGAAACCTTTGAAAAAGCCCGACTTGACAGCAAAAATTTCAAAAGTGGGGCAAACCTTCGTACAGACGCACGAGCACTTTACGCGCGACATCCACCGTCGGCCATGGCGATTCATCACGATCGCGATGCAGCTCACGCATTGCGATCATCTAAATTGTTTGACTTACGTAAAAGACATGATTCATGTGACCTAAACTTGACACCGGTAATTATACTTAGATTGCACCGAATTATACATTTTCAGATGTTAGAAATGTTGCTTTTACAAGAACCTCCGATGCGACGTTGCGCATTCTTCTCTAGGGATATATTTTGGGTAGAAATCCCGATGAAGTTACAACTCAATCTCCGCTCTGCGTCGACGTCATCAACGCGCCGCGATGAAGTTCCCTGCCAGTTGAGTTCGCCGCCAATAGATTAGGCTCCTTCCACCGGCGACGTCACGATGAAGTTTCTCCATCGCTTTTTCCAGCATAGACATACGGAGTTCTTTAAGGAGGTTAACGCATACAAACCTGCGTTATCGCTATCATTCACGCCCCATCATCACTGACTGTTTGGTTAAGACAAGGGAAGCTTAGTTCTACGCACACCGTGAGGAAAGAGATAAGCTATTCCGTCAACTCAATAACCTTATCGGCTCGTATTTTCCCATAAGCGTGTTTCCTGTTATCTTTATTGCCCCGAGACATCTTTAACACTCACCGCACCTCCACGGAAGCTGTGCTGGCCTGGCCCGTAATGTATTGTCTCGGATGCTGTCACATCTTAGGTCTTGAGGCATTTCGTGCACAACCCAGGTGGTGCGCTTCGCACTGCCGGAGGTTCCTGCACGTATACCGCCCCACGATGCACAAGAAACACAGGCCACTCCAAATAAAACAACCACAGAAAAAGTTTTCGAGTTTATTTATTTATTTATTATTTTGTGGAACCCGAAGACAGCCCTTTGCGGAGTACAATAATAGGATCCCTTCACATGACGAAGCGTTGTAGAAGGTAGGAACCTTGCGCTGGAGGCGGGACAACTGAAGCTCCTCTCTGCCGTTCTCACATTGGCAGTGACAATGCGGAGCGCAAGTTCGTCTGCTTCTTTTGCAAGGGTTGTGGTGAGGTCAGAACGCGGATCTCTGATTGGCTCTGATTGAATGGTAGTCGATAGACTTCAAAGCAGGCTGCCTTGAGGTCTACCCACTATTCTTCAATCAGAGCCAATCCAAGCTTGGCGTTCTAACGTCACCACAACCCTTGCAAAAGAAGCAGACGAACTTGCGCTTCGCATACGGCGAGCAAGCGTTCTGAAATGCGTCTTTCGCGCATCGGAACGCAAGGAAGAGCAGGTCAATCAGAGGGCAACATAGAGAACGCGTAGGGAACGCGCGATGACGAGGTAGCCAAGCTGGCCCCGTCATTGGTCGAAGTCGGGGATATAAGCAAACGCACGTTTTCGCACGCATTTGAGGGGTAAATAAATGCTATGCGCCGAGAAACTGAGAAAGAGGAATAGACGAGTGCGGCGCTGGGACGTCATAACGTCGAGTTCTGGTTGGAATGATCAGTGGGTAGACCTAAAGCTATAGTAGCCTTTGTCTCCACTGCACTCATCGAAGGCGTTAGAACGCGGGACGCCGGCGTTTGGCTTTCGCATTCCAACGCATTCCACGAGTGCAGTGGAGAAAAAGTCAGCCATCTATTAGCGCCGAGATGTTTAAGTGGCGCCCTCTCATGGTTTCCTTCCGTGACATCACGACTGGGATTTGCCTCGCCGTGACGTCACCAGTTGTTACCCTGGCTACTTCCCTTCAGGTGCGACGACGAGTTCGATGGTGTGTTTAAAAAGCACAGTGGAAGCTAAGAGCCATCGCAATCCGAAACTAACACCGTCAAAGTTGACAATCTGACAGCGCTTATATGCCCATGGTTTGGCCAGTCGTGATGCTGACCGCAGCAACGCTTTTGGTCGCGCACATCGCTATTACTCTGTTTCACCTTATGATGTACCGCGCGGGAAAGGCTACAAGCGCGAGCTCCTTGCTCTAGGGCATATCTCGGCGGCACAAGATCTCGTGTGTTAAGAGCAGCTCCCAACGCTATGAGCTCGCGCTTCTAGCCTTCTCTGCGGTACAACGTTCGAACCAGGGCTCGGCGTTCTGACGTTTCCGCGCGCTCACGTCTCGTCCTCTTTCCCAGTTTCTCGGCGCATTCGTTTGTTGCAGTAACTTCGCACCACCGATTTTTGTTTTCTTTGCAAAGCATAACTATATAGGACTGAAATCCAGCACGGTGTGATGACGTCAAATGCATGCAAGCCAAGCATACGCACAAGGACTGGTTTCATGAGCCGCTGTTTGTGTGCACGGGTACCCATCAAGTTGATAACCTTTTCCCGAGCCTCCATTTCCTCAATTCGATGATAAATAAAAGTCATTTATAGTTTGAGGTGTGCGAAACATGGGAAGTAATGTCTGTTTATATACATAAAACGATAATGATTTTTTTTCTTTTTTTTTATATTTGTATGTAAGCATTGCGTTCAGCATGAACACTAATATGGAAGCTGTCAACGATATGGGACGAAACGACCACGAACTTGCCACGCGCGTAACACGCATAGAATTCCGGAAACATTATCATGCTGCTAAAGGTGTGACTGTCACGTGAGCGCTGCTTTACGAGCTTCCGTAGCGTGGCACACGCACGCACGCGCTCCCACGGGGGATCTCCCGGCGATTCCGCTGCGGTGGACTCTTTTTCTGCGCCGGCGGATGTCACGTACTCCGGGCAACTGATCGCGGAGATACAGGACCCCCGGTTCGTGCTGTCGTGGGTACCCAACGCTCGCTTCCAATCTTGGTCATATGGATTGCGAACAAGCGGTCGGTTCGATGATTCCGGAACTGAACAATACCACAAGAACGAGCGTCAGCCAAATCTTTACTTATTTATTTATTCATTTACTCTAAGGGCCCTTTCGGGCATTACACAGGGGGGGATTCATACAAAAAGAACACATTGACAGTAGTGATACACAGAAAATAGGAGAAAAAAAAAAAAGAAAAGAAAGGAAGAGGATTTGCCCATGCTGCTCACGCGCATAATTTGAAAATGGTTGTTTCAGAGTTGGTGCCACATCAGGAACATGGGTTCGTGTACAAGCCCCCAGGACGATATACTAATCCTCTCGAACGTCGCGAGAAAATTCGCGCACTATCGTGTCAAAGGCAGTGGTAACACAAAATAGTATACTATGTTCTGTTGCCACTACCAAACAAACATCGGTGAATATATTCGCCGGTGTTTGGTCGCAAACAAGCTCGCTACCGCTCCCTATCGGCGAACCCCTGCGCTACAGTGTTCCTGCGCGTTTGCAGTTTTCCTCTTTTCTTTTTCTTTTTTTTTTCGCATTCTTTGTTATTTGTACTACTTTCTACAATGAGCGCAGGTTTGTACAAAAGTATTACAAAGAATTCGCCGAAAAAAAATCTGCTTACCTCATCGCTGTGCGTAGCTGAAGAACAAGTAGTGCATTACACTATACTCGGAAACAGCTTACCTTTGACTGCATTGCAAAGAAAGCATTTCCCGAAGTATAGTGCAACCCTATACTGGTGCGCAAAATACTGTGGCGCCCTATTGGTACCGATTTCCCCGACGAATGCGGTGAATACTATTGTGTGTTGCTTCGCCGCAATGTTACACGGATGTAGTTGGTACGTATTTTGCGCCTCGACGGCGCAAACATCGAGGTGCGTAAAATTCCTGAAAAAAAAAATTGCCTTGTTAAAGTTGGCGCCCGAGCTAAAGTGGAACGCGATGTTCGCGTCTCTTGCGGTCGGGCACCAAACTTACGGAGGCAGCTCAGCGAATGAAAATGCCGAACATATGTTTAGACCAAAAAACGTAGTCTGAGTTGTGACATTGAGCAATTCAAAACGTCACGCTTGCATTGCTTAATGTCACAACTCAGACTGCGTTTTTTTTTTGGTCTAAACATATGTTTCGACATTGTCATTCGCTCAGCTGCCACCGTAAGTTGCGGTGAATGGCTCTGCGAGTGTTGTGCGGGAAAGCAGACGCACGGGCTTTTTTTTTTTTTTTAGAGTGTATTTAGTGTCTTCCTATTTCCTATGAAACACGGGATCTTCCTCCTCGATTCTTGCACTCTCTTACGCGATGTGTGCGAAAACATTTCTTAGATAGCAAAAACAGCTTGATTTGCAGCCTCATGCAGCTACTGGAAGCCAGCGCGATTGGGGACGAGTGCTGCTTTAGGGCGTTCAGTCGGATCCAATCAGCGAGGGCACGAGTTCGAACTGAGCGCTGACGCAGCACTCGCGTGACTTCAGTTACAGGAGTCTGTCACAGCAAGTGCGTTTTAGAAAAAAAAAAAAAAGCGAACCACAGGGGTGTCGTTACCTCTTTTAAGAAGGCCACCGCGTCTACTTCTTCGTAAGACACTCAGATAGTCAATCATAACGTTCATAGAGAGGAAGTTGGTGTAATTACGACAACGAAAATATATTTATGCTTAAAAATTGAGTTTGCGATGGTGCACTGAGCATGCCTCTTCACACCGCTTAGTGTTCGATCGTGAACCTTAATTTTAAGTCTAAGCATGTTTCCGGTCTCGTTATTTCGAGCTCATTTTGTAGATCGCAGAGATCATAACTTTCCGAGCGCTCTGCGGGAAAGCACAGCATGCCCCCCACCCCCCCCCCCCCCCCACCCCCACCCCCCACCCAATTTTTTTTTTTTTTTTTTTTTTTTTTTTCAGAAATAAATTTACGCATTGCTGAACACTCATTCACCGCCCAAATGTAGCGCTAGCGGTTCGAACCAGACGCCCAAGTCTCAGAACGAACCGTTATTGCAATAAAAAATTATAGGGGATTTTCTGAAAATTTGAATGGGAAAAATTAGGCCCGTTTTCGTCCGTTTTCGCTTACTGGCGCCGTTCGGCTCCATGTACTCGAAAGCTCCGTCGGCCGCCATTTTTTTCATTGAATATGTCAAAAATCGCTTATAAATTTTTGAATAAGATAACGGTTATATCCGAAACATTGGCATCTTCGAACCGGACCGCAGAAAATGAGCGTTAGGCAATATGTAAATTATTTTCGCAATTAAAAAATAAATGGGGGGGGGGGGGGGGGGGGGGACACACAAACGGTATTTTTTTAGTCTTGGAACAACATTGATTTTGGGATTGCTTAGCGTGTGGTCTCTCATTGAAGATACCACCACAGTCACGGTATCCTTGGTGTCTGCGGCATCGTGTTATCAGATCTACTGTGTTACGGAACGAACCGTCAGGGCCAACCTTAAAGGCCGACGACCAGACGCGCGATTCTGCAAGGCAGAATATCCTCCTCCCCCTGGGGGAGGAGGAAACAGGCAACGGTGGACAGGGTAGAAGGGGGAGAGGAGGAAATGAGGGAATAAATGGAAAGCGTGAACTGGTCGTCGGTCTTTAAGCGCTGTTTCCACTCCCCTGGAAAGGTAGGCCACGGTTTACACAAGCTTTTGAAACAAGATGACAGTTTAGTTTTGAATGCGGATTCCGCTCAGCGACTAAAGGTAAGCAACTTTCCAGTTGATTTAACATTGGTGAACACTGATGGTTTGATTTTTAGTGGAGAAAGAGGGGGAATCAGCACTTCTTACTGTTAGGAAGAGCATAGTTCTTTGGAAAACGATGAAAAAAGAAATCAGTGTATTGCACCACGAGGTAATTAAAATTACCCACCGTGTTTTAAATGTGTATTGTATAATAAGGAACTCATTTTAGCCAAGTTCGTCCCTCGTCATGTACCGATCCATGCGTGTAACCATACACCCACGTATCGTTAAAGTGAGCTATAGAGCCCTTGACAGTTTGCATTCCCGACACTTCCAATATGAAACAGCATGCCAAGCTTAGAATGGTGATGACGTTCAACCAGTACGTGCGTAATTTTGTGGCGTCGGTACGATCGCGCTGCGCACGATTTTGACGCGAAGGGGTGCCGTGCCGGCAAAAACGAGCTTTTTACGAGCGACTCCAGTCACGATTTAAAGTTCTTCAAAGTACCGCGGTTATTCTGACTTCGCGAAGCACTGCTCTAACAATTGCAAGGGTTAGCGTGTAGCGGACGGCACAAGCCGATGCCCATGGGCAGCGGCGGCTCTGCGAGTGTGCACTCAAAGCCGACCTATCGCCCACCGTCCAGGGCCCTAATCTGGACGCTTGGCGAAATCGTCGCCGACTTTTTCGCCAAGGATCCAGATTAGAGCCCCAGACCGGGCTCGCGGCACGACCATGCTCGCTCTATACTCTGCAAAAGAACCCCCGCCGGTGCATGCGCTCGAGGCGTAGATTTAAACGTAGTGATGAAGCGGAATGTAAAGGGAATCCACATCACGAACAAGCAAGGGATTGCACAAACAATGAAGAACCTTTCTAAGTGCCGTCACTCGCCGCTACAAAGCGCGCCCCGCAAACTTAGCAATATCTGTGCGCATCCCTCCTCTGCCACTCACACCTTCTCCTTTTTGACGACTCTGTCGCGGGATATGTCAATCAAACAATTGCCGGGATACGTAGCCGAACGCTACGTAATCTAATTACCGTGGCCCTCACTGCAAATCGCCGTCGTCTCCCCCACCGCATCGTGGTTATCCGTGTTCGATGTCGTCGTGTGACGTAGGTGCAAGCCACGTGTTCGCAGTCTCCTATGGACGCAAGCCCCAACAAGAGACCACAGAAATCTCCGAAAATAGTATAAGAGGACGCCACAAAGTTCCGTTTACCCTAATTTATTTTGCTTTATCCTTGACCATGCAGCCGTTTTACGAACTCAGCTTCCGCTTTCACAAACCTGTGTGCGGCCATCTTGGTTTACAACTTGTAAACCTTTTAATAATAATTAAGGGAGCGTCCACTGGTGGACCAGTCGGCACTCAGTCGTTATCGTCGAGAATGCAGCGCAGCTTTGTGCACACTCGCTCGAACGGACGCCGCCGCAGTGGTCCGTGACACGCCGCTGACCGCCAGTTGACGCTGCCCCGTTATTAATAAGTGCAAAGCTGCACCTCTTCTGCCATTTTTCTCGTTTTGTTTACCCCTGAACCAGTACTGCATGCACATCACTCTGGTCTGCGACTATATTGTCAAAGGAGCGCGCCTAAGTTCGTAGCCGAGTGAGAGTTCTCGCGGCTTTAAGCAAGGCGAAATGTAAGATTTCCTAGCCATAGCTAGCGGCGTAGTTTTTGTACGTTGAACAAAGATCGAACGAGGAAGCAACAGACGAACGAAAACCTTCATTTTTACATAGAAGTTACGTTACTCACCGTTTAAGGGCGTGAATAGTCGGGAGCATCATAATTATCGCTCCGCCGCAGCTAATGGGACAAACCGCTAAGAATGTCGAGGTACGAATCGCTAAGCAGGAGTATAATAAGCAACGCCTTGCGTATCCTAAAGAAAAACTGAAACGGTTCTGTGTATGAGAGAAAAAAAAAACTTAAATCGCCTTCATTTGGCCTCCAGGATCACGAATATCGAGATTATTTTTCAATTTGGTGCACGGAAGCTGCAAAAAATCATTTTCAAAATACCGTCGAAGCCCCTTCTTCTCGGAACGTGACGCCATATCGAGAGTTTACGGAATCTCCGCTCTCGCGCATCTTCAGCGCCTATCAAAGCTATGCACGCGCACTCTTGCTATTTTCAAAAAAAAGAAAAGGTCAGAAAAAGACGTCACGACTGGTTGGCGACGTGCTTGATCAAAAGCATCGCCGTGGTCGGCCTACCACGATTGGCCGAATGCTGACTACGACGTCAACAAAGGATTTCTAATCGCAGGAATAAGAGTAATGTAAGAACTTTAATTGTGACGGTGTTGGCAGTGTTGGTTTTAGAGCGCAGTGATTTTAAGCTTCCACCACAAAGACTATCTAACTTGTTGCTTGCAAGGTAATGACGTCACGAGAGGAAACCAATAAGGGGCGCCACAAAAGCATATTGCCGCTGATACCTGCACTCTAAGAAAAGACCGTGCGTCTTCTTTCCCGCACAACACTCGGAGATCCAATCACAACAGCTTACGGAGGCATCTCGGCGAATGACAACGCTGAAACATATGTTTAAACCGAAAAACGCAGTCTGAGTTGTGACGTTAAGCAATGCAAAACGTCATGCTTGCATTGCTTAATGTCACAACTCAAACCGCGTTTTTGGTCTAAACATATGTTTCGGCATCGTCATTCGCTGAGCTGCCTCCGTAAGTTGCGGTGATTGGCTCTCCAGGGGTTGTGCGGGAAAGTAGACGTACGGGCTTTTTTTAGAGTGTGGCAAGCTTGCAATTGCACGCGCTGCTCACACGAGCGACACGGGCTTGGCGGCCGAAAGATCTGCGTGTGACGTAGCAACTGGTCTGAGGTTTTCCGTGTTTTCTCGCGTTTAGTTACTTAGGAGAAACAAACCACGATATTCAGATTCGCGGGATAAAAATACTATCAAATCTCTTCTCGTTTTTCTTTCTTTCTTTTTTTTTTTCAAGAGCCTCTTTAGGTTTTTTTTAAACTGGCAGTATAACTATAAACGTGAAGCGCGTAATAAAATAGCGTCGCACTCCTCATTGTGCGCGCCCCTTCCCCAAAATAGCTTCACCATCCTCTCGGTCTGACTTATGGCCCTATCCATAAGGTAATTCCAAAATTCGACCCTACAACCGAAAGTGTTGTGCACCTCTAAGTGATATAAAATGAAAAAACAAAAACCTCTAACCAGAGGTGTGCAAAATCTAAGTAGGAAAGGAAATTGTTGCATGCGATCTTCACATCAACAACACCGTTCTCTGCCGTTCTCTCCTTTCCACTCGTTCCTGGTACGGATTTGTTGCTCTCATTGTAAGAAAGCATTTATGAGTACCGATTTCGCAAAATCATGAGATCGTTGTAATCTCGAGGAATTCCTGGCAAATGATTCGTCCGCCACGAATCGGGCAAAACTCTTCCCAATTTCATGTCGAATTTTTTTCGCGAGTCTCGGCCACGTGCGCAACGAAAAGTGTCGCTGTGGACGACGGCTTTTGTCGGTCGGCCTAGCATACGTTAACTCTTTTTAGAGCTTTCAATGACGAGAGTTATACATCAATGGCAGATTGTTCATTTGTACGGTATTGGTTTAAAAACGCGATGACTGCCATGCCCTTTTACGCGCACTATCGAAGTTGTCGTTCGCCGTTGATCAAAGAAGCTCGGGGATCTCAGCTCGTGACGTCACGGCGAGGCAAATCCTGGCTGTGACGTCGCAGACGAGAGCCATAAGATGGCGCCTGCGGTTTTAAACATCTCGACGCTGAGAGCTCAACTTAGAGATCAGCAAACGGAACTGTCATGTCAGGACAAGCTCGTCTCTAGTATACTGTATACCGAAAGCCGCAGTCACACTGCCAATACATCATACAAAAGCTGTCTGCAGACCTGTTCGAAGCATACAAATGCATAAAGAAAACATGCACTGTACACGACATAGGCTTGTCCGTAGATGTACTTCTGCCACCATGTCTGCAACGAACATCGTATGCCTTTTGTTCGATAAATAAGCAGTTCGACTGCGGCTTAAAAAAAAAAAAAAATGTATATTAAAAGTATCTTTAAACCGTTCCCCGAAAAAAAGAAATTGCACGCGCTTCGAAGACGTTGCAAATTTCCACTGTCCATCGCGAATCCCCCTCTGACGGGAAGTCCTCGCGGGGTTGTCCGTAGTGAAGGCTGCCACGGCGGTAACACGGCGTTAGTGCCAAGAAGACCCAGTAGGGAAATACGGACAGCGGCCGCGGCAGTGCATTAGGCAAGAACGGGACCGCGATAACGTGCGCGTCATAAATCGGGCACCCCCTGAGTCGGCTGACCAGGGGATTCCCGATGACGGCAGAAAGAAAGAACGGGACATCGGAAGCGCACACTGCCACTGGGTCACCGGGACGGAGTTCTGCCTCCGTGATGGCCTCGAGAGATTGAGCCTACGGCATCAATGTCAAGGACCCGGGGAGCAGAACGCGCAAAGAGAGAAACGTGAATACAAATGAGATGGTGAACTTGGGAACAAAAAAAGAAGTGTTCGGAAGCCCAAATTATCTTGAAGTTGTATTTGTAGTGCAGAGGTTCTCAAATGCGGATCCGCGAAGGCATTCGAGGGGTCCGCGAAGCCCTGCCTCATAAGTCAAACCCGAAAATAAAAGTTTTCTTTGTTTTTTTAGATTGAAAAGAAATGTTTCGGTTTTCGGATAAATTCTTTTCTTGTGTGTCAATGAGAGGAGTCTAATTCACACTAGCCCTTAGTTATATCAATTTAATAAATCATTATCATAATTAACCCACACTTTTCCCTTCCCCTCACCACGAACGGTGTCCTCCAACATATGTGCCGATCAACAAGGGTTGCGCGAAACATCAATGCGTGCACAACACGCGGGCCACACTCACAAGCGCTGAACACGTCATCGAACATTTCGTTTATTGAAAAGCCAGAACGGCGTGCACGGTCGCAAAGCAGTGCGTTCTGGTCATTGCCGTGTTCTTGCCCCCGAAAAAAAGTATAGCTGCGACTGCAAGCCTGCTGATGATACACCTTCGCGCCCATGTTGTTGGTGCTTGCACGCATGACGCCACGTAGTCCTTTACGTGACTTTGTTTGTTCATAGTTATTTTTTCTGTTAAGCTTTCCTCCAATTACGAAACAGCGGTACAGTGTAAGTGTGGAAACTAAGCATTTTTACTTACGATATTGAATATCGGAGTGCTTAGGGGCGCATGCTCTTGGCTCTAATTAAAAGTTGCTTCGAGTGCGCAAGCCAGAACTGGAAATCAGTGCCTTGCATGACTCTGACCTCGCACTTGAGCTTGGCATTCTTCTTAATGACTTCGGATTTTCTTTTGACGTGCTAATGCTGACCGAGACGTGGTTTATGCAAGAATCAGATGTTTTGAACTTTGAAAATTATTCGACATTTTATTTAAATCGCTGCTCAAGGCGCGGTGGCGGAATAGCCATGTATGTAAGAAAAGATACTCAGTGCAGTCTCATGACAGACATTACTTCTATGACTAAAAATTACGAATCCCTATGTGTGAAACTCGGGAACACTCTACTTGCAGTATTGTATAGACCTCCAAATGGTGATTTATCTGCTTTTTGGAGATTTCTCGAAAGAGTATTTCAGTTAGTTGGTGAAAACGGTTACAGTTTAATTTTGGGTGGTGATTTTAATATAGATATGAGTTGTGCTACCGCTTGTCAAGTTGAGTTTTCTTCTTTGTTTCAATCTTACGGTTTTTCTAATGTGATCACGCATCCTACTCGAGTGACGTCACGCAGTGAAACGGTTCTTGACTTATTTATTACAAACATACCTCTGACCCGGATTACCGCGGGTGTTGTGTGCTCTGATGTCAGTGATCATTTTCCAATTTATATTTTTTCTGATTTCAAAAACCTAGAAAAACCGTGTCATAATAGTGCATTTTTTTCTCCGGTTGTTAACGCGGAAACGCTAGGTATGTTTAGACACCGTGTGGAATCTCAAAACTGGGACGGGATACTCTCAATGGATTCGGCCGATGAAGCGTATGATTGGTTTATTAATACATTTTGTCTATTATATAAAGAATGTTTTAAACTTCGAAAAATAACGCCACACAAAAAGTCTAGAAAACCGTGGATTACCAGAGATATACTAAAAATGATAACAAATAAAAACAAGCTTTATGAGCGTTTTGTGCGGACGAAAGACCTGGATGTGCTTAAAATGTTTAAAAAGTGTCGGAATGAAGTAACTAGTATGTCAAGAAAAGCAAAAAGTGCATATTACTATAAAATGTTTTATAATGAAAATAGAAGTGACGTTATCTGGAAAAAAGTTAATAATATCCTAAATCGTAACGGTAAAGCAAACGCTATCAAAGAACTTGTAATAAATGGTAGAACTTTCAGTGGAGTAGAGTTAGCAAATAAATTTAATGACTATCTTACGAATCTATTTTCCCCTGTTCAGTTACAAAGTGGTGATCTTTGTTTAACTCAACGCATAGCAGAAAACTGCTTCTTATTTCCTACTGATGAGTGTGAAGTACGTTCGGTGTTTTTAAACCTCAAAAACAGTAAATGTGTTGATTTTAATGGTATACAGGTGCAGCCGGTAAAATATGTGATTGACATCATTACGCCGTACCTCACACATATTTTTAATTTGTCGCTCTCGACTGGCGTTTTTCCAAAGGGTATGCAGACTGCGAAGGTGTCTGTTTTATATAAGTCTGGAGATAGAAATGACATGTCCAATTACAAACCAATTTCAGTCTTACCCGTTTTTTCTAAGGGCTTAGAGAAGATTATACACGCTAGACTTAACAACTTTTGTGAAAAAAATTCGATATTTACTGATTTTCAATATGGCTTTCGGAAAGGCCGCTCTACTGGACTAGCTCTTCTACAGCAAAAAGAAATTATTCTAAATAATATAGAAAACAAACTCTTAACGTTGGGGATATTTATCGATTTTTCAAAAGCTTTCGACCGGATAAATCATAAAATTCTATTTAAAAAATTAAATTTCTATGGCATTCGAGGGCATTCTCTTGTTTTAATTGAAAGTTACTTAAGCGGTCGGATGACAACAGTTGAAATTAATGGTTTTTCTTCTATGCTGAAAGCAGTCCGAACAGGGGTACCTCAAGGTAGTGTCTTGGGGCCACTGCTTTTTAATTTATTTATAAATGATGTAGTCGCTATTGCAAGTAACGCCTCATTTGTCATGTATGCCGACGATACTAGTATATTTTTTTCAGTGAACAATATTGATATAATGATAGCCGATGCAAACACATGTCTGCAAAAGCTTAGTTCATGGACTGTCTCAAATTCCCTAAAAATAAATGAAACCAAAACAAAAGCCGTTATCTTTAAATCAAAAGGTAGAGTGTGCAATCCTAATGTAAAGTTAATGTTGAATTCTTCGGAAATTGAATTTGCAAGCACTGTTAAAACTTTAGGCATAATTTTTCATGAACATATGTTATGGGACTCCTATATTCAAAATCTTACACTTAAGCTTTCAAATATCGTAGGAATTCTATATAAGCATCGCCATACATTACCATCTAGTATTAAACTCTTAATTTATAATGCATTGTTCCATTCTCGTATATCCTACTGTAACCTGGGCTGGGCAACCACGACCAGTACAAACCTTAATAAACTTTTTTTACTGCAGAAGAGAGCAATTCGAGTCGTAGCCAATGCGTCGTATTACGCACATACCGATCCACTTTTCTGTAAGCATAAAGTAATAAAAATACAAGAATATTACAAATATAAGCTTGCGACAGTATACGCGGCATCCCTTAAGTATTTTAACCACCCATTACTGCGGTTTTCTAGACTAAGTGTTAAAAATACGGTATACGAAGTACGTAGCGCCGGGTCCCTGAGAGTACCTCGTCCTAGAACAAATTATGGGCTTCAAATGTTACAGCATACATTGCCAACATTACTGAACTTTTTAAGAGACCACCATGTCTGTCTTGATGCACTAAATAAGAAAACAATACGCACAATATTCACTTCTAACTTTTAAACTTTTTTCTCCTGCATAGAACTGCCTGTTTTGTTTTTTCGCCTTTAAAATGTTTCTGTTAACGTTTCCTGCCTGCCGATCTGCCGATAGGGGGCAGGGGCTTTGTCAAGCTGCACATTTTGCAGCTTTTTTCCCTGTCTCCGTCACCCATATGTAAAAATGGGAGTAAATAAATGAATTGAAAATTGAAACCCATTCTCCGTACTCCAAATAAATGTATATGTATGGTAAATAAGTCGTAGTTCCGATTTCTCGTCGTATTATAAGTGACGCCCTAAGCCGCGATGAGTGGTTCATAGGTGGCGAGACGGCGGTCGAATAGAACCTCGAAAGAAAACGCGAGATAATAAATTGAAGCCCATTTAGGATAATAAGGAGCGTTCTCAGAATATTTAGATCGCATAAAACCAAGCCATAGCATGTCGACCACATCGCAAGTCTGGAGAAAGGAGGGAAGTATTGTGAAAGAGGAAATACCCTAATGTTGGGATTCATAGCCAGATGCCAGTAGACCATTTTTAGTCATAACCCTGGCAGCCTGCTGTGAGCTGCTGTGTACTCGATTTATTGCAAGCCCCCACGTGAAAAAAAAATGTATTTGTTAAAACAGGCCTGTTTTAACAAATACATTTTTTTTTTCACGTGGGGGCTTGCAATAAGCATGGATCTAGAGGCCCGGGCCTCTGGATCCATGCTTATGCAGATTCAGCCGCTGTAGCTAAAGGTAAAGTGACGCGATTGCAGCAATATATTTCGTAACACTTCACAGACATCGCGAGATGGAGTGCAAAAGAGTCCCCGGTGTGCAAAAATTGATGTCGGCAAATACGACATCCCAGTCCGTCAAATGCGCACTCATCCATCTGACTACCAATAAGATGAGCCTTTAAAACACACAAACAATTTAGTGAACGTGACCAAAAGCGATATGTCGGAAACAACTTTTGCCGATAACATTACGGTGGTGTCAGTATTGATCTATTTGCAATGTCGCCGTGAAATTATGATAGACGAATAATTTAAGTTTTACTGTGTGGATTTTTTTATTACTTTCTAAAAAGATACCCAAGTGCGATTAAGTAAAAAAACATGTTAATCACAAAAAAAAAATCGTAAGGGTGCAGGCGAGCCGATGAATATTAAAGGGGCCCTCCGGAGCTTTCTGCGATCGTCTGTTTATATTGTTATATTGCGTGGTAGGTGCAAGTTAGTATGTATACAAACTTTTAGATTACAAAACCGTTTATTAAGCAGATGGCAGAAGAAATATATTGGGACTATTTTCTCTTTGAAGACAATCCCCCATTCCCTGCCCATCGCTAAAACTTGACCAATGGAAATGCTGCGTCCCGCGGTGAATGCGAACGTTATTATTGCAACACTTTTTAAGCTCGTTGTAAATTAGAGTCTGAGAAAACGTAAACTGATTGTGGTGGGGGAAACACAGTCCGCAATTATCGCTCCAAAACCAGCGAACTATGTTTTCTCCCCGCAAGCTTGTTGCTAGGGGGTGATGCGTCGGCGCGTCGGCTCGTCTGCTTCCCGGGGCGTCTGCAGGCGTGCGTTTGCGGGACACATGTTCCTTCTTCCCGTGGATCCCGACTCCGAAGCCAGCTTTGCGATCCTTCCACGTCAACGAGTCAAACTTTTCCTTGTTATCTGTGGGATGCGACTGCGTATTGCAGTAGCAGCGCGACGGTGCGGTGCGACGAACGACGACTGCCGAGCACAAAGTCCGGGTTCCTTGACGACGGTCCGCGCGTGTTCGAGAGATTCCTCCGCGGTTCGGCGGTCGGCGGCGTTGGTGACGCGCAGTGACGCCGGGATCCTTCGCTTGCTCTTGGCTGACGCGTAAAGAGATGCCCCTCCCGTTTTCCGGGTCATCTCAGAAAGGGGGGCGTGCCGGGGACTTTGATAGCAATTTTAGTAGGGAAATCCGCCGCGCATGACCGTAATTTTATGATTTTTAGGATCCTTAGGGCCTGCAGATTGAGTTACCGCCATAAACAGACCATCGCAGAACGCTCCGGAGGGCCCCTTTAACCATGTTGAATTAACATGAGACTGGGGTAGAGAAGAAACATCAAAACGTAGAAGGGACAGAAAATAGACAGGACGACGTCTCAAACTCAGCTAACTCGTTTATTTAGTCCAGCTCCTTATATAGTCTCAATCTCAAGGTCATCTCCACCAACACAAAAAAAAAACAAAGTCTATACAGTTCAAGCGCCAGTCTTCATCACACAATGCAAGACGTTGACAACCTTTACAGGTCGACGCGATAAGGCAGCATCCATCGACCTTCAAACTTGAACGCAAGGATCTCCTTCTTTACTACTCTAAACACAGTTCATACTTCTGAATCCTTCTCCACACAAAACTTCTCCACATAAAAAAAGAAGAAAACACTGAAACCCTCACGATTATTTCTACTGAAACGGTAGTCGGGCCAATACACGTAGAGAACCACACAAAGCAAAAATGTTTTACAGCTTTTTGAATTGCTTCCAAACTGTAGTGAAGCCTGACTTATGCAGTTGCCTAGAGTCTTTATCCGCACGGTCTCCCTTACTACTCTCTCTACATCGTTCCTCTCTTTGTATATTATTTCCGTCTCGGACCAGAGCGCCGTGCAGGACAGACGTCACGCTGCATAAATGACAGATTAAACGAACATAAAAGAAATGGAAAGAACAATGCACAAAACTCGGGAATAGCAAAACATATTCATGAATGTAACAATTGCACAGCGCTCTGGTCCGAGACGGAAATAATGCACAAAGAGAGGAACTATGTAAAAAGAGTAGTAAGGGAGACCGTGCGGATAAAGTCTCTAGGCAACTGCACAAGTCAGGCTTCACTACAGTTTGGAAGCAATTCAAAAAGCTTTCTAAAAATGTAAAATTCTCTTTTTATTTGTCATTTAGGATTTTTTAAATGCTCGTGATTTTCCAAAACCTGTAAAACCTTTTTGCTTCGTGTGGTTGGCCCAACTAACCAACTACCATTTCAGTGGCCCAACTACCGTTTCAGTGTTTTCTTCTTCTTTTTTTACGCGGAGAGGGCGTGTTATGATTCAGAAGTATGAACTGTGTTTAGATTAGTAGGGGAAGAGACCCTTTGGTCAAGTTTGAAGGTGGATGGATGTGATTACGTGTTAACACATCCATCGAGCCAGTATATCCACCGAGCCATTACATCCATCGATGGATGTAATGGCACGGTGGATATGCTAGCTTGTTGGATGTGTTGACATGTGTATGGATGTAGCTGCTCGATGGATGCAGTTGCTCGTTGAATGTAGTTGCACGATGTACGTAGTTGCTCGATGTATGTAATTGCTCATCCTACGTTACGACGCCTAACGTGCCATTACATCCCCCGTGCTAGCGCATCCGTAGAAGCCAAGATGGCCGCCATTGGGCTTTTTTTGTTATTCGCATTCTTATGCGGAGAGCAAGTCCGTTTGCTTCTTGCGCAGGGGTCGCGGTGACGTCATAAAGACGCCGCGCTCTGAAAGGAGCTCTGATTGAGCGATGGTGGTTAGAGCTGAAGGCAGCTTGCTTTGAGGTCTATCCACTATCCTTCATTCAGAGCCAACCAAAGCTCGGCGTCTTTATCACGTCACCGCGACCCCTGCGCAAGAAGCAAACGGACTTGCTCTCCGCATTGGTTCGGGAGCCACAGGGCCATAACAAACGGTAAGCCCCAGAACGTTAGTATATCAGAATTAAATTCGATAAGACATTCTGATTTTTTTTTTCGAAGCAAAATAAAAGGTGTGGTTGTGTGTACCGTCCAAATTATATAATAAAGTTTATCTTTATTTATATTTGAGGGTGAAAAAAGCAGCAACTGAAGTGTGATCACTGTGGAAACAACGAACAACGAGCCGATGATGCATGTTCGACTTTGGAGACGCCAAGGGCCGCAGAAAGTGCATGACGCACAGAGGGTCCTTTCACTCGCTTTAGTACATTCAATTTAGCGTATGACTCTTCAAAATATTGTGAACTATTATACAGCATAGTTAAACAAAGAAATAAACCGGCGTGATTGATGGATGTAAGGGCACGTTTTTGGAAGAAGCTGCTCGTTGGATGTGATGACAAGATGGATGTGATGACACGATGGATGTAACGGCACGATGGATGTAATGACACGCTTTTGGAAGAAGTGGCTCGATGGATGTGATGGCGCGGTGGATGTAATGGCACGATGGATGTAACGGCATGATGGATGTAATGGCACGTTGTATGAACTGACCAAAAATGGATGTAATGGCACGATGGATGTGCTGGTACTATGGATGTACGGGCACGATGGATGTACTGGCACGAAATTGGACGTATTCGCTCGACGGATGTAATGGCACGATGGATGTGTTGGCCCCATGCCGATGGATGTTGCCCTATCGCGTCGACATGTAAAGGTTGTCAACGTTCTTGCATTGTGTGATGAGGACTGTAGCGCTTGAACTGTATAGACTTCGTCCTTTTGTGTTGGTGGAGATGGCCTTGAGATTGAGACTATATAAGGAGGTGGACTAAATAAACAAGTTAGCTGAGTTTGAGACGTCGTCCTGTCTATTTTCTGTCCCTTCTACGTTTTGATGGTTCTTCTTTACCCCAGTCTCAGGTTAACTCAACAACGTTAATCACAGAACGTCTACGACCATATTTGGCTATGCTGACCACCATGAACACTCGGCTTTGTATCTCTCCTTCGCTCCTGCAAAGTAGTGAATTTTGCCACCAACAACTGAAAGGATGCAAGGCAACGTAAACTCCGCTTGTTTCATTGTAACTGAGCTCGCCAATGCGAGCACAGCGCTTGCCCTATAGGAAAGCTTTAAAGGACACCATGTCCGGAATCTCTTTCATTGGTAGTTTCTAGGAATAAAAACTGACAAGTTACAGGAAGTTATTACCGTTAGACCCTAAGGCTGGTTAAAGGGGTCCCATGAAACAATTTTCCTACTTCTTCCTCCTTAGCTTTAATCCTCAACTCAAATGTGAATTGTGAAATCACGTCGCCGTGATATTCTCCGGCACCGGTGCGATGACTCCTAGCCTCCACCGTGCTATTTATGCACACCATAGAACTTGTCATTTGCCAGTGATGATAAGTTTTGTCAGGGCACTCATTGGCCACGAACGCGAATCAAAATATTTGATGACGGATTTATTGTTGACGAGCGCATACGTCCGAGTGGCGTAGTTCTCGTGTCCAATGCGTGAGCTGGGCTCGGCTGACGTCAGGTTGGCACCGCTCACGCGCTTTGGGAACCGCGGATGTATCATAGTGAAAAGGCGGAGAGCTTTCGAAGAAAAGAAGGTACAAAATAGTCCGCTATATTTTCAAATGTTCGTACCGAAAAGCTGGCTTTTGACTTGCTACCCTCTTTCTTTTGGCCAACTAAACGATATACGATTAGTAAAGTCCCAATTTAAAATGATTTATCCCAGCCCAAAATTCGTTTCATGGCCCCTTTAAGACATTGCGTTTGAGCGTGACCGGCTCCGTAACGACAGCTTGTAACTGCTTACGACCAGATGGTTGCTATGGCAACCGAAGTCCACGCAACGCGTTGTAGTGGAACGCTAGAAGTCTTAGCGCAGCCGGCCACAGTCAAACCCAAATGTCTTAATCGTTATGCATTCGAAGTGTCCGTAATCTGGCAGATCTCAACCAAGTATCAATACCTTTTATATTATTTACTTATTAATTCATTAAATGACATAGCATCTCGTTTTTAGAATACCATGCTTCTTTAGTGAAATAACATTTAAAAGTATACATATTACGACGACCTTGAGGGGGTTGGCTTTCCAACAGCCGAGAGCGGGTCGTATCCACCCGACACTCACACTTAATGGAAATAAAGACCCTACAAAAATAGCCGTGCGCCTTTACTTTCCTGTAGGGAACTCGTAGAGCCAATCACTTTAATCTACGGAGAGAGCTTGGTGAATTATGAACCCTAAGTTATGTTCATACTTAAAGTATGAGGTGCGACACTAGCACGACGTGAGCATGTGAAACTTCATGCTCAGAGTCGCATCGCAGAAAAAACAAATCACAAGATACCGAGAGAAAAATTACAAAATAATTACCTAAATAAAAAAAGTTGTTCAAGGACAAACAAGATTATAAGAAGAGGAGAAGGGGAAATTATTCACGCAATTAATTCATCGTGAGAGCCTAACCAGTACCCGGACACTGCCATAGACCCAATGGAGTCGATTTCTGGGAAAACTGGGCGCTCAGCAGCGCTTCCGTGGTCGGAGGCGCTTATTACTGCAACGAATCGAAGCCTCATTGCTCTTTTAATAGATTGCGAAACTAAAATAGGCAACGATAATTATGTTCATAAAATGAAGCGCTAACGTTTTATTAATTACTTTTGACGCCGTCGAGCTAGCTGGAGCGGCTTCCTAGCCGTTTGCGAAGACGAAGCCGCTCAAAATCCAACATGGCGCAGCCCTTCCGCCGTGCCCTGCCGCTGCTCCCTTCCGCGGTACCGCCGGTACCGCGGTAGGTTTTGTTTGGAAATTTACGGTCCGCACGTGCCATACCACGTGTTATGGCAAAGAATTAAGTTCTGCTTGCCTACCTTGTGTCCAGCAGTTGACACTCCGTTACTTGTCGTCAGCGTCTTCCAGGGAATCGAATCAGATGCAGCATTTTTCGCACTCGTTGACGCATTTATTCAGTCATTTGCATGGCAAGGAAAAACAATTTACACTGTCACTTTATACAAGCGTTGCTATGCGGAACAAATTAATAATGAGCGCAGTATCTGCGTTCGAAAGAGGTGCTGCAGTGAAGATACAATGTGCGACACTGTTAGCGCGAACATGACATAGCTTTTCCACTTTGAAAGGCTATCGGCGCGCACCAACTATTACTGCCTTAGTTCGCCAAGTGACTGCTTATAGTTTCGTAAACCTCAGACGCAACTATGGCGCAAAAATATCGGTCTTCGCGATTGAAAAACAAAATAATCATGTCTCGCTAACGTGGTCGATCGTTTCGGTCACGCCGCTATAAATGTCATATTTTCGGGGACTGATATGTGTCCCCATACAATTCAAATTCGTCACGTTAAATAAAGAAACCCGAAGTACGTACTATGGACAGCTAGCTTAAGAGCGAAATGGCTAAATACATGTTTTTTTTTTACTTTTTTATTGTGGCCTCTGTAAAGACAAACGGAAAAAAAAATGGGGGGGAAATATATTAGTGAGGCAAAAAAGAATGACGAGGGTAGAAAGTTAGGCGAGTTGGTGATTGATTAAAAAGCGCGACAGGACAACGGACACAGAAGGAGACACAGCACTGTGTCTGTGTCTCCTTCTGCGTCCGTTGTCCTGTCGCGCTTTTTAGTAAAGCTCTTCGGTTACGGAATTTACCCAGAGCTGCACAATTGTCAGATATGACAATGGTGACTCAATGGTTACAATTTTCAGGGGTTTCCAGCCTGAATCACTTGCAGTTCTTTCCCTTTCCCAGTTGCAGATGACAAAAATAAACAACATACCACCTTCATTGTTTATTCTTTGTGATCTTGGCAGTGATTCAAGATTATGGATGACCAACATTACGGAGAATTGTTTTGGAAACTGGAGATGTCCATATTAAAGAGAAAATACTGTAACAGCAAACAGAAATGTCTGTTTCCGTGACATGAAAACACAATAATCATAATTTCTGATATGTGTTACATAGAAGCGAACCCAGTACGAAGTAAATATGCAGCCTTGCCGGAGAATTGTATGCAACAGCCCTACTGGTGGGGCAGGCACGTAGCCAGGGGGGAGGCCCATTGTACCTGGCCCTCCCCCCCCCCCCCCCCCCGAAATCTTCCATTTTGCTAGGACCTCTCCCCCCTCCCCCCCCCTACAGCATCTTGTCATAAGCGCCCCCCCTCCCCCTCCCCCCCTCCCCCCCCCCCCCCCCCCCCCGAAACAAAATCCTAACTACGTGCCTGCGGTGAGGTATGTCTAAGAAGATATTTAAATGGTTATAGGTTGTGGAATCTCAAATACCAACTTGAACGTATATTACGATAAAACATCAATTCTTCAACCTGTGTAATAAGACAATAATGCAAAATTTTAGTGGGTCAGATATTGTCCACCAAAACTTGAGACCTTAGAGAGTGAAACTCTCCAAATACGCAGTTTGAATTCTAGCTGCCAAAGGTCCTGGAATCACTGGTTCAAAGCAACAGATATTTCCCCCCTCGCCCTCCCACCCTAAAAAGAAAACTGCCTAGAGGTTGTTGGCCACCAGCAGGCTAACAACGTGTCTAAACAAAGTGGATGCTCAGAGGCTTCTGTTAGTCTTTGATCTTGCTCCATAAAAATCGTGCAAAGAGCAACCTGCTGACGCAGTGGACAACATTGTCTCTCGAGGGTCTCAAGAAGCACAGCCAAAAAGATTTCATGCCTAGTTGAAAGCTCGTGTCATTTTGACTGGTCCATGCAAATAAACAGTTAACACAATGAATTGTAATTCGGGCAAACTTATTCGTTGCTTACTTACAGACTTGAACCAAAATCTTTAGAGACTTAATAATGTGTAGACCTAGCTCTCTGTAGACCACTTTGGTATTTCTCATTTCTCTTGGCCCCTTGATGAGCTTCCGATACCTGTCGCTTGCACCGTCAAGTTGAACCACGAGTTGAACCAGGTTTTCTTGGTGTGGGCCACCGAGATCCTATGATGCCCATGGGATGGGCCAGCCACTTCATTGCTCTTTCTAATTTTTGCTGTATGTGTGTTCTCTATCCTCCCAGGATCTGCACAGGACAATGTAAGAACACGTTAGTTTGTCTCGTCACAACACATACACTTGCAGAAGAGTAACAGGGCTATGAAATATTGCAGAGGGCTGCTCCTACTATCCTTTTGTTTTTGTTGTAATTCTCTTTGCCCCAGCCACCCTCGTTTCACATTAGAGTTGATCGTAGATTAGACTGCATAGATCACTACAGCGGAACCTAGCATGCTGATGGTTACATATTCAGGAAGCTTGATAGGTTGGCCAACAATCAAGTGCACTTCACAAAAAAGTTACCACGGACATACCTTTTGTCTATTGGGGTTCCTTGTCCCTGAGGCTTGTTGGAGTGATTTTCATGCCTTGAGAATCTGTATGAATACACAAAAAAATGCAAATGATGCTATTTTATGTGCAACAAACAAAAAAAATGCCTAACACGAGTTTTAATTGTTTGGAAGGGAGTGCGTTGGGAGGTGTAAAAACTTTCGAAAGAATCACGCATGGAAGGACGGATAGCACATCTCGTGATCAAGCTCTGCTGTCGGCATTCCGTCTTTCTATGCGCAAAATCTTTCAAGATTCTAAAAGTGTCTTTAAAAATTATTTTACTATCCAGCTTTCTATTTATTTCTGAAAGAAATAAAACGTGAAACAACGAGTCGCAGGGCTGTAAAAGAATCTACACGAGATACATTAATAAAAACGGGCAGATATTTTAAGATGTCAACTCTGAAATATTATAAAACTGGGAGAAGGATATTTATATAGAGACTACAATTTACTCGACGGGGATCGACACTGCTGTGAACGAGATCGACGAGAGGTATAGAGGAGGTGATATTTCGCCAACAGTCTACAGATCATAAAATATTTGCAGGACGGTCTTCATCCACAAAACCGTGCTAAGAACGCTCGCCGAAATGGGTACATCGCAATGAAATCACGGTGACATTTTGTAAATTTCAAAAATGAAACGATATATTCAATTATCTAAAAGAGTACAAAACCCTCAAATGGTGCAATTCTTGGTTGGAAGATCAGCTTAGGAAAAGTTTCAATTGGGGTGAAAACTTTCAAACTCAACGTCGTCAGTTGGGATCCGAACGAACGGGTGCTTCTTGTTCCCGGCGCTGCTTGGGCACGACTTCGCGTAACCGCACAAATGAGGTGGTTCAAAGACACGAAAAGCTTTCCACTTGCCCGAAAGTGCGAGGGTCGCGCAATGCGATGATCGAGGCGCCGAAGCTTGACGCTCCGATGGCGAGCGAAAGCGCAAAAGCACCGAGCAGACCCACGGACACCTCCACAACGGTCCACCGGTTTCAGAACGCGCAGAGCGCAAGCGCGCATGCGCATAGGCAGCGGTTTCGTTTTAGAAACGCAAAAAACAGAAAAAAGCAAAATTTCGAGAGTGTGATGTTGACATGAACATTTAAAAAATATATTATATTTTTAGGAATACGTAATTTGTATTTAGTAAAATAATATGCAGTCATAACTAAAGTTTAATGAGGTTTGATTCAATATTGTTTTGTTTAGTTTTAGTAATGAGCGCCTCCGACCACGCGAGCGCTGCTGTACACCTCTATGGTGGCGCCATCCGTGTTCGAGCCGCGCAACTCGCTCTGTGTCCGGAGGTTGGCCTAACGGCTGAAAAATATGCATCCATCCCACACCTTGAAATACACGGCTAAAGAGTTGACGACGCTGCTTAACTGCTGACTCATTTGGGAAAAGCCAACCCTGAAGCGGAAGACTTGGGGGAACTGATTCTACCAACATTAAACTTAAAGGTTAAACTCGTGTTCGACAAGCTCATCATTATTGGAAAGCCGTTTCTTTGGGATTCAGATATCCGTGAAGCCGTTGCCTGACGTAACAAGTGACTGGCCGAAAACTCCGCCCCGGTAAATAGTGCGCAACATCCATATGAGCTTGAAGGGAATAAGCCTGGCTTGTAATAACAAATCGCAAAAGTATGAAAAACAAAATAGATGAGTTTGGGGCTGTCCTTACCAGCTATAAACAAGTATTGTTCTGGGCACCGAGTCCTGGCTCGGTCCCTCAATCAGTAACGAGGAAGTTTCCTCCCAGCTGCACTGTTTATAGAAAGGACCGGATATCCCGTGGTGGCGGTGTCCTCTTGCTGGTAGATAGCTCATTTCACAGTTCTGCCGTGACCGAGGTGACAAACAAAACTGAGGCTGTATGGTGCAGAATACAGCTGAGAGCGTCTACTAATATCACAGTCGGAGCGTTCTACCGGTCACCTTCTGATGATAGCGGGTCAATAGCTGCCCTTGGCGACATGGTGTCGACTTTTAACGGTGACGGAATCATTATTGGAGGGAATTTTAACCTCCCTGGTTTAAAGTGGGTCGCTGGCTTGTGCAATACGGTTAATCAATGTGCTGTGGATCTTTCTTTTCCCCATTTTTGTTTTTTTGCAATGTGTTACAGTCCCAACACGTGGTGATAACATACTCGATTTTATGCTATGTAACTGCCCTGATATCGTTGACAGCGTTTGTGTGATTCCAGGGATTAGTGATCACAATATGGTTATTGCTGACATGTTTTGCCCTTGTCATCAAAATTACGTCGATGACATTGCACAAAATATGTTTTCGTATTTCAAAGGTGACTACGAAAACATTATTTGTTGTCTGGAAACTTTCTACTCCACCTTCTGTGATCGTATGCACGAGACAGACACTTTGTGGTTAATTTTCAAAGACAGACTGCTCAGTACCGTGAATCTGTACATTCCGTCGAAGACGAACTGGGGAAATAAAATGAACAAACCTTGGGTTAATAATGACGTATTGAAGATCACCAAGATAAGGAGGCGAGTTTATGCTAAATGCAAGAAAATTGGTAGCGACAAAATTTTTTTTTAAAGTTAGAAAGCGCAACTGCGACATAAAAAAAGATTTTCTACGCCCTACTAAGACACGTAATTTTTTTTCCGGAATGGTGGCGCAAATGACAACCAATAAAATTCAGTTTTGGCAGTTCGTCAAAACATGTGGCAGGGATAAATCTAGCACACCCGGACCGCCAGCAGTGACTCGCAATAATGTAACTTACGTATCTACAAAACGAAAAAACAGAATTTTCTAACTCTTTTTTGAAATGAGTATTTTCGCCGAAACCAATAGTAGCGGTTAAAATTAGTAACTCTATTGACAGCGAGAAGCCGCCTGTTGAGATTAGTCTGTTTGGAATACAAAAGCTTTTGACCCAACTGGATAATTCATCTGCCATCGGACCTGATCATATTTCCCCCAGGGTGTTAAAACGCTGCTTAGATGTAACATCTGCTTATCTCTGCGATAGATTTCATATTTCACTGTCAGCTATAGCTGTCTGCTTGAGGACTGGAAGGTGGCCAACGTAGTCCCCGTTCATAAAACTGGCTCAAAGCACTCTGTCGAGCATTACAAACCTATATCAATATCAGCATATGCAGTAAAATATTTCAACATATCTTAGTAATATTATGTATTTTCTGAACAATCATAACACTTTATCCTCCGCTCAGGGCGGTTTTAGGCAAGGATACTTTTGTGGAGCCCAGTTAGGTGAATTCCTTCACGATGTGACTAAAGTCATAGACGAACGACAAAGATCAAGTTGACTGCGTATTTTGATTCTGTTGTGTTCACCTAGTTTCGATTTCCACTTCATCTTCTTCACAGTGTTGTAAATCGTTCGATGCTATCATCATTCTTCTCTTCTTCATCTTTCTTTGCTTCTATTGGCTCAATCTAATAAAAGAACAGTCTATCAGAACGTTCGGACCAGACTGGCTGCTCACTTCGCAGTGTCCCCGAAGCCCGGGACACAACATACATTTCTGGCGACGAGGAGTTCCTGGACCCGATTGTCTTCACCGGCAAGACATCGGCTGCGCCCTTGGTTTCGTCGGCTGGTTCTCGGCGAATTATTCTGTTCGTCCAGCCGCGTCCTTCGGTCGTCCCCAGCCACATTCAAGATGGCTGTGCTATAGAACGGCCTCCCTCGCAAGCAGAAGGTCATCATCCCATGATGGCGACGTCCGGCGGCAGACTTCCACCAGAGTTCTTGGCGAAACCGGGTACTCCGCCCATTCCATGGAAACGTTGGATACGCATTTTTGAGCGATATCTTCTGGCCACTGGCGCTCGAGATTACGACGCCGAACGTCGGCAGGCCATGCTGCTAAACTGTCTCGGCGAAGCAGGCCAACAGATATTCGACTCATTACCAACGCCCGAGAAGGCTGTTGCAACGGCGCCAGCTACGTCGGCAGCAGCAAGCGGCGAACAAACTCGCCGTCCACTGGCGAGAGACATCTACAAAGAGACGGTGGAACTCCTGGAAGCAGAGTTCACTCAACCCGTCAACGAGACTCTGCAACAGCTGCAATTTCACCTTCGTAAGCAACAGGAGGGTGAGTCCCTCAAGGACTTTCTGTCGGCGCTGCGAGCCTTAGCGATTCCGGCAAGTTTTGGAGACCAAACGCAAGCAGAGGTCAGGAAACAGTTCATGATCGGCGTCGCGTCGTCTAAAATGCAAGAGCGAATGGTTCTAGATGCCGCTCTTCCATTCGACGTGGTCCTTCAGACGCTTCTCAACATTGAACGTGCACGACGTGAAGTTCGGGAATGGACAACGGCATCGACGCCTTCACCGAACTCTCTATCGACTTGCAACGTTTCCACCGGAAGCGCAGGCTTCGAAGCAGGATCGTCGACAGAAAGGAGCTTGAGACGGAATCATACACCACCACCGTCTTCAAGAAACTCATCACCTCGAGAGTCTTCCCGTCGGTACAGTTCTCGCTCTCCCGCGAGGAGTGAAAGTGCTGAGAGCCGAAGATCGACATCTCGAAGCACGCGCGACGCACGCGCGCCAGCTATTTCGCCCTGTGCCACCTGTGGCGGTACCGGCCGGAAACAATCGTCTGGAGGTGGACCACGACGGTCTGGACAGCCAGGTCGTAGGTCGGTCCAATTCACACCTTCGCCTAGCTCGTGGCAAGACCAATCCCCAAGACGTAACAGTCAGAGAATTTATGGACGAACGTGTGCGAACTGCGAACACGGGTTGGAACGCTGCCAGAGTTACGACACGTGCCCAGCCCGGAATCTTTACTGCTACAAGTGTGGTTGTCGTGGTCACTTCGGCGGTGTCTGCAGAAGCACGCCCCAGGGCTATTCACAACGGCCGCGGCGCAAAAAAGTCGAACAGATTCTGTCGGATGACGACGACGACGATGACGAAGACTCAACGCTCGTGAATCACATCACGGGAATGTGCAAATCACGAATCTTCATTACGGTAAAAGTCTTTAAGACGTCACTACCGTTCTTGCTTGATACGGGATCGTCTGTTTTGATAATGGACAAGTCCACATTTATACAGCTGTTCGCAAGCGACGCCAAAGTTGTGCCACCCCCTGTCACGTTGCTGAATTTTTCCCGCGAACCCATCAACGTGTTGGGAGCTTTCACGGCCACTGTTACGTTCAAAACAAGACAGGCACAAGTGCTGTTTTATATAGCGGACAACGGTACGTCGCTACTTGGAATGGACGCTGTGGTAGCACTGGACATTCAAATGAGTAGAGCAGCCAGAACATGCTTCTATACCGACGCTGACGAGCCTGATGAAGCGTCGAGACTGCCAGACCCTCCTTTGGTATCTGAGAAGACTACTGACAACACGGAAGGTCGACAACCAATACCTTCCACATCTACAACTGATGTAACCTGCCAGCCCGACGACATGTCTGCGGCGCTGCAAGAAGAGTGGGCGGCGCGTGCCATGCCACAAAAACAAGCGGCAGTAATTCTGCCTACCGCATCCGCACCGGCAATGCAAAGTCCAAAACTTCCAGCGTGTCTCGCACGATTTAATCACCTCTTCACCCCTGGGTTGGGTCGAGTGAAAGGAATCCAATGCAAGGTAAAGATTCGAGCGTCGGTTCCACCGGTTCAACATCGCATGAGGCGAATCCCTCAAGCGGCTCGGCAAGCCGTCTCGGAAGAAGTCAAACGCCTAGAACAAGAAGGCGTGATTGAGCGCATTAATGACTCAGAATGGGTCTCGCCCATTGTTGTTGTGCAGAAGAAAGACGGCACCATTCGGATGTGCGTTGATCTTCGTAGCGCAAACAAAGCGGTTGTAATTGATAGTTACCCGCTTCCTCACATCGAAGAGCTGTTGAACACTCTACACGGTGCCCGTCACTTCTCAAAATTAGACCTCGCGGCTGCTTACCATCAAGTGCCATTTCATCCAGACAGCCGTGACATAACAGCATTCATCACACACGAAGGGCTGTTCCGCTACAAAAGAGTGTGTTTTGGACTAGCCTCTGCTCCGGCGACGTTCCAGCAGATGATGTCCAAAATCCTGCATGGCTGTCAAGGCGTACTATTTTACCTTGACGACGTTGTCGTCTTTGGCAAGACTCAACAAGAACATCTGGAACGTCTGCAGGAGGTCTTCAACGCATTTCTGACGCAGGGCTCAAGCTTAACAACAAGTGTGTCTTCGGCGCCCCAGAACTCTCTTTTCTGGGACATAAAGTCAGCGGCGCCGGAATTGCTCCTTTGCAACAAAAGGTGGATGCTCTTCAAGCTGCTCCGATCCCAACAGACCTGACGCAGCTAAGGTCCTTCCTGGGCATGGTCGAGTATTATGCACGATTCGTTCCCCACCTTGCGTCTGAGGTAGAACCTTTGCGCAAGTACCTCCGGAAGGGCACGCCCTTTATTTGGGACCAAGCCGCGGACAAGAGCTTCACTCGAGTGAAGAAGTTGCTTTCGTCTTCAAAAACACTCAGGATGTTCAATCCAGACCTACCCATCATTGTGACTACCGATGCTTCGGCGTACGGGCTTGGAGCCGTGCTTCAGCAACTCCACGGCACGGAAGTCCAGACGCTCGCCTTCGCATCACGTACGCTGACCCCGGCAGAGCGCAAGTACTCGGCGGGGGAAAGAGAAGCCCTTGCATGCTTGTGGGCGTGTGAAAGATGGCACACGTACCTGTGGGGTCGTCGTTTCAAGTTGCGGACAGACCATGAGGCACTCGTTGCACTGTTAAACACCCGAGGAAACGGCCTTCGCTCACTCAGAATTACTCGGTGGTCGACCCGTCTCCTGAAGTACAACTTCCAAGTCGAGTACCAGCGGGGCAGTGAAAATCAGGTTGCAGACGCGCTTTCAAGGCTTCCGGTGCCAGATGACGAAGGCGGAACACAATTCGACGAAGAGATTGTGTCATTTGTCTCCCTGGACAGTGAATGCATAACAAAAGAGCAGTTACGAGAGGAAACTGCGGCGGACCCGCTCCTTTCTGCAGTAATGACCTACATCACCTCTGAGTGGCCACCCTGGAGGGCGTTGTCCGCAGATGAGGTCATTCTCCATGATCAGAAAGACACACTCTCGGTGGATGACGGCCTTCTGTTAAGGGGTGAGCAGTTCGTCATCCCAACAAGCATGCGAGCGACGCTGATCGCTAGGGCACACGAAGGTCATGCTGGCATTGTCAGGACGACAACTCGCCTTCGCGAACTTTACTGGTGGCCCCGCATGAACGCAGAGGTGAAGCAGGCAGTTCATGCCTGTGACATCTGCAAGACAGCCGACAAGTCTGCGAAGACGGCAACCACGCCTCTGCAACCGGTGCCTCTGCCGGATCGCCCGTGGTCAAAGGTGGGCATCGACATAGTAGGACCTTTTGAGAGAGCGCCGCCGGCATACCGCTACCTAATCACGTTGGTGGATTACTTCTCTAAATGGCCGGAAGTTCAGTTCTGCTCTAACGTCACCACAAAAACGGTGACTAATTTTCTACATCTGGTGTTTACGCGTGAGGGCTATCCCGACAGTCTCGTCTGCGACAATGGGCCCCAGTTCGTTTCTGAGGAATTCAAAACATTCCTGGCTCAACGGGGGATCAAACACAAGCTTGTCTCTAACTACCATCCACAAGCCAATGGGCAGGTGGAAAGATTCAACAGAACCCTCAAGTCCTACATACAGTGCGCAGCACTCGAGAACCGCGCACTGTAGGCTGCAGTCCTGGACTACCTTTTCGTCTACCGCTGTACGCCGCACGCCACCACCGGGTTGTCTCCTGCTTTACTGCTCCACGGTCGCAAGCCAAGACACAGGCTGCACATTTTGGGTTTCTCCTACACAGAGTTCCTCAAGAACCCGTTTGAGGAGATCCGGCGACTGCGTGAGCGTGTAGAGCAGAGACAAGACCGCTGCAGGAGATATACCGATGGAAGACGGGCGGCTAGAACACCGCGCTTCAGAGTGGGAGACCTCGTCAGAGTGAAAAAGCCTGGAAAAGTGCCTAAGGGAAGCCCAGCTTTCAGTTCTTCTACGCGCATAACACAGCAGGTCGGAAGGTGGACCTATCGACTGGAGGACGGCAAGGTATGGAATGCCTCTAAGCTAGCAACCGTTCCAGAGCCGGAGGTGACTGTGCCTAAAAGCCTCCTCCAAAACAAAACCAACAACAAAGAAAGGGCGATGTGCAGTCATCATGACTGGCAACCAACAGCTGTCACTCCGACACCTCGGTTGAGACCAGGATCAGCGGAACCAAATTCAACAGCACCAGCGCCCCAAGTACCAAGACTGCGACGGTCTCAGCGCAGCCGGCGACCACCAGAGCGATTCAGTAGAACTTATATATAACGGAACTGTCATAGTTTATCTCATGAAACCTGTATGTGTGAGTGGTTGAAAATGAGTACATGTAGTAGTATGTGTTAACGTTTATAGTCCTGGTCAGGAATAACTAAACGTGTAGAATTGGAATGAATGTGCTGTAAATAAGTCTGAAAATGGGTCGTGTTACCTTGAGCGATGCCTTCGAAATTGTTGTTGGTTTCAACGTAACGAATTTGGCATTGTACATCGAAAAAAAATTGCCAGTTGTATATATGTGTAATTGTTGTTGTTCACATGCCTTTGGTACTGTATAGTGATCCGGTTTAATTTGTAATTTCCTTGAAATGTTGTTCTCTTCTTGGCTCTCTCTATTAACTATATTCAATGTTTCATTCTTAATTTCCAAATTCAAGGGGAGAAGGGAGAATGTTGTGTTCACCTAGTTTCGATTTCCACTTCATCTTCTTCACAGTGTTGTAAATAGTTCGATGCTATCATCAATCTTCTCTTCTTCATCTTTCTTTTCTTCTATTGGCTCAATCTAATAAAAGAACAGTCTATCAGAACGCTCGGACCAGACTGGCTGCTCACTTCGCAGTGTCCCCGAAGCCCGGGACACAACAGATTCCATATGCCGAGACGGAATAATCACAAAACGAAAATCTTTGGGATTGAGTGCTGAATTATTTTTCGCGAATTCAAGAGTATTTGGAAAACAGAAAACGTGTTGCGTTAAACGGCGTCAGATCTATATGTAAGAGGATATCACATCTGGAGAGCCCCAGGGATCAGTGCTGGGTCCGTGTCCCTATTATTTATAAGCGATATTCCAGAGAAAATCTCCTACAGTGTCAGGTCGCCTGCTGATGATTGCGTACTCCGCAGAAACATTTGTTCTGACCAGGGCGCACACTGTCTGGAATCCGACCTCGCGAAAATGGAGCATCGGTGTACTCTTTGCGGACTGGCTTTTAATGTAAAAAAATGTGTTTATGCTTTTCCCGTGCAGAGAAACGCTACTCTCCTCAATTTCTTCTTTACAACGAGCTAGTTTTATGAGAAGTTTGAAGTTAAATATTTAAGTGCATTGTGTTACAGTACATGTTCTTGGGAAGCACACGTCAACCAAATAGTCAGTAAGGCCGAGCATGACGTTAAACTTCCTACGAAGAAATTTAAAGCAAGAACCTTGCAACCTAAGAGAAGCTGCTCATTTAACTTATGTTCGGCCAGTCATGGAGTATGCGTGTGTTTCGTGGGACCAATGCATTATCAAAATATCTAAGTAACAAGAACACATTCGTGGTGCAAGTGTGACGCAAATGAAGAGCAACTTAGTTTGGGAAAATATGGAAACAAGAACTGTGCGCCTAATTTTTGTTCCGTAAAATACAGACTTGTACCGTACGCATTACAATTAATCAAATTACTTGTAATCGATTACTTTTTGTAGTAATTTTGTAATCAGCTGATTACTCTTATTAGGCAGTAATCACGAGAGTACTACGATTACTTTTTGAAGTAATGAAAATTACTCCTAACCGTTACTATTTTTCCACAGGACCCGACCCCCAACCCCCCAACCCCGCACACAACTTTATTTTCTGAAATGGCAAAAATAAAATTTGCTTCTTTTTTCGAATGGAAAAAAGATTTCTGCAGAGCTGTAGGAAACGAGGTCAACCCCTTTGTATCTACAGTTTCTGTGAAATGTCCGTTTTTTTTTTTGTTTGTTTGTTTGTTTTTATTTCGAGCTGGGACTGGGAGTGGGAAGCCCCAGGGAAGTCCCAGTGCATCACAAAGGCCATTCAGGGCGAAGTTTTAGGGAGCAGAATGTAACTTTGTAAGTCCTTCGTTCAAATTAGCCCCCTCACACACACACACACACAGAAATAAACAAAAACAATCCTGCTTACGGTACCTACTCGCAGCCCGTAGGAGAACCAGAACCGAAGAATGTCTAAAGTGGGTGCGAAATATAACAAAGCCAGTTCAAATACACGTCCAGATCCCGTGTTTCCCCTACATGGTCTTTGTGACAAGCAAGGTTTCGAGTCGAGACGTGGTCGGGGCGATCTCCTCCGCTAATACATACTACACATAATCCGCTTCAAATCCTGGAGCTGCTGCTCTTTTGTATAACATGCGAGTTCATCCACATGTGAATGATATTTGGAGAAGCGCGTGTGTGTGCGAAAGAGAGTAGGGGCCTCTTGGTTGCCAGTACAAGGAAATACATAGGGAAAGCAAACAAAATACTTTTTATTTGAAACCAGAGATTTTAGGAAGCACTCTAAGTTTCTATTTATCAGGGACCAGTGGAGATGTTTCGGGTGAAATATCGATTGCGACACTGCTAGAAATTTTGCAGCTAGAAAAACCGATGATCCTATGATGCAGCGCAGAGAGATGGCTGATGCTGTAGAGGGAACCCGTTTTTTCTTCTTCAATACTTGTGAAAATGTGAAATATAGGTTGGAAGTAGTTCATTGTTATGAGCGCTAAAGATGTGTCTTCACACAATAAAGTAATCGGAAAAGTAACGGTTACTTCTTAAAGTAATGTCCAAATACTTTTGCTGTTGAGTAATCAAGTAATTTAATCGAATACTTTTTAGCCAAGAGTAATAGTAATTGGAATCGATTACTTTTTTTTAGTAACGTGTACAAAACACGTAACATACATTTTGGCCAAACTGGTATAAATGCCTCCTTATTTATTTCTCCTCCCACCTATATATCCCCTTGGTTTGATCACCTGCTGAATGTCAAATAATACATGTTTAAATGCGACTTATTTGAAAAAAAAATTGTGAAAACAATAAGTGATTGGAACTCTTTACCCTTCGAAATTGTAAACACTACAAACAGTGATCTATTTTTTTTCTCCAAAATTATTCCTACTTTCTCATTCCTTTCTATGATCTTTTTTTTTTATTTTTTGGTATGCACATATATGGTGTAGTCATTGTTCTGTTTCTATTTGTCCAATATTCTTTTTATTGTAATGTTGATATTACTTTTTCTCCCCCTAGTTTCTCCCCACTGGCGCTAAAAACATTCAGAAATAAAAAAACACACGAGAATGTCAGTGTCTCGTGGGACAACTCATAATTGCCAACAAAAATAAAGGGGAAGCGTTTGACAATAGAAAGCGCGCTTGAACTGTCATGAACCGAAGAAATCAGAAAAAAAAAAAAAGCGACAAGAAAAGACAGGACTGATACAATACCTCTAAAAGGTGAGCACCTTCTTTATTTCTTTATTAATTAACATCCCCATCCCGAACTGAAGCGTTATAGGGGTAAAATCTGCCTTTCGCCTTTTTCTTAACAAGAAAACAAAGAGAACTAAAACAAAACCTTATAGTTGGTGACAGAGCTCCTCCTACCTTTTTCCAGTTCAGCAGAGCGATCGCTGGAAAGCTCCATCGCTAGCTTTGCTGAAGTGGAAAGCGATGCGAGGAGCTGCCCCTGAATTCTTAACCTCTCGCCGACTATAGTAGATACAGCAATCCAAACCAAACCCCCCCCCCCCCCCCCCCCCCCCCCCCCCGAAAGAAAAAAGAGTAAATGAATACAATTATTCGAGTAGAACAGAAAAAGTTGGTAACAGGCGACGCTACAAGACAACTCTTAGGATTAATGATGTTGGTTACAGACGCCGCAGGGGGAATCCAAATAAATGGTGTTTGGTGGATAGAGGAATCGTACGAATTTGCGCTGTCGAAACATCGAATGATTAACTTTCTGTGTACGGCTCATACGTTGTGACAGGAACGATGAAAGAATGATTGAAGAGATTTAATAAAAAGACATACAATTGGCAATTGACTATTTATAACCCTGATGAAATGCACAATAGATGCACTTTTTCATATAGCAGGATGGATAGCCCCCCGCGGAAGACATTTTAAAAGGAGTAACAGAGACCCGGCAAATGCTAGAACAGCAATAGAAAGAGAGAGAGAAAAAGAGACGGATTAAAAAAATCTATTCTGCTGCAGGACATGATCGCTTCGAACGTTGTGCCGGCGTACGCATCGAGGTTAAAAATGCTAGTCTGTTTCTGGTTACGAAAAGCAGGACTAAGCTCTTCTCACAAAGCTCTCTAGTCTTTCCACATTCCTAGAGCGAACACTGGAAAGGAGGAGAGTGGAGAGGGACAAAACCACCAATCATGGCGAGAAGTGAGGTGTGCGGAAGGCCCTTGTCCCGCTTTTTTACCCTGAAACGGACTATTGGCGATTTTCCTTATGCGTTTACTTCCACGGCTTCGTCCTTAGACCGCCAGGCGCTATCTTCTGGCCATCATAGGTACAGTCATGGAGGGCTTAAGAAACGCAGGGCGTGGCTTATTACGTTACTTCACGCTTTTCTTGGTTTCTGGTTCGTTCTTCGGCGTTCTTATCGGCAAATGCCGCGATCCGATTGGCTGAGGAGCAGATGCTCGGGACTCGACACGCACGCCCTGCTACGCGGAGCGCAAGTTCGTCCGCTTCTTTTGAAGGGAGTTGTTGTGACGTCAGAACGACGTCGAGCTCTGATTGGCTCTGATCGAAGAATAGTGGGTAGACCACCATGCCTACCTGCTATCCCTCGATCAGAGCCAATTAGAGCTCGACATCGTTCTGACGTCACAACAACTCCCTGCAAAAGAAGCGGACGAACTTGCGCTCCGTATTGTCGCTGTCAATTTCGCAGTCACAATGTTCGAACCTCACACAAAAGACGCGGCGTTTGCTGCAGACATAATAACATGATTTCCTGTGGACACGCCTCAACATGTTCGAAACATGTTTGCCCTAGACATGCTTCGAACATGTCTGCAAACAGTTTTTGTACGACCAGTGTGACCGTTATACAAGGCAGAAACACACCGCAGAACTGCCTGCAGACTGCCTTTTGTACGATGTTTGCAAGTGATGCGACCGCGGTTTTAGATCTGGTGCGCTGCTCGTACGTTTCGTTGAGAGAGAACCGGACCTTGCTGTAGAGTCGCGGAAGAAGACTGCCCACGAGGGAGTGGTCTATGTCCAGCTCGCGTAACCGAACGAAAAAGAAGAATGCCGGGTCCATTGCCCTTCTCCGGTGTCTGCGTTTCTACCCCCGGCTAACGACTATACACACGCTACCGGGGTCACCAACCGCGAAACCGGATGGCTCGCTCTTCTTCGTACAAAGGAGTTTGGCTCAACAAGTCGGCCCATGGGATGATGATGCTGCTGCTGGGCCCTCGGAGTCGGTACCATAATAAACTCACGTAGGAAAAAAAAGGGGAAAAAAAGAAGTAGCTTTTGTAAGGGGACGCGACGAAACCCACCGAGCCATGAGAATGACGGAAGAACCGGTTTTACGCGTTACGGCATGGTGTTTGTTTTGCTAAAACTGCGATTTTCTTTTTTTTAGAAAACAAAAATACAATATTGAGAGTTCCTCCTTTCACCCAAACATTCCTGCCGTTGCTTGTGAGTGCCGACGCTGTGTGGACAAGCGCAGACAGTATACTTTCCAGTATCTTTAGGACATCGGACGCGTCTGGGGCGGCATGATTGGGCAACAACTAAAATACCACCTATCAAGGACGCCCACGTGGGAAGCGTGCCGACGAGGAGTTCCGCCATCTCTCGAGGGTGACTACCTGCTCAGAATAACGCGGCGAAGGGCGATCACTGCCACCCACGTGGGCAAGTCAGAGCGACGGAGAGGACCACGAGACGGCTTTCCACGGGAGATACATTTCGACGGTACGGCTAGTCACCACCTTCGCGCCGACACACTCGTTGGGTCACGTGAAACGCAGCTTTCGTCTTTTGCTAAGCTTTGCTCAAACGAAGTATATATATATATATATGTGTGTGTGTGTGTGTGTGTGTGTGTGTGTGTGTGTGTGTGTGTGTGTGTGTGTGTGTGTGTGTGTGTGTGTGTGTGTGTGTGTGTGTGTGTGTGTTTTGCAGAGTAGTTTGAGAACGATGAACCGGGAAAATGTGTATATATATATATATATATATATATATATATATATATATATATATATATATATATATATATATATATATATATATATATATATATATATATATATATATGGTGCGTCTGCTTTCCTGCAAAGCAATTGTGAGTCAATCGCTACAATCACGAAGAGAGTTACGCGAATAACGAGGCTAAACATCTCTGTAGGCCTAAAAAACAAAAAAAAAATCTAGACTGTGACATGAGTAAGACGTTTTACGTGCCTACGTTAGCTCAATGCCATAGTTTAAACTGTTTTTTTTTTATTTTTATTTAAGTGTGAACGTTTTTTTGTGCTTGTCATTCGCCGAACTACCTCTTTAGACTGCAGCGATTGGTCCTACCAAGTGCTTTGTGGAAAAGTAGACACACCAACTTTCTTAGTGTGGAGGCGCCGCGTTGGCAAGCCACAAAAGTATTCTCGTCCATTGCAGGTTCCATTACAAACTTTTTCAAGGTTAATTCTTGCAATGTGCACAGGTCGACCGGTGCTGGCCCACAATATATTCATTGATCGGTTTAGTATACCGCGATTCATGCTAAGTTGAACCGCAGCCGAGGCTACGACCCGATGGGCCAGTCGGGTTGCGCAAAAAATAAATCGTCATGGCACTCGTCGTCATTGCGTTGGCACTGCGCATGCACAGATGCCTCGCCTCGGGCGAATCTGGTTTCTGCACGCGCACAGTACCCCCACCCGCTTTGTGCAAACGCGGCTTGTTTGTAAACAGAGTATTCGTCAATAGGCCTATCCCGGGCTGGGAGAGAGAGAGGGAAAAGCTTTTATTGGCGGAATATGAGAATTCCTTAGAGTGCGGTCTGGGAAGTCCAGCTTGGTAGAAGTATACGCTGCGCTACCTGAGTCAGACAAGAAGCCCGACGGCTCCCACGCTGCCGCTGCGCACTCTCAAAAAGGCCCGCACGTATCTTGGCCCCACCGCACTTGAAGCGGCAATCAGTGATCTTCCATCAACCAGCTCGGCTAATGATAAGGTTTAGCGATATACCTCGCTCGGCGGCCAAAAAGGCACCCATCCCCTTTTCCTCTCAGACCTCATACGTCAGTTTATTGTGATGTACGTCGTCCTCTTCTCTAGCTGAGCTGATCGAAGAAAGATCTGTGATTAGCGCTCCGATGGTATTGCTGGGCACTGCGGAAAGTATGTGTGCATGGCATTTCTGAAATACAGAACTCTTGATACTCTCAATTATTTCTTAAAATATAATGAAAAATTAAAAGTAGTCGCACGTTAGAAAAACAGATACCCTAGCACGCAACCTCGAATCGTCCATGGATCGCGATCTTCCAAAGCGAACCAAGAACTATTCATGATGTTTCTTTTCTTTCTGATAGTGATATCATCGTCTCTGCCACAATATAACATACACTTTAAGAAATCTGGAGCATTTACTTTCTTCGAAAAGTAATTGGGGGAACTAATCGCCAAAAATGTTTACACCTAAAAAAAAAAAAAAAAAAAAAAGAACCTATGTTAGGATATTTAGCATGAAGTTTCACGTGCCTGCGTCATGATTAGTGTCACACCGCAGCCGTCTCTTTTTAGCTCTGAGCATGCTCTCTGCCTCGCCATTTGCCGAGCTCTACGGTGGGAACAAATATGCTGGACTTTTTAGATATTAATAGCTGGGAACAGCGCAGGAAAAACCGACGAAGGACGAGTAGAAGAAGTGCACAGACACAGCGCTATTAAGATGCTTAACCAACTCGCCCAACTCTCTGCCGTGTTGAACTTTTTAGATAGTAGCTTAATTGGTGGTTGATTTGTTAATTGATTGATAGCTTAATTATTAGTTATATTGAAGACTGATCGCCAAAATATAGTCAAAGCAACAGCGAGTGTCGCAAACGAAATGCCGCTTACGGTGCCATTGTTCTGATGACGATCATGAAACGAACACCAATCAATAGAGGCTTCTGGTACACTGTCAGTAACGTCGCGTAAAATGATGTTTATTGCTTTTAGTTATCCGTGACCCTTAGAAGCGCCACAATGATCCTCAAATATTTCGAGGAAAAACGCAGTCGAAGTTGACTGGAGCACAGGAGAGATTCGCGCTGGATATCTTGGGAAAAGGGCAAACTGCTCTCTAAGAAATGCCTGCACGTCTACTTACCCACAAAACACTCAAAGAGCCAATCATTGCGTTCTACGAAATCAGTTCAGCGAATGATTGAGGCGGAACACTCGTTTAGACCTAGAAATTAAGTCTGCGCTGTGGCATTACGCAATGCAAGTACGACGCTTTGCATTGCGTAATGTCATAGCGCGGACTTCTCTTTGGGTCTAAACGGATGTTCCGCCTCATCATTCTCTGAGCTGATTTCCTAGATCGCGATGACTGGCTCTATGATTGTTTTGCGGGCAAATAGACGCGCAAACATTTCTTAGAGTGCATGAGATGCCTTTCAATAATAGGTTCACCACACAACAGTCTGCCTTATGAAGCAGTTGGCAGAAACCGCTGAAGTTGTTTAACGATTAACGGCGATTCATGAATGAGTTATCTGGCCGCTCTTTCTTTCGCTTTGTTTAGTACTCCCTCGGTTAGAGTGGAGGTCAGGAGAACGTCCTCCAGTTCGGTGATAATTTAAAATGCGTATTCAATTTGAAGTTTCACATTCCTGTCCCTCGCGTAATGGCCTGATTTTAATAACATCAATCATATTAAAGATTGTACAGATTTTTATCCTTCCCGGAAATGCAGAGGTTTATAATCCTTCGTAACTGCCGTTTGGAAAGCATGCAAAGTCAAAAAAATTACAGGGCAGATGAGGTCGTCGATTTCGAACGACTCGAAACCGAACTCTCATCCGCACGCGCAGCCTGAGTCCCGGTAGTGTCGGCGTGAGGCCATCGAGGAAACTTCTCGCGCACGGCCCTGACCGAGTGGCGACCTTCGCCGCCGTTCAAGACGCCGCTGCCGCAACGCTGCGGCGCAGTCGCACGAGTCGGCAACCTTGACTTTCAAAATTAATCGCGCCTCCGGCACCACGCGTTCCGCCATCGGCGCACCTAAAGTCGCGCTGTCGTCGCGGCCCTTGGCGAGAAAGGAGAATAACAACCAGCGACCCCCAGAACGAAGTACAGCCACAAGTGGGTCATCGGAACGTCCGGTCTTTAACCGGTCCAGGCCGGAAAGGCGCAGGAAAAAAAAAAAGAAAAAGGGGGGGGGGGGGGGGCACCTCCGCCGCATCGTCCATCCCTTTCGGGGCTAGCAGCGGCCCGCGTACGGTCCCGGACGGTTGCGCAACTGACCGTGACCGTGAGAAAGAAAGGAGGGCCCCATTGTCCGCGCCGCGTGAGAGACCGTGAGCTCGGAGTGAAAAAGCCAAGACGGCCCGCGATGAGGGGCGGGCCGAAGTACCGAGAGCGCTAGCGCCCGTCCCATCCGCGGTGGGTTTTCCCGGCCGCGGCGCGCGCGACGTCAGGCCGCATTCTAGGGGCTTCCCTCTCCACCGCGCCGACTTGTGCGGCGAGCGCGACGCATCCCATCCGATATTCCTCCTCCTGAACCGCGCCAAACGAACCCCGTTTTTGAGTGCGCGCGAGCGCCACGGGCCTGTCAGTCAGCGCCGCGCAGTCTGCCATGGAGGCCACCTGCTGAACTGCACGAGATGCTCGCCATGCCGACAGCAGCGCCGGATAGTGGGTGCGAAGAGGGCCACCGCGCGTCTCCGGCACCCCAGCCGGAGCGGGAAATCGGTCGTGCCCCCGAGGTTTTTCCCGGTAGCGAAGTTCCCTCGACGACAGGCGAAGGTGTCCGCGAGAAGCGCAAGCGGTCCCGCAACAGAAGCGGGCAGTCCGCGGCCGACAGCGGAGTGGTGTGCGACGAGCCAGCCAGGACCAGGGACTCGCAGAGTTCCGAGGAGTCGGCCACGTCGGACTACTCATCCGGAAGCAGCAGTTGTGCCGAGCAGAGCGACGCGATGCTCCTGAGCGCGCAGCATCGTACGGACCGCGCACCGCTGCTGCTTCGTCAGGGTGCCCTGCAGCAGGCGCTTCTACTCAAGAGGGCTCGCCGATGCGCCCGCCAGGAGCACCGCAGAACCCTCGAGCTCCAGTACGCCCTCCTGTCCGACGCCGACGGAGACAGGTCAGTGTGCGACCCACTCTTTGCAAACCCGAACGCTCCTAGACGCTTAGCCACCGTCTCGACTTGCACCAATGCGCGGCTTCTTCATGGCCCGCGTCTGGGTCATCAGACTTGTGCATACTTTGCTCACGATGTTAGTTTAATCAGTCTTTATTTTGTTGCGCAGTTAGTGCAGGCATGATGCGTGCTAATAAGTTAGGATCATATTTAACCGCTCAGCGTGTCGATGAACAGCGCGTGCATATATCGCTGCATACGCGAGCTGAGGAGTTGCTGACTGCATGGTCCTTGTAGCCTTAGAATACGTGTCCGATATGCGCTCAATAACTAGACCGACAACCTAGCAGCCAGCATGACCCCTCGGGAGGCTGTGCCTTCAAGTTGTACGGCTGGTTTTAGAAACACTCCGCAACTCTAATCGAGTCTCAGGCTGAAATGCACTCTATTTGGTAGCGCAGTCCTCCGACAACGCGCAAAGTGGCTTTGCCAAGAAAACGCTTGGGTGTCAGAATCCTCTTGAACCTTGCTCAGGGTACTCGCATTGCTTACATATTTTTGCATTTCACATACATGTTTGTTTTTTTTCGTAATTGTGTAGATTGTAAAGCAACAATTACTTTCTAACTTCACCAACACTCCAAAAATTTCTGAAAATGACTTTTAAACACTCCTCTCTCAGCTATGCAATAATTTTAAATAATCAGTTATGTGCCAATCTTTTTTGCCCTTAAATTTTTTCTTCTTTTTTTTTTGTTTTTTTGCTTGCGAACGTTTAGCAATTTATCAAGCTCACCATCAATCACCTCGGACAACATTGCAGACATTGTGATTAATTATGCACCGCTTCCCCAAACGCGTTGCAAAATGGGTCACCGTTGGATACGTTTTCCCTACGCACGTGCACCCCGTAAAGTTGGAACAAATTCAGAGCACCCCCCCAGTATGAGACCCCGCGTTCCAACCCCGAGATATCTTTTTGAAAGGGACAGCAAAGCAACCGCCCTTGCAGGTCGAGAGGAGCGAGCGAGAGAAACGAGGCGACACGCATTCTCGGAGGCAACTGCGCCGCCGTCCGTCGTCGTGCTGGCGTAAAACGCCGCGCACGCACGTGGCTTCCTTTTCCATCGTTCACGCAAGCAGCGGCGCGGTCGGCCTTGCGGCGACGTCGCGGCCTTTCGCAACCCTCTGGCTGCCCTTCCCGGGGTCTTCCCCAGAAATCTCGATGATTCGCGCTGCGTTTGCCGTGCCGCCGCGCGAATCGCCGAAGGTCTAATTATTGTGCTGACGGGTTTCCCTGCATCGCACCGACGTACGTGGCTTCGTCGCCCGACACAGCTGCCCGTCTTGCGGCATTTCTCCTCGAAGGTTTCGCATCGCTAGAGGACACTGCAGAAAGACATCGTGTTACGTCTGAGAAAAGTCTCTCAAAATCGTATAATGACGGAAAAGTGAGAAAAAAGAAAGAAAGAAAAGAAAAGTATCTTGGAATTTTATTTTTTCGTACACGCATGGCGTAAATATTCGTACGTTCAGCTATTTCCTCACGACAAATATGTTTGCAGGGAGCGTACGCCGGTCAATACTCGTTTGGCTGTGTTTATACAGTATGACGTTTCATCTCAGGTCCTGTTCGGTCGCTACCCGAAGGAAGTTCAGTTTATTGGGTGATCTGAATGATAATCGCTTTTCACCGGGAGCCAGCATATTGCAACTTCAAGTCAAAACTGGCGGAGGATTTAGTCTACAGTCAGTGTAAACAATATATATATATATATATATATTTTTTTTTTTTGCGGTTTTCACGTTTTTTTTACGAGCATAAAAATAGAAGCGAGATGAATTAGGCATCAAACCCCAGTTCTGAGGCGCCCGCTCCGCCGATTCGTGCTCTAACCGCCACGACATTGAAGATTCTTAACACGTGGCCTTCACTGTGCAGCGTTGTATGGGCGTCCGATGACATTACATCGTTTCACTCGCTGGCGATGAGCGCCAACATAGGCATCTGTGCGCACAACCAATTCCCGAAAAATCCATGGCACTGGCCGCGTTTAATCGCTGTACCAGTGGACGCTGCAAGGGTTCGAAGTCAGGTCGGTTGTGTTCGTCCTTAAATTGGGCAAGGGTAGACTGAGCGATACAATTGACGTGGACATGACGACTGCGCTTCTTCACATTTTGGCTCAGGCTTTGGGATATGCATGGCAAGATTTGATGCCACATCAGCGGTCATTCTGGTGGCCTTGCTGCTGAGCGCTCATACCTCCTTCAGCGCACCTTTTCCGTCACCGAATCTGCTTCTATCGGCAGGAACAAACAACCACCACAACGAGTGCGATGTAGTCCCGTACAAGCCATATCCGCATACTAACTCCAGAACCACGTTTGTAACTTTCGAGTGACCGCAGAACACGTGAATCGAAAATAGGAACGCCGTCGTGCAGCATGGTGTAACGCCGGTCCATTTAGAATGTTCATATCACGCGCATGTATAATGCCTCAAAAGCAAAAGTATCTTGTTCGTAAGTGGGTTGCCTGGTTGAAAGGTATGAAGATCCTCAGATATATGTCACCCATAAAAAGAATTCGACCTTGCCCCAGTTCTCGAACGACACAGAACTTAGTAAAGACGGCTGCGACTTCAAGCGAGGATGCCTACTCGTTTGGTAAGGTTAGGTTGCGAAAAAACTGTCAGAGGGTCACAAAGACACGTTGGAGCATCTTACGCCGTTAGTATTCTGAGCGTGTCATCCGTGTTTGATAGTGGTTAACAGGAAAAATTTGCATCCAAATCTCTCGTTCCCCGTCGACGTTAGTCGAGGGAGCACCTACCTGGAAGCTTGCCAACGTTACCTGGCGCTGATTCGTAATAGCAGGTATGCTAGCTAACCGGATGACACGGCCAAACCATGAATGAGACACCTTCAAGACGGTTGCGCGCGCGCATATTTCGTTTGTTATCTGGGGGTTCATCTCGACGCTTACGTTATACACACTAGAATATTAAAATGAGTAGAAGGAAGCAGTGCCTCGTAAAGTTGGATCCGGGACGGTATACGCTGGAAGACGAAAGCGCCCGTTCAGTAGTCGTCACAATCGAGCGGAGCATGGTGCCTTTGGCTAGCCCGGAAAGGACCAGTCACCCACAGCTTCCTGCTTCGTGATTGGCTCTTCGGCTTTTTTATTGGCCAATGCAGCAATCTCATTGGCTGCGCAGCGATGATATGAGATGCCCAAGAGTCGCCCAGCCCTGCCATTTTTCAGCTCTCAATGACTATACGAGGCATTCGTCTTTAGGTTTCCAGCGGCTAAATCGGCACATAATAGCACGATAAGTGCGCAAAGGTTCATTACTGCATACACCTATCCTCGAAAGCAAACGAAGACTATGAAGGATTGTCACTGTCGCGGAGAGCATGTACCTCCAGTGCGCAACAAGGGAACGATCTGATAGTTTTACGGATTGCCAAAATAGATTCCATCGCTTTTCTCGGACATTCACGGCACTCCTCACCTTGAACTGTTGAAACAAGTTGGCGACTTTATGAGTGAGCGAACGTTCGATATGCGCGATGCAGGTGCGTCCAGTAATCCGAAAAGAAGAGGCGAATCCTCAAGATACGCAGGGCGAGCTCCGATTCGCGCGATCTATGCATAGTTAGAGATGTTTAGTAGACTGTCTTGACATCTCCGAGGACGATACCCGATAACGATGAGATGCATGCCCAAAAGCGTCGGCCGTATCGTTATCTGAGGCATCAGAATGATCGCCTCAAACTCTCTATTTATTCTCTCGTGACTCGTGCTCACGAAGAACATACCGAGCGTTAAACAGAAGTCGACAATCTGTCCGCAGCAGAAAACGACCGTCCCACGTCTCGACGAGTCCTCTCGACGGCCTACCCAGTCAGGACACGGTGGCGGTGTTTTACCGGCGCGCTCCTCCGCTCGAAAATGGGTCTCTCGCGCTCAGAAACCAGTTGGGGACCGTGTCGAAGGGCATCATCCGCGCGCTTCGGCCGGGGAAGCCGCCCCGTCCTGCATGCTATATTTTCCTTTCCGAGAATGCCGAGTAACCCGAGCAAACAGACGTTATCAGGCGCTCAACCATCGTGACCTCGTCGGTGCCTGGTCCGGTTTCCTGGTGGGGACGCTCAACAACATTCCCCTCCGAGGTGCATACCGCAGCGCATTCGTAATTCTAGGCTGCGAAGCAGCAAACAACGCATACAGAAAAAAAAAAAAAAAAAAAAAGTGGTTGCGTATATAATGGCGTGATTTCACGGAAAATTGCGCGGCGGCTTGGTTTTCACTTGTTCCGGTTTGCGACACAAAACTTTGTAAAAAAGAAAAAAAGAAAGAACTAATTGTCCGCGCATCATGCACAACCCGCCATATAAAGTCGTAAAACCCTTCCCGAGTCCGTTATTGTTCCTGCAGGATAGAAAGAGAGATTTAGCGGTTAAAATATGTATACGCGAAATGAAAGGGTCTATTTTATATATTCATCAGCGAATATTTTTCAGCTCGCTGTAAAGCATTTTAGGATGCACCAGCATTAAGTGTCACCACTTACGTCCCTAAATAGGCTACATGTAAAACCACTTTGCCGGGTGCATGCGCCGTTTTTCTCAGTTGAGACAAAATGAGAAATCAATCAGAGCTGCGTATGGCTTGCGTTTCATGCACACACACACACACACACACACACACACACACACACACACACACACACACACACACACACACACACACACACACACACACACACACACACACAAAAACACACACACACACACACACACACACACATTAATGGACTTACCTGGTACTCAACTTGACGCCTGCTCAACCTATCCGCAGATCCAGTCAAGCACACGGCAGCGAGTGTCCAAAAGCCGGTTTCACATTTTGCCTTTCGAGGCACCAAAATCCCATGTACACGGACTCGGTGAGCGTGCGACTTGCCTTGGCGATCACATCTACCTGAAGCAGCTGTGCGCTTTTAAGCGGACTTGCTCGGTTTGGTATTCCGAAGAATAGGGTCGATTCGTGACCACCTTTCACCCACCTCTCAGCAAACTGACTTGTTGGTGCACCCCCTCCCTTCCGCCAAGCCATGCGTGCCGAGTGCAAGGTTCCAGTTCGGCGCACAAATGACTACCAGGGAGACAAATTTCTCTTACCAGGGTCTAACTTGCAGCGATCACTTTCGTTTATTGAAAATTGCATTGGTGGCGTCGAATGGGCTGTATTGTTTCGCATACCTACATCATATATGGTGTGTTTCACGAAAGGTGGACAAATTCGATGTTGCGAAAACTACGCGTCGCAACTAAGAAAAGGCTTCTGGGCAGCGTCGCCCCTACGCCGATGCCGGCGTAGGGGCGACGCTCCCCAGAAGCCTCGACGCGCTGACGGCTGGGTTGTTTTCAAAATTCCATTAGCCAGTGTCTTTGTGTGCAGCAGAACAAAAAAACGAGGTACACAGCGCGACACCGTTAGCCTGGGCACGACACACCACCATCTTGCTCTTTTACAAAATGCTTCACTAATCATTTCGTTACTTTCCAACTCCCTTGACCTCCCCTTCCCTCTACGTGCTTCGTGAGCAACCCAAAAGCTTTCAGAAAGCGGACCGGTGTTACACTTGCAAACTAGTAACTGTTTGTATACGTTCAACCGTTCCGTCTGAACCGCAAACCGTAAATGGTGCCGTTACGGTTGTTACGAACCAGTAATCATCTCGGACAAGACCCCGAGCGTGGCACGAACCAAATTATTCATCGTTGATTGCGAAAACACCATGTCACGCGAGGAGATGATCAGCGCACGTTACTCATGCCCTTTCGCGTGGTCCGTCTTCCCCGGCAGGAAGAGGTGCAGTATAAGCTTGGAGGCAGGCAAGGGAGGAAGTTGGAACGTTCTCCGGCCACTTTCTCGGAATCTCGATGCGATCGAAACTTCGAAACATCCTGACCGAACCCCCAGCGACGTTTGATTCACTCCGCAGCGCCCCTGTCGGAGGAAAAAAAGAAAGATAGGCAAGCCGCGACACGCGAGGTGGACGCAAAAACGTTGCTCAGAGTCGGAGATGATCAATGTAGCGAAACCAAGCTGCGCTACGTCGCTCACACACGGGAACCTTTTATTCTTATCGTGTCACGTTTTAAAGCTCCGCCGTGACGCCAGTCGAGAGGGGTTTCCGCTTCCAACTTTCCTGGACGTCTCCAACGAGAGGTACTCAGCAGCGGCAACGTACACACACGCACACAAAAAGACCAGTCCTTCGCAAATGCGTCTGGAATGAATCCTGCATAAACACGCCCCGGACACACATCCGGTGCCGGCCTTGTCCTCTCGAGCCTTCTGCCCAGCACACAAGACGCACGGCGATCACGAAGCTCATCAGCAGCTGCTCGAGTACCGACCGTGTTTCCGCCGAGTCGGCCAGATGGCCCCGCGCGGGATTTTCCCGCAGTGGCTACCTGGAGTGCCGGCCGTGAAGCGGCGACTCAGCGGACGAGACGGGTTTATGCAGTACCGCCTAGAAAACAAGGCCGGCACCTTTCCCCCCATAGACGTCATCACTAGTGGGCCCACGCAGCGCCGTCTACCTTGCGTCTGCGTCACCACCAGAGCGTCTCCCAGTTTCTCACGACGAGCGTGACGCTATCACGCAACGACACGAAACGTGCGCGTCTGCCGTTTTGCGGTCTGGTTTGCCACTTGGGACAGGTCGAGGATCCACTAGCGATGACGTCATGCGGAGACCTTGTCTTCTAGGTGGTGTTAGTTTATGAGGCCCCTGCGACCGGCCGACTGGGTCGCGGCTTTTGAGCGGAGGACGAGACCCTTGTTGATGGACGATGCTCCGAGCCTTCGGGCGTCCTCGGGGTTCCGCTTGTCGGGATGCTCGCAGAAGGACGTCTTCAGAGAACCAGTCGCTCTTCCATCATTCGCCTGGGAAGCGGGCGAACAACCCTTCGCTTATCAGTTTGCCCCGATGAGTCGTTTAGTGCGTGGGGGTTTCTGTAGGCGGGTGCGCTGTCTAAAGGTCGCCGTCATTCCGTGGGAAATTTGTTTGGACCGTCACTATCGAGAGCTCTCTCTCTCCCTCTCTCTCATGCAGAACACAAGTTGGGTCAGTCGCGGGGTGGCGATGGCGCTGTTTGTAATTTGTAACTATTACCAAGTGGCTCAATTAATCGTCGTATCAGAAGTATGTATCCGGAGAAAAACAACGACAACACCAGCAATTTAAGGCTTTGTCGACTTGTAACACAGCTTAGTAGAAGTTGACGCAGTCTTCTAATCCGTTTTAAGGTAGACAAGAGACGCGATACCACAACTCGCCGAAACACGCCCCCTTTTCGTGTGCCTTGTCGCCGTCTCCATGGCGTCGAGAACAGTCCAGGGGGCTTTTCGCAAACTTCCCCGAAGATAATTATTACTCCTGCTCCCTAACACTATAAGCGCTTCCGAGAATAAGAGCAATCTGACGTTTCAAAAACCGCCAGTGACTATAATCAAATGCGCAAACATAGCGCAGAAAGGCCTCGCGCACCCAAGAAAACCCAGGCTGTCTCGCTTGACAAGCCTCGTGGTGCGGTGGTCCTTCCCCCGGCAAAGAAACCACACCGCAGTGCATGGACTCGGAACAGGCGAAACAAAAACGGGGTCTAAGCGGAGGAGGGCTTCCCCGCAGTGCCGCTCCCGGCCGTTGTTCAGGGTGGCCGGAGTGGAGCGCAGCCCCTTGGCGAGCCTTTGAGCAACGCTACGCAATGTCTGTTTCAGCCTATATGCGACCTCGTTGTAGTTCATGTGAGACGCTCGGTAGTTTCGTCAGAAGATAGCGTGTACTCATTTCCACTTTAGGAATGAATCCAAGCCCGTTCGGCATCTTTTCGCTCGTGCGCGACTTCGAAGCTTTCATTGAATATTAAGCAAGAGGTCGATCCGCAGGAGAAGCTCCGCCCACAAAAAGCGAAGCTCCGCCCAGACAGAAAAGGGCTGGTGTGTCATGCCCTTTTCTGGTAAAGCACTGCCTAGTGGCAAAGGCCAAACACAATCGACCTAACAATTAATAAGTTAGGCAATGCTAAATTACGAGCAACTAGAGGCGCATGTTTATTCGAGCCTCCAGACCCTCCCTCCACGCTCTACAACCTAAACGTGGAGGTTGTTTGCAGTCGCGCATTTGTGACGTGTTTGAAAACAGGCCAATCAGGTTCCACGGATTCGTTCCATGGTTTTACTCCGCGAGGAAACAACTGTACGCGTCCCGCTGTGACGCCAGAAAAATGGTGAATTTTTCTCATGAATTTGATCAGGCAAACTTCTGCGAATCATACTTTAAAACAAAAGAAACAGAAAAAAAAAGTAGGCTCCTGTTCCGAAATCCAGCATCTATATGCCTTGAGGAATGGGCAGAAACTTGTGGTGATGCAAGATAGGAATTGATTGCGTGGTCTGACCCCCTTTTTTAAAAGTGGGCACCTCTCCCGTAGAATGGTAGCGTTAGGCCCAATTATCAGATTATCACTGGGCATGAGATTTCAGCAACAGCAGAAAACCAAACGGGTACAGGCCGCGATGTGATGAATATCGCCAAATTAGCTACACCCTGTCTCTCTGATTGTGGTAATTTACAGCAATCGTCTTATAAAAGGACAGATACGCACATTAGAATTCCGAAATCAACAACCTTTCGTTTTTGTTTGCACAAAACCAATTAGACTGCAGTACAGCACGAGCTAATAAGCCAAAGTGTCGTACGAAAAGTGGTGTACGTCGTCCTTCTACTTGGCCTCCGTGTTTTTTGGCGTTTTTATTCTCTACGTCGTACCTACCCTCATGAGGGTCTTCTTGCAATTCGGCACATGCAACCCCGGTCATACATTTCATAATGTTCATCTAACAAAACCGACAAAAAAAATGACACATGAACTCATGAGAAGTATACTGCACGCATTGCTACTGACGTTATGAAAACGGAATGCCTTCGAGTCAGATAACAACAAAATTCGTTCGACTAAAACAAGGACTTATAATTGGGGTGGCGTAATTTGCAACTGTCCGTATCAGGTGTGTCGTTGTTTTTTCTTGGCAGGCCGCTCCACATCGCCGTTCTGCATCACGACGTCTTGCTGGTGCAACGTCTCTGTCGTCTCACAAAAGCAGCGGGAGCCAGCGTCGACGTCTTCAATGGCCTCAGACAGGTAAGCACAATTTCAAGCCAGGTCTGTGGCACGGCTCTGGTGCCCCTTTACTTCTGTCCCTCCAAACAAAACCTTCCCTCCCCCCCCCCCCCCCCCCCCCAAAAAAAAAAAAGAAAAAAAAAAAAGGCAGGTTGGTCAATTGCCATCTGTCCATGCTTCCTTCTGACCACGCATTACGTTTCAATCACCAAGCAGGCTGCGGGAGTAGGATGCGACTAATTAGCCTAGGCTCTTTTCAGTAATTGGGTGCAGTCCTTCTTCGAAGCCATGCCAACCATAGCGCAGCTGGTGACACGAGCACAATTCGAGGTCCACGTAGTTCTTAAAGAGGTGTGATGACCGCGCAGTCCCGTCTGGTTCAGCACTCGGCAAGGTTAATGAGCGAAACATAAGCGGTCCCCTAACCACTCTCGGGTGTTTTGTCGTTGAACTGCCGGTCGCTACTACCAAGGACGTGACCAAAAAATCACCTGGACGCGTTATTCCCCCCTCCCCTCCCCTCCCTCCCTCCCTCCCCCCCCCCCCCCCCCCCCCCCCCGAGTAAAAATTACGAGCAACAAAAATAGCCAACTAAGCAACCACTTTTATGAACGATGGCTCGCGCTTATCTCGCTGACACATGAACTTCTCGTGGATTTCCCCGGAGACGTAACAAGTTACACACGGCGGACAAAAAGCAACTAAATAAAAATATAGAAAAAACAAAGACAAAAAGTCAGAAACAGCAGCGTATGGTGCTCTTCCGAAGAATAGGGTCTTTCCAAACAAAGTGCGAAGCGACAGCATGCAGCAGCGGCGTCAAGAGAGGGGCTAGTTCCACGGGCCTCCCCATTTGGTAAAGAGGCAGCCGGCGGAACTGCGGGGTTTTTCCTCGTCGTCGGCGATCGAAATAAGCAGCGCGGGGCCGACAAGCATGCGGGGCGAGCACAGCAGGCAGGGCAGCCTCTCGCCCCTCTTTCCTTTTCCCCCCACGCCCTCCGACAATGGGGCCTTCCCCACGAACCGCGACTGTTGACCTCCCCCGGACTGGCAGCGGTCACGGTGAACGATCCCGGTTTCCGCCGACAAGCAGAACAAAGAAGGCAAAACGAAAATGATGGGTAGAGCAGATTTCAGCATCAACCCATGTTCTCACACGTGGCAAGAAGCGGACTGTTGGGTCTGTCGGATGTCACATGCCAGAAGTAGGAATACTTGACGTAAACACTCAGGAATCGCCGGATGTCACATACTTCACGTGCCCGGTTATTGTATGGGGTCAGCAGGCAAACACGAGTGTGTGAAATCGCATTTCAAAACTCTCTATCAGATATTTTTTTAAAGGAACGTTCGCACTAGTTTTTTTTTTTTTTTTCCTTTAGCCCTGGTGCCAAGTTGGCGGCCATTGGAGTAGAGGCAAAATCGGTTAGTTAGTTAGCTAAGGAACTTAGAAATTTCCACCAACTTTAAATTTCATTTTTAGGGGCATAGCGTACATGGAGAATTGACGCTGGGCCGTGCCGTGAAGTATTGATTAAACCATTTGTAGTGGACACTGCAGGGCGAGGAATGTCACCCGTGTACATGGCTTCAAAATGAAACTAAGCGCACAAAAAGACCAGTAATGTTGGTCCCTCCGCCGACTCCGCAAGCGGGGGCTGCGAAACCAGTCGAGATAGCGCCGCTCTTTGCGCGCCTGGTTTCGGTTTGCAACTAGTTCACAGGTGTCTGCATGTTCTCGCCCTGTATGGCGCCCAGTACAAATTTTTTAATAAAACTTTCAAGCCACGGTTAGACTGCATTGAGATCGAGCGTCAATTCCCGAAAAATACAGGGTGTATATTCTAGGCTTTACAGATATTTTAGAGCGCAGCTCTTAGGCGACCGTTTCCGGGTTGAGCGGCGTCGCCGTCGGCGTAACCGCGTGCGTTGCATTAATTTTCCCGCTAAACCTAGCGGGAAAATTTAGCCTAAATTTCCCTCTAAATAGGAGGAGGAGGGGAGGGTGCGGAGAGGCATACCTTAGGAAAAGATTATAAACGTCTTTTTCTTTTTTTAAGGTAGTAAAAGCTACACTAATGTTGTTTGTGCAGATTAGGTGTACGGTCAGGGGACACTATACAAGGGGCTAATCGCCATGATAAGTCAGATAAATAACTAAACTGCGTTGAATAACTTTTTAATTCGTGAAAATAAACGTCTATCTTCCAATCCGAAACTTGCTGAGCGTCGCTAAAAACCACCGAATCGCTAAATTTGAGGAAAATTTGGAGCGCATGGGAGGCACGGTTGTGCACTAACGTTACCACCGTACAGCAGGCACAACACTGTCGCTGCGAAAAGACGGATGATGAATGTAGTAACCGCGCGAACGCGTTTTCTCACCTGCAGCCTTGCGTCCGTTGTACGAATGGTAACTTTAGCGCTCCACCAAACGCCCCAGATCTTTTAAAAATGAATTGATTTAGTGGTTTTTAATTACGATGACAAAGATAATTGGAATTGTGTTTATTTTCACTAATAAAGAAGTTAATGAACAAACCTTAATTTATTACCCATGTTGAATTAACCTGAGACTGGGGTAGAGAAGAAACATCAAAACGTAGAAGGGAAAGAAAATAAATAGATCGGACGAAACGTCCTGTCTATTTTCTTCCCTTCTACGTTTTGATGTTTCTTCTCTACCCCAGTCTCAGGTTAATTCAACATGGATAACATTCACCAACTCGCCTGCACCCTTACGATTTTTTCTTAATTTATTATCCGACTAATTGTGGTTAGCCCCCTATATTTTGTCATCCCGGCCGAATAACTCACCTGCACAGACGGCATTAGTGTAGCGTTTATGCCTTTTTTTTAAACAAATATGCAAAGCAAAAAAGAAAATAAATCTGTAAAGCCCCCAAAATGATGCAGAACGTAGAAATTTTGTTGCGGCGAGTGCAAGCTGCATCGCCGGACATGCCAGTCCACAAATACTTTAAATTTGGAATTCGTGTACCTTTTCAGACTTGCATGCAGCGTGGAGTCGGTAGATCTGTCAAAATGCAAAATGTTCAGGGCACCAGTAGGGGGCATTTATTCTTCGAAACGGGTCTAAATATTACGCACCGCTTCGTATAGATACCATTGACGGCTGCGACATTCTATGTTAGTGTAAGCTCGAGTAACTGAACTGTTTTTCTCGCGCGCCGCGGGCTCTTGCCTCTTGTACACAGTGAGATGGTCTGGAGCGTACTGCGACGGAGCCAAGAGTGCGAGGCGATAAAGATCGGCTTCATAGCCGGGAGTGTGCTAAACTAATCTCATGCGCCCGTGCATTTGGTAGTATGGCACCTGCGAGATGGGGCATTGTTTCTGTATTTTCGGATAAAACCGAGGGTCCGGTGACCGAGTTTGCAAAAACTCCCTATTGCCACCTTGGTTCAGTGTTTCTTTTGGGGGGTTTGTATAAGGAGAAGCGCCGTATTTTTGCACGCAATCTACAACGTGTCGCTGCCCGCCCCTCGCAGACCCCGCTGCACCTAGCCCTGATCGTGGGCAACTTCCCGGCGGTGGAAGTTCTGCTCCGCGAGGGCGCCTCGGTGCTGCTCCGGGACCGTCACGGGAACACGGCCCTGCACCTGGCGCTCAAGTACCCGAGTCTGCCCTGCCTCCAGCTCGTGCTCAGGCACAAGCTCGTATCCAGGATCGTCGACGCTCTGGACTTCGACGGTAAGACTCTATACACGGCGTGCCACTCACTAGTGGTGCTGGCTGAAAGACAAAGATGTCAGATCGGACGTCTGTCTCAACCGGTTGCCGTGCAAAACGCAAATTCGTGCGGTTTTTATTTTATTTTCGTTGATGAAAGCAGAATGAATCCTTTCTAAAATGTCATAGCGAGTCTTCGGCCAATCGTGGAAGGCCGACTACAGCGACGCTTTTGGTTCGGGCACGTCGTGCGGTACATCACTCCCACATATTCAGGAAACGCAGTAAGGCGTGGTACCAGTTCCGTACAAACAGTTACCAGTTTGCGTAACCAGACGTTATAGAGTTTTTGCAGACCGTTTTTCCCACCTCCGCAACGCTCTCCGTAGCTAAGACTCCACTACTGCGCATACGCGGCGCTAGCCTTGTCTGTGTCCGCAGAGTCCCGGATCTCGTAGCGGGTTGCGGAGAACGTTGCGGGATGGCGGAAACGATCTAGGAAAATTCCCCATTAATTTTCGTGCTGCATCGGTCAGGTGTCACGCAAACACACACACAAAAAAAAAAAAAAAAAAAATCTATTGTTTGGTTTGATGGTTGAGACTTTTCGTACACCGTTTCCGCAGTCCCGCAAAGCTACCGGCAACCCACTACGGGATTCGAAATTCTGTAGTCAAGGCTAGAGGCGCGCGCGCAGAGTTGCAGCGTCTCCGTTGCTGAGAGCATAGCGGAGGGGGAAGAATTACGGTCTATGAAAACTCCCCAGCTCCTGGGACTTGTACCAGCAGAATGGTCTCACCGCGCGAAACCATGCCCAGGGAAAAAAATGGCGTGACTCATCAGTACTGTAGCCAGGAAATTTTATCGAGGGGTTTTTCACTTTTCTGGTAGGTTCGAAAGAAGAGAACAAAAAGGATAAAAAATATTTCTCTGTTACACATAAAAAACGTCACAAAAAAAATTGCCATTTTTTTTTTTTTTTTTTACAAAAGTAAATTAAGCGTTGCCGAACGCTCATTCTCCGCCCAGAGGTAGCGCTAGAGGAGAGAACTAGATGCCAAAGTTTTAGCCCGATCCGATACCTTATTCAAAAGTTATAAGTGATTTTCTGAAAATTTCAGTAGGAAAATGGAGCCCATTTTCGCCCGTTTTCGGTTTTTGGTGCCATAGGGCCCCATGTATTCGAAAACTCCGTCGTCCGCCATTTTCCCACAGAAATTTTCAGAAAATCACTTCTAAGGTATCGGATCGGGCTGATACTTTGCCATCCGGTTGTGGCCTCCAGCGCTACCTTTGGGCGGAAAATGAGCGTTCGGCGATGTCTAGTTTATTTTTGCAGCAAAAACAAAACAAAAAACACTGTAGATTTTTTGTGACACCCTGTACATAAAGAGGACAAGCGTACGCAAGATCGAATATGTTATTGCTCTACAACACTTCACTACAAAACCAACGCAACAAATTGTAAAAAAAAAATACTATTCTTTATTTTTATTACCAATCACCGTGAAAGGGGGTGCAACTTGAGGTGAACAGTGTCGCGCCGGAGCGAGAAAAGAACAGCGTGATTTCACCACGCAGTTTTCCCGGGAGGGATCCAATGGGTTCGAGAAACATGTTCGTGACGCGCGGGAAACGTCAACGAATACGCCCGGGGAATGGACACTCCGTTGTCGTTATGCCTGGAAAAAAACTGAGTGACTCAAGAACCAAAACAATTACTCTTATCAAATGAGAACAGTTCTTTGGAAGATGATGTGAGGAAAAGAGTGACATTGTGAACGATAAAGGCCATAGACCGAGTTACCCTCTCTTTTATCTTTTTTGTTGTATAAAGAGAGCTATTGCTGAAATACGTTCAATATCCACTTTTATGGCTCAATAGTGTGCGCAAGAAAGGAGAAATAGCGAAAGCATATAAAAAAAGTTTCCAACTCCCCCCCCCCCTTTCCTCCGGCTACGCCCTTGTGTGTGAGGAACGCTTGGGTTGTATCAGCTCACTGCAGCATGACCACGAGTGACCACTTGCTGTGCAATCGGTGCCGACACACCGCAGTCGTATGCGTGTGCTACGCTCACGTCATAATTCAGTTTGCCGTGACGCTCACCGATTTCCATCGTGGAATTCGCACATACCTATATATTTTCACCGTCATTTCAGCGCAGTATTTGCTAACCAATTTCCTACATTTCTATCGCCATTTCGAACGAAGCATATGGCAACCGGGTTTGTATTTATTTTATGTTTGCGGTTCTCAAAGAGACAATGGCTCGATTTTGATTTCTATTAACTCACTAGTGCTTGGCATAAGCTCTTGACGTTCAAACGGAACAAATGTCAGTTTCGTGTCTTTCCTCCTGCCTGTTTCATATGGTGGGATTACGCTCGCAAATTTCAGTTGTGGGCGGATCCAGAACTCCGTTTATTTATTTATTTATCTTTTCTTGGAAAATTTGTAGGGATACTATTCTCCCATTCTTTCTTGTGCACCGGCGGGTCCACCCACGTCAAATTTCCCTCCGAGAATGAGGGAGGAGGGGGGGTCGTCTTGGTAAAGGGGGGGGGGGGGGCGGGGCGGCCGCCCCCGTCGCCCCCCCCCCCCCCCCCCCCTTGGATCCGCCCCCGAGTTAAAAGGGAGCGCGACCACGGTAGCTCTCTCTCTCTCTCTCACCACAACTCACCGCAGCTACCAACTTTTTTTTTTGTTTTGCCACTGACGTTACAGTTGAAATTCTTAAGCAGAATTGTACCGGGTGAATGATGCCTAAACCACCGTTTTCATCTGCGAACGAACAGAGCATCGAAAGCCACCGAAAAAAAAGCCCCCTTCAAATACTAGCGCGAAGAAAAATTTCCTCCGCAATGCACAAAAAAAAAAAAAAAAAAAAAAAAAAAAACAAGCAAACACGGTTTACATTTTTGCAATGAATGGTTCCCCCAAACGTCACGGTGCCATAAACATGCGAGGCAGAGACGGTTCACCCGACAACTACTATTGCAATTTCCTGCTGCATCATACTTTTAGTCCTCACAACTGTGTATATCAGAATTCAGCTCTCGAGCATTCCAAAGCTCCGAGAGAAGTTTGAGGAAAGTACCTGATGTCCTGTCCTGCTTTGCCGTTTTCACTATTCCTTATTCACTGTGTATATATATATATATATATATATATATATATATATATATATATATATATATATATATATATATATATATATAAACAACACTGAAAAGTAAAGAAACTTAAACAACCTGGAAAAATTACAATAATTACAAAATAAACTTTCCGCATTTTTTTTTTCTTAAAGTTTTTTACAGCGCTAAACTTGTTTTAGTTTCAAACGCGCGCGCCAAGGGCAGCATTCTCATTGGCTACCTCTCTCCAGCGCGCCTCAATGCTCCTTTCCACTTTTCACTCTCGCGCGTGTCGCGAGGTGGAGGAGAGGTAAGGATATGACAGAGGACGGGGCTTCCCTAGGCTTGCCTCTGCGTATTTTGGCGCGCGCGTTTGAAAGCTGTGACGCTCTAAATAATAATAATAAAAAAAAAATTGAAATTTTTGTTGTAATTATTGCAAATTTTTAAACTGTTTAAATTTGTTTTTCTAGCCGACGCTACGAGCTGAAGGGATCATTCAGACAGTGTCAAAACGACCCTGGTGTTCGTCGTTTCTGTACAACCATAAACGAAAGAGGCCGTGACTTGCCGTTTTGACGCTGCTTGCCCATTACCTCCTAGCGTCGGCTACGTCTGGATAAGCTGTAAATTTCTTGCACATTTTTCAGTATCATTGTGATCTAACTTCTCAGCTGAAATCGCAAGCTGTGATGGTTGATTTGACAACTTCAACACCATCAGTTCATCTAATAATAGTTCCTCTTTCTCCTCTTTTCAGGTTACTCCCCTCTGCACCTAGCAGTGTTGTTGGATAAACCGGAAGTCGTCAATCTTTTAGTCAAGGCCAACTGTGATCTAAATGTTCCTGTAAGTATACAAGCTCACTGTACATATCCAAAGGCGCTAGGAATGAAATTTGTACTTTACAAAGCGTCATCTCAAATCTGATGTAGGAGAGTCATGTCTTGTCTAACAGGGAATACATACAAAATGTTTCACGAAACTCCGGGAAATTTGATTTCGCTAAAACTGCATAAAAGATGTCCATGTTTTTTTGGTCGCTGCCCAGGGGACTATTTAGGTAAATTCATGGAGTTCGATATAATTGAGCCATTCATTACTTTTGAGTAATTACTTTTTTAATTATTTAAGTGCATGGCTTCAATTAGACATTTGCTGAACATCCTCGAAAACCACTAAATCAAACAATTCCAGAAAGATGTAAGGCTAAAACGTAATTTCAAGGGGTGTGCAAATATTGAAATTTTCGAATACGAATAAGACAAAAAACGGGCTTCGAATATCAAATCGAATATCTGTCGAGTAATAAAAAAAATTGCAAAACAAGAAATAACAGCAGGTTTTATTGCCTTTTAAAAATAAATCAACGCAACTGCATTTTACTGGGCTGCAGCAGGCTAAAGATACTTCTAGTAGTGCACTTATCACAAATTATAGTGTAGGAAAATTAACTGCTCAACGCGTTCAGAAAGTAAGAATTCCCCATGCGCCATGACATTTCCGCCAGTAGAAAGACCCTTTCACTCGGGAAACCTACGAAATTTCACTAAAGTTTGAAGAAGTTAGACTTATGGAGAGTGTTGCCCGGCTGCTACACGAATATTTCGAATTTTGAGAAACAAATAATTTACAGAGCACTTTATTTTATATTTTATAAAATGGTTACCAATCTTTACACCATATAAAAGCGGAAATATGCGCTTTTAACGCTTTCATTGGTTATTAATGTGAACCAGTGATGCCAATAAACCCAACGAATATTGCAGTTTTCCTCCACCAGGTGGAGTCAAGTAGTTTTTTTTTTTTTTTTTAATTTTCGCGCATGCACGCAAACGTTGAACTTCAGCTGAACCTTTGTTGGACATCACGTTGAAAGTTCGAAAAAGTCGAATTCGAACCTGGGCAGGTTCGCGACGTCCCTAGTTTTGACCGCGCGGGAGTGGCAGGAGTTGTTGTCGATGGCGATGCAATGTTCTGCTCGCACCTGGCTTTTTATTTTTCAAACATTTATATTAGATAAAACTCTCGAGATTTATTTTATATTTCACTCTCCAGCTTTGTTTTATAGTATCAATTCATAGAAGGTGCAATTACATCACATTTTGCTATAAAAGTGCCACACAACGAAGGGCTTTGTGAAAAAGAAACCGAAACTGATCCTGTCTTGTGGCCATCGGACAGATAGGAACGAAGCAGACCGATAGCGCACACATCATATGCCTTCCTCAGTGAATAAACATATTTATAGCGGAATGCCTGGCAGGCAGATTATTCGTTACTTGGTCGAATATTTGCAGTTTGTGCAAATATTTGCCGTTTTTTTTCGAATATTCAGCTTTGGCTGAATATTTGGGAACTTTCAAATATGCAATTTTTTTAATTGAACAAGTTCAGAATAAGGAAAATATTCGATTCATATTCAAATATTCGCACACACCTAGTAATTTCACGTGTAAAAAAAGAAACTCAATGAGGATGCGTTTTTAGGTTTCCGTTACCTATACGAGCACATCTCCGTGCCAACAATTTGCCCCCCCCCCCCCCCCCCCTCCCTCCCCCGTGGTCGAGGCGAGCAACGCATGTGTATCATACTTTTCTCCTACATGGAGGGGAACTGTAGCTGCGTGCCACTACCACAGAGGGGCAGGACAATTGATGCAAAGATAGTATGTTCCAACAAAAGACCAAGGAAAAGCGAGCAAGTTAAAAAAAAGGTTAAAATCAAATACAAAAATAGCTTTCGAGATTATGAATAAACAGAACAGCTACTTAAACATCAATGCCACGACTAGTTCTATGCACACCTTCCCCAGTCTCCCATCTGGTTCTAGAGAAATAATGCCAACAAGCGCAAAACATGAGATGAAATCCATTGAACGCAAAAAGGCAGATAATGTTATGTGTCACGTAAAGGTGACCGATACACACAGATGCGACTGCTTACAATTGAGCGCATTTAAACCTCTTACGACGAGAGAACACAGAAGCACGATCGATCGACAACCTGCGGAAACTTGGCAATTCCATATGTTTCCTATGTGTTCGCGCGTCATTATTTCTTTCTTGGCTTGGTAAACTTTTGACAATTTTATAAACGACCATTTCTCATAGAAGATACATACATTTGACCTCGCAAATACCTCAAAACCTTCGCTCTGGGAAATGCAGTTGCAGGACCACCTTATATGCAGCGCCAGCGTGGTTCTCTCGTCGTAAGAGATCGCAAGGACTGCCGTAAGCAAATGCAAGTGTGGACCGCATTCTGTGCCTCTCTGCATTACAAAACTATAGTTTCCTCATCTGTGCCACCACTTGCTTGTCCCTAACCGGCATTGCCCACCGTTTCCACGCAGGATGGAAGGAGCGGGCGAACGCCGCTCTACCACGCCATCGCGCTACAGCAGGAGCACCTAGTCAAGCAGCTGGTTGCCCAGGGAGCCAGCACAGAGGCCACAGACTATGCGGGCCACTCGTGCCTCGCCCTCGCCAAAGAAGCCAAGAGCCCCTGCCTGCCCCTGCTCCAGGGCAAGGTGGCACCCTTGCCCCTGTGCAGCTGACAGCTTGATGCCACTCCATCCCAGACACTTCCTCACCCACAAGCGGGCAATCTCTCGCGATGAAACCCCATTTCGGCTGGCCTCCCGGTGGCCGGCCACGTGTGTGTGTGTGTACCAGTGACCTATTTATTAGAATTAAAAGAACAATCTTCCAGGTTTCAAACGACCTCCCGTGTCCGTTTTGTTAGGGTTTGTCGACGTTCTGCCTGGCTAAGAGGGGTGAAGAGAAGATATACAGAGCGAGCAGGTGTTGGAGTATGTAAAGCTGAGTGACCGGGCCAGCTGTTGCGACTGAAATGCTGTGGACTTGAGACTGAGTTGATGAGAGGGTACCAGGAGTGGTAAGGCTGTCTGGACATTTTCATCGCCACAAGTCCGCGACAAGGCAGGAAGTGTCTTCCCAAGGAAGTATAATTTATGCGTAAAGATGGCACCTGGTGCATGATGTGCAATATTAGTTTGGAGGAATTTGTAACCTTGTAGGTTCAAAACAGCATACCTGAAAGAAAGCCAAAGCTAGCGCTCGAGCCGAGTGTCTCGGGAACATCATACCTCGTGTGCCTTGGGCTTGCAATTTTGCCTGCACCATTTTCTTCAAGGCATGCGCAGTCTACCAAAATAAAGTGGGGAAGGTGCTTGTGCATGCACAGAAAACACCTTGAAAAGGTCCATTCCATTCTAACTTCCTGTACTACCTTTAGACTATTTTACTTTCTTGCAATACTTTCAGAGTCGAAAAATGGCGTTAAAGAAAAAAAGATTATGGACACTTCATTTTTATGCTCTTTGAGATTGGTGCAGTGCTTTTGAGCAGCTCCTATTAGCATCCCATTTTGTTTTAGGCTTAGACAATAAAAGAACAAGCGAGTTTTGGGGAATTGTGTAAAAACTGGAAGTGAAAAATCACTTCTTGAGTCGGAACCAAGATGTGAACAGTGTTTGCCACAGCTGACAAGAACATCTGGACTCGCAAACTGACCTGTCACACTAGGCACCTATTTTGCCAATCTCATTTTCGGTCTAAAGACAAACTATTGGCCTATGTTGCAGTTTCGAGCCTTCAGAACTATCTGCCACAGCTGACAAGAACATCTGGACTCGCAAACTGACCTGTCACACTAGCCACATATTTTGCCAATCTCATTTTCGGTCTAAAGACAAACTATTGGCCTATGTTGCAGTTTCGAGCCTTCAGAACTATCTCATATTTGAGTTCAATTTTGAAGCTAAAGCTTCCGAGTGGGGAAACCCTGAACTGAAGTAGCACGAATGTCATGCTCCTTAATGTTAATACTGCAGATTGGGCAAGTTGGTAAGGCATCATTACGAACCAGCGCACCGAGAGACAGCTAATCAAAATCCAAACACGCAGAAAAATACACTCACACAGCGCTGATGAGTTTATTACCTAGGAAACACACCGGGTTTTCATGAATGATTTCAGCAAAGAATGAGGGTAGGATGAAGGACTGTACTTGAAGGCTGAGATGAGGCTCCATGCAAGCATCCTAAAATACAGGTATTTGTTTTTTTATCTTTATTTTAAGGTGCATATGAAAAAACTTGAAAGCTGCTTGACCACCATCATAAGAGGCTTTGCTTCTGCGACTTTTTTTTTCTCAGAAGTTATTTGCCTTAGGGATAATCAATCTGCAAAGATACCAGAGAGTTCTTTAGAAAGAAGCCTGCATCAGAGTTTAATGGAATCATGAAAACAATTTGTTCACTTTGGCTAGTTAATGACCAAAATAAGCTATTCACATTTACAGGCAAAGTGTAGGACCAGCATCATTTCTTGTTCAGATGCACTGCTGATTGCAAAAAGGTATTTAAAGCAGAGCTGTACAAGAAAAAGATGGCACTAAAACAAATGTATTTGGAATTTTGTGTGAAAGGGTTCTAGCAAGAAATGTGGCCCTTGTCATTAAAAGCCAGACTACGCCCGTCGTCAGCACTAATTCTTGCATTTTAACGAATCTTGGATGTCCGACCTACCATAGAAAGTTATAAGGAAGGTTTTCAGACTAAGTTGTAGAAATAATTACTGAGATTGAATTGTTTTACCACTCAGATTTATCTGAGGAACTCTTTTACTTGGAGTTGAGTGATTTGATAAAATTGGCTATCAGAATTTTGCATTCTTCAACAAGATTTGGCTGGCTTTTGTGACTTCTTGGACCTTCTGATTGGTGTGTAAAAAGGATCGGAGGATTATTTGGCCAACCACTTGGTGCAAGGACATTTCCATTATATGGGTTATAGCATGTAGCATTCTTGCTATGAGTGACATACTTCCCTGCAGTTTTGGAAGATTTACATTTTGTGAGACAGACCCGTTCAAATGTTCAAATGAGCTTTCAATTTAAAAAAGAGAAGCAGTGCAAATAAAACCTTTGCAAAACTCAAAATTTCTGAGTTTTGCAGTGTTTGTGACACTAATCGCCAAATTCACAAACCTCACTTTGATTAAGGCGCCCCTCCACTTCCTCAAGGAAGGTGCGAGGGTCGGCACTAGAGGTTTGTGAATTCGGCGGTAAGATCCACATAGTCCGCCTGGGTGCAGCTGCCTTGTGCGTCACCCCTCAGTGCATAAAGGGCAAAAGCAACACACTGAGCACCTTAGCTTTCCACCCTAATGCCCAGTGTGAAACAGCATGACCTCAATAACTGCACCGATAACGAGTTTGAAAAACAAATTCTTGTATAATCTACACCAGTGGTACTCAGCCATTGACGTTTTGCGGACCCCTTGGGGTCGGCGGAGATTATGGAGGAGCCCGTTCGTAGTGAGGGGAAGGCAAAAATATAGGTTGGTTATAATATTGATTAAATAAATGGGTTAACTAAGGGCTAGTGTGAAGTATATAGACTTTGCTCATTGACATATGGGGAGTATTCATTGGCGGCCATAGCTGTGTGCGCGAATGCTGAGCGCGTGCTGATGGCGAGCTTCCACAGTTCTTTTGCAACTTGCATTCCGCACCATCAAGAGTGAAGGTCTTAGCAGCCTATTGATGTGAGATCGTTCCGAGCATGCGCTCTAAACAGCACCCACAAATATGGCGTCCAGTATACATGAGAAAACTCACCCAAAAATGGGAACATTTCTTATCAATCTGAATAAACATAACTTTTATTGCCGGGCTTCACTGATAAGGCAAGGCTTCGCAGACCCCTTAGAATGCCTTCGCAGACCCCAAAGGGTCTGCAGACCACCATTTGAGAACCACTGGTCTACAGCTTTAGATAGTCCACACAGCATAGAATATAAACTCAAACATGCATATAGTCTACGGACTCTAGTCCACAAAATATGTTCCATTGTAACCGCTTAACGGAGGAATTTGCATGTGGTACAAAAGTTTAGTTTACTCATGCTCCACTGCTTCAACTTTTACCTTACCATGGGAGAACTGCCCATTTTTTTAGGATCCCTGTATTTCTCTTTTTTCTGAAGAACATACCGTATGCTTCTAAAATTTGCTGCAGTATATCAAAATGTAGCACAATAAACACTCTCCTCAATCATTTAAGTATGAAATAGAAGCACAATAAATTACACCAAATTTAATTTCTGAAAATTAAAATGATTGTGGCCAACACAACCAAAACGAGAAAGATATGCAGATATCTCAACACAAAATGAGCTGAAAAAAAAAAAAAAAAAGCAAATTACATTAGCAAGAAATGCTGCAAATTGCAGTGCTCTAGAGAAAGAACTCGTCAAGTTCTACTACACAGTCTCAACCATTGTAGTGTGGCAAGCAGTTTGTGGTAAAACACAGGTAAAAATCACGGGTACTGTAGAAGACATTTGTTGTGTGCTCGACAGACCGATTTCACCAAGTGACTTGCGCAGGCGGGCACATTCCGCCAGTGGTGCCGCCGCCATGCTATTTGCAGTCATCGCTCCCCGGCTTCCTGGCTGCATCGGGCCGCGATGCATGTACGTCATCGTACATCCTCGTTTGGGGGGCCCTAGTATCCACTGGGATTCTCCTGCCACGTCTGTACTTCATAAGTTTGTGTCGTTTGCGATACCTTAGTTTGTAAACAAGCGCAGAAAAGCAGTTGCAGTAGTCTTAACGCTTTTGATTCATTTTGTCATCTGCTTTGTCGTCTTCATGAACGCGTGAACCTACTGCAATCACGTAATGGTCTCACTGCAGCCGCGGGAAAAAAAAAAACAATGCCACTAATCAAGCACTTCAGCTGCTTAGACGTCTCAATGAACTTGGAAACAAACAAATATCTAGTTCAAGGGCAAAGAACATGAAAATTTGAGAGACCATCAGATCGAGGCGGCACCGCGGAACGGCATCCAGTGCGTCGGTGGGAAACGGAGCTTGGTAGTGCCCTGGCTCGTGCATAACATTTAATCGACAATGAAGTAAGAGGTAAACAGATTTTCTCTAGGAGTGATAGTTTCCTAGAAGTTGTTTCATTCTGGCTGACAGCCTGTGCGGCATCGTATAGATGAACTGCAAGGAGAAGCCTGCACGCAAACAAGAAACAATCTACAGAGAGACAGTACCCGACATGCCGTAACCACTCGCATCGGTCAAAAAGAAGCAACTGTACCAGATACCTAAAAACGTTGAATGGAAATGAGTTTTCATGTACTTCTATTCATTTCATTTTGTTTGTGCAAGCTCCGAATGCTGACAGTTGCCCGACAGTGAAAGCTTTTTTCTGCGGTCTCGATTGGTGTTAATGCAGGACGGTTCAGTAAGGCTAGCCCAAACCATGTTGTGGCATAACAGGCCACCAAAAAGGTGGGCGAGGCTCTTTTGCTGCATTTTTGACAGAAGGTGTTGTACTTCTAAATTGCATTACACAATTTGTTTACAATTTGTTTGAAAAAAATTGTCCGCTTTCGAAAAAGACGGTTTCATTTCAAGCAATGCGTATCGGGAATCACTGCTCTTTTTTTAATGATTGTCCTGATCTTTTAAAGCACAGTTGTGCTCGAAACATGTCGTCACAGTAACAGTTATAAACGCCAAAACACATTGAGCAAAAAATGCATTAAAGACAACTGCCATAAAAACAGCGGGAAGGTCCCGATTGAGATAGACCGCTAGTCAGCGAGCTAGTGCTTAGGGAGACTCCGATGTATAGAACACATCAACATGCCCTACTATACTTTCAACCTCATAATGTTATTCTCTTTAGCCAACGAGCAATAGGGTAAATATAAAATAAAAGCAAAAAAATTTATAAACACCCTTTTTCCTGTTGTTCGGTCCGGCTCCGTTTACCTTCCTTAGGCACTTTTTACGGAGGCTGCTTTCTTTCGGGGGGACATAAAAAAGGATGCCTTTTTGCCTAATGCTGTTATAGTAGTATCTTGGCACACAACAGGTGAAGCCACCCATTGAGGACAGTGAGTAAACATTCAATTAAGTCTTGTGTTAACCCGCAAATTTTCCAAACGCCGGGTGTAAAACGCACAGTGTTGCGGTTGGAAAACTAGGGAGAACTGCAGGTACCAGAGTGCACCAAGGCAGCGGTGGGGTCACACAGCTCCTGGTGAGATTGGTCTATTTTGCACTCCTCATTACACATCTTGCAGTTGCAATGCTTTTCCATTCTTGTGACTCGTTCAGGGGCAGGAGGTATGTTCGGGTGCTTCTTGCAGTGTGCTTGAAAAAGAATGTACCTGTTGACAGCCGAAATGTCAATGCAGTGAAAGGAGAGTGTCTTCGACCACCAGACGCACTTCATAGGATGTAGTACGATCTGATCAACTGGTTTAATTTGTCTACTCCAAGCATTCACGCATTGTAGTCGCCTACAAGCTGTGACTTGTTGATGGAGATTTGTGACCGTGCATCTACTCTTTTGTCCCTCCGCTTTGCAAGCCTTGTGCTTGTTGGCAGTATGTACACTCAGCTAATAACTCCATGCAAGGGAGTGTTTTTTTCTGATGAGCGCTTGACTGGTAGCTTGCGTTTGAACTAGTGCGGACGTCATGGGCTCATCTATTCGAAGCAAACAGGGGGGGGGGGGGGGGGGGGACTTATAAACATAAACAAACTGCCATATCACTTCTGTCTGTTCACCGCCATGTAAATAAAAAGGAGAGCCAACATGAAAACCAAAAGCAAAACCAAAAAAAGCCTTTGCGATGTGCAGTTGTCAATGTTCAGGGTTGATTTGACAAATTACTGCTGTCGGAACTAAAATCTGTTGACATGATATACTTTTCTTACTTACTCAGGCAGATATGCTCAATCGCAGCACCTCGAACGCTTCTGAGGATGCGTGCCACGTGACGGAGACACCATGTTTGCAATGCAGAGCACTCTTCCTTATCTGCGCTTTTGATTATGATAAATCGCTATTTTGCGGGAAAAGAAAGAAATATAAAGAAACTGAAACTAGAGTGTCTAATCCCACCACCAGATACCATAACTTGTCCAGAAATGCACTGGAGCCTTTGTAACAGGACTCGCAAATCGTGTATCTCGGATGATGTTTTTTTCGGGGTGGTTCGAAAAGAGTTAAAACATTGTTGGCAATCGACAAGCTTGTACGAAGCTACAAATGCCGAAACCACATGCTCAATTTTATTTAATTGCCTGAGCATAACTAAACTCCACATTTCCCACAAGTGCCCGTGCGTGATGGCAATCGAATATGCATATAAATACATGCCGGAAAGGTGTTCTATGGAGTGTGACGAGTAAATTGTACCCTCGTTTTGCACCAACCTAGTTCCAGCTTTCCTGAAACACAAGGCTCAATGCCCAAGGTTTCAGTGGCACCATGGGCCGCACAAGAGCTACTTGCGGAACGCATCTGGTCATACGTTGAGTAACCCTGGCTCAAGGAGTTAGACATTTTTCATCCTCCTTCACCACACTTGAAGGGACGGTCACACTCCCCATCAAAACAACTGTCATATTTACACGATTGTAAGTTGACTCGATCGTAAGTCGACCCCTTCACATTGCACACCAGCAAAAAAATCTTTAGAGGTGCATTTTACGGCGAACACGTGAGATCAGCAGGGCGTCTCCAGAATGTACTCGATGCCTTTTGGCGTGCTTTGGCTTCGGGTCGCGGGCTCGCTTTCTTTTGCACAAGACACTCTTCTCAAACCCATCCAATAAGCACTGCTTGTTCTTCAAAATGGTGGACAACATGCTTCTACATTCCGATGCCGGAATGTAGAATTCTTCGGCGGTTTCGGGCTTGGGCCGGCCACTTTTCTGAACCTTGCAGATCTATGCAACTTTTGGAGAACGCTCCCACACTCCCATACGATGCACGTGTACGCCACAGGTGCGCCTGCAAGGCACGCGCGTAGGGGGCTCCCAAATGGATGATTTCCTCCGGGCTCCATCGCTCCCTTGACCCGACTCCGACAGGAGTTGGACAGCGTCGACTGTGGGTGCCGTGAGTAGTGTCACAACGTAAACGCTGCTCCCTGCCAGCGTCGGCGCATCAGCATCGGAAGCACCACTCTGCCTTCAGAATCACCCGTTGGCTCTGTTTTCTTGTTTGCCGCATTCCCAGTTTGCCATTTGCCTCGGTGGAGAAGGGGATGGGAAAGCAAGGGTCTCCATGCACCTCCGTCTAGGCTTGCGTGCTTTCGGCCGCCGATACACGTAGAATAATCCGGTTCAAAATGTGTGTATTTCGATTAGGACCACACTGAAATTCGATAAAAGCGATAATTCCTAAAAAGCGATTTCGTTATAACGAGGGATTACTGTACCTTGTAAAATGAGCGCACAGAATGGTGCAACGCCACAAGCAGAGCCAGCTGAAATCGTTACAAGTAAAGGTGTTCTTGATATTGCGATTGTTTCGTTTTTGTCGGCGGTGGAACACTTTGGTTTGATTATAAATCGACCCCCTCACTTCACATCTTCAAAAATTTGAAAACAGGTCGACAACATATGTGTAAATACGGTAAGAAACAATCTTTTGGCAGTAGATAATCCACTTGTCAGGTTCCTAGGAGGGAGATTATAATGGTGGTGTTAGGCCGAAAGCTTCAAAGATAGCAAGTATGAAGATGATGACCTACCCCCTCCCTCTCTTAAGAGTCATATGGTACGTAGGTGTTACGGAGGTAAAGAGGCTCTTGCAATTTGTTGTGCGCTTCTCGCATGGGCTTTTGAGAGTTTTGCTGAAAAAATGTTAGAACTGTGGCACTCAGCAATGCGGAGAAAGACTCTCCCTCCATTAGCCGTGCTAATTTGCACCTGGCAATACTTGTCTACAATGAAGTCAATGCTGTTAGTCACTTGACTTCGAACTCCGGCATTTCTTGGTGCAATCCCTGAAATCGGTTCCTGTCCGTCGCATGAAGGTGCCGAGAAGGTTGACTCAATCTCGAAACCCCTGCCCCCAAACCAGATGAGAAGGGAACTCGTGCAAAAGTTCAATCCTCAAAAGAATGACAGAGAAAGGCAAGCTAATGTTTAGAAAGTCACCTGCCTGACAGACAAATTGAAATGCATTCTGCCATTGTAATAAGAATGCTACATACTTCTGTAATGACACAAACAGAAAAAAAAAAGAGAGACTCCCAAGCACTGTCGAACGCCCCAGAAAAGATATATAGACCGGTTCGAGTTTTTGAACTGACAGTCCACCAATTTGAAGATTCCCAGAAAAATCCAAATCTACAATACTTTTGTCAGTGAATGTATTTTTATATTTTCTAGGATCTGCCTGAATACACAAAACTCCAACTATACCACACATCACTTTAGAGTATTTTTCCACTCTTCAATATATTGCATGCCTTCTGTTTTCTGTCATAATGTATCACGAAGACTTGGTGCTGCCCTCTGCATATGGCGTGTACTCCTGGCAATATTTTTTGCAGACATGAAAATTTTATTCACATTCTATAGTATAGTAGGCTTGCAATAATTCAAACGTGGATATTTCATACTTCTGATTAATTAAAAAAAATGTCAACATTTTGGTTGTCCTAATATGTTTTTAATGCATTCATAAGCCGCTTAATTCGAACTGCGTTTTCTTGTAATTCATACTTTTTTGTTCTCGCGGCCCCATTGAGTGCGCTTCTTTCCGAGCACCGGTGCACTGCAAAGAGGCAACACTTACGGTGCGAAACTCGCTTTCGCGGGTGTTGCTTCTCCACAGTGCGCCGGTGCTAGGTGAGAAGCACACTCACCGGGGCTCAAACAGGGCACACACGAGCTATGAAAACTGGCACCACACGAAAATTTCCATAGAAACTTGCGTGGACGCTGCGACCTGGAGGCATAGTATACGTCCACGTCACAGCGTTCGTGCCAGTTGCTATGAAAACGGCTGTGCGGAGCCCCTTTTCATCGGTCATGTGTCCCCTGCTTAATAGTTCACATTAGACAACTACTTGGCCTGATGAACAGACTTAATTTTGTTTTGAGATGTCACGTCTTGTCTTTTGTGAGGGATGAATAAACCTACCCTAAAATCACGTAAAAGCGCCCTCCCCCGAGAGATCGCCCATCGCGTTTTTCTGGCTAAATATTTGTAACATAAAAATTCTGAAACATTGCCCACCCCCCGATTGCCATTGGACGTCAAGCAATGTCCGACACGAATCACACATCAATAGCGCAATCGGCCGTCTGTTAGAGAAGCGAATTAAGAGCGGGTTCACGCGTTTTTGTCTGCGATCGACGCGCGATATCGGCACGCATAACACGCGACTTGTTCCTACTGCTACGTTCGCGATTTGCGGTATCTGTTCCCGAGTTTGTAGAGGGTTCCAGTGTTTTTGTCCGCAATCTGCGCATGCGATATTGATTTTTAGCTGCAACGTCCGCGATCTGCGGTATTTGCTTCTATGACATGCAAGTTTGTAGCGTATTCCCGTTTTTTTTGTTTCTTTTTTTCCGCGATCTGCGCGCGCGATATCAGTTTCCGTGACAGGCAAGATTGTAGCGGGTTCCCGCGTCTTTATTGCACCATGAAACTTGAATCTGCTGCGTCCGCGATGTCAGTTACCGTGTCACGTGGTTTGTAGCCGGTGCCCCGGCGCTTATCACTAATTTTTGATAAAGTTTTGCAGTGACATCCCCAAAAAAAGCCCACCCATGTTTTTCACCATTTATCTCTTCATTTGGGTGGGTGCCCTTGCGGGATTTTACGGTATGTTATACATTTCACAAATGTTTCATGTGTGCCATATTTACTTATAATCTGTAGGCTTATGTAGAGGAAACATAAAATATCTGCTTTGTATCTGTAGCCATTCATATGGCAAATCATAATTTTATGTTGCATCATATTTAGGTGAATTTCTGATAATGCACACAAAACTCGTAGCTATTGAAGTTTGAGTTCATGAGAGTCTACTGTACTAACACCTAGAAAGGTTTTCAATTGATTGTGCAAGAAAATATGTATCGAAGCCATCACAATAAATGTGGCATAAAGATTTATTCGGATTGCACTTTTGCACCCTCCGATCTACAATGCTGTACACAATACGAAACTGGAATAACCGTTCTCCACCAGAGCCATTGGAAAGAATCCAGTTCCAGCTCCAATTTCATGTCGCTGTCAATACCTCGCGACCCCAGCACCAGCAGCGGGTGCACACTGTTTCAACAATTGCAAAGCATGAAAGCCTGCAGTCGCCAAACTTTAACAGCAAGTTATTCCAGCTTTGTTTTCTTTGAGGTTTGCTTTTAGCAGCCGCAGCCAAGGATCTCTCAACACGAGGGAACTTCTTTACCCCGAAGAAAAAACTTTAGTACAATGCAAACTGCAAACAGAAAGAACTGCAACACATACTACCTCCTCTTAGCATGATACTTCGATATACGGTAGTACTTTGGCAAAACGAAACATCACAAAATCCCATGTGCTACCGTGATTGTAGTAACGCCCTGCCATAAAATTTAACTATGTAGCAGAATTACTTTTCTTGTTCCAGAGAGAACATTGTTTTGGAAGCATACAGGTGCAAGTGAATGAGTTAAGTTTCCCAGGGTGCTCCACTTGTACTACTTGTTCAGCAAACAAGTCAATGCACAAGTATGTGCATCTATTACTGATTTTCATCGCATGTTTTCTTTTTTATCTAATCCCACGGCTTTGTTTTTAGACCGCCAAGCGCCGTGAATTTCCGATCCGCTCAAGAGGGCTGGCGAGCAAACCTGCCGCCGCAGCATTCTGTTCTAGTCGCTACAATGGCTGATAGCTTTTACAATACTGCCATCGATTGAAGTAATGCATAAACGGATGTCTTTTTTTTTCCTCGGTGACCGAATGCAAAGTTGGGTGAAGGATCATCCCCGAGTGTGAGACTCCTAGTGCCGAGGCCGCCGTTGGGAAAAGCAAACCTCGTGCTCTAGCCTCATCCGCCCTGGCTGGTGCCCCTCCTCTCTGGCCTGTACGAGGAACCGCCCGAGGAGCCCATCAGAGGGTTATAGTCCCCACCCCTGAGTCTCTCGCTGCTGCTGCTGCTCTGGCTTCCCTTGGGCCTCCTGGTCAAGTTGCTCGTGGGCACGGGCTCTTCCTGGCGAGAGGTGCCCAGCTTGGACCCGAGGCCTTGCTGCAGCTGCTCCCAGTTGCTGATCTTCTCTTGCCGCTTCTGCTCTTCCAGCTGCATAATAAAAGAAACCATGGAGGAATTCGCTTTCTGCTTTGGCTATCTAGAGCTTGAAATAAACATTTCATATCCCTAAAGCATGGAACAGGAATAGGCATATAAATAAACACGCCAATTTTTTTTGTTCTCAATTGATGACAGCGCATTTGACTGGATACATGCTTGCATTGTTATACGTGGCTTGCACCGACGTCCCATCAGTCGCCATTGTGATGGCCTTGCTGCTGAGCATGAACTTTCCGCAGCTCAGATTTTGCACCTCTCAATTTGTTTTTCTCTACAAAAGCAACTACAGCGTAAGCTCATTACAACAGACCTGGTTGAAACAGGCATTTGGATATAACATACCAATTTGTGAAGTTCAATTGGTTTTCCTCTATGTACCATTCACAAAACTTCATATCTGCATACAACGGTACTCCTTTTACAACAGACCAAAATCTTGATCAAAATCAAGGTCTGTTATAACGAGCTTAGGCAGTAGGAGTGACCCAGAATGACCACCGGATGATGTCACATGCAAGCCATGAATATGTGTCATGCTTTCTCAATAAGAATCTGCTAGGCTCTTTTTACGGTTAACATTGTTTTTATTCTTCTTTCTTGAATTCCATCACCCAAATAGGTTATTTGTTTAGCATAGTGTACAGACATTGCTACTGTTTTCCTTCTGTCCTTCCGGGTTAAACCACTGTAATAGTCCGCAGCATGAAATAAATAAAACGGCCCATTTTTCCGGCACCCCTTATGGAAAAAAGAAGGAAATCTCTTGAAGACGGATGATGCGCTTAGCCAAGCATGTCATGATTGAACCATAGCCCCCTCTATACGAGGGAAGCCTGCTAGTTCGATGCCAGAACAACAAACTGCTTGATGGCCTGAAGCGAGGAAGGCAATGTTGAGAAACGATAGCAGAGGTAGTGCCAACAGAGTGCCAGTTGTTGTTGTCAAACCCCCATTCCTTTTTTACCCTGTATTTTTAATTTTCTTTTAAGGTTGACAGTTAATAGCAGCACAGCAGGAACAGCTAGGGGCAGTGGATAGCAACCGGGAAAGGAGGGTAAATCATAGGTAAAAAGACTACCCAAGCTCCCTTCCTTTATCTAAAATTTTTTTCAGAAGGATTGTAAACAACTGGACAACACTAAACAAAAGGGCCGCCTCCATTTTGTGGTTTGGCGGTGCTGGCTCTTTATCTCTCTCAGTTTTGGTGACCGATTCTGGCAGTGGTCTTGCAGGCTTATGCTATATAGGGAAAGCTGTGGCTGGACACACAGGGCTCCAAGCCTCAGAAGTAGTTGCTTCAGACTATGACACACCACATGATGGATCATGCGATGTCCTGACGAGATAACTGCACATCAGAGACAAGGATAATCTTGTTCCTCTCTGCCTCTGTTTCATGTTGCCTTCAAAGCAATGTAGCAATGTCCAGTCCTCTAAAATTGAGTCAACCCTTTAAGTGCCATGGACGTCAGCTGTTTTTGGCTAAAAATGCCATGGACAAGCTCAGCTCGTCCAGTGGTTTTTTTCGCAATTCCACGGACGAGCCAGGCCCGTCCAAGTAGTTTGCGGCGCTGATCATAGATGGCAGCACTTGCTTTAGTTGGCAATTTTTTTTTTTTTTTGCTGCTGCTGATTTTTGTGCAATAAACTTTTGAAATTTTGTCTGTATTACTAGAGGAATAAAACTTCTAAATAAGAAAAATATGGCACTTTTAGGTTACTTTTCGAAAAAAGAAAAGGGGCACTTAAGGGGTTAAATTGAGTTGGTGTAAAGGTGCCTTTGTACTCTTATTCACATGTGTTTGACTTCTTGACAACTCAATACACGAGCAAAATATTATATCCTGAGTGATCAATATTTTCCATCTCTTAGTGTTTGCTACTGCAGAGGAAGTGCTGCCAACATACAAGGTCTCTGCACTTCCAGTAGAACTGTACATACTGCATGAATGTTTGAGTGCCACAGGCATTCTTCAGAATGACACTTCTGCACACTAAGCTGTTATTTAAAATGCTTCTGACCTACCAAACCCGGATTTTGATTAATCCGCTTCAGCAAGGTCGCTTCTCTGCCCGGAGCTGCGTTTTATATTGCACAATCACAAACCAGTGTGATGACGCTTCGATCCCGGACAGATTACCAAAATAGAGGGATGATGTGATGATTGGTAAATGTTCGACATAAAATATTGTTCTTCGGTTTCTCTCACTATTGTGCCTACTCACCTGTTTCACTGAATTAGCCAAATAAATATTAGGCAGGCTTCACCATGCAAGAAGCTGGATGTATCATAAGTCGGATGATACCTTTTATGTTCATAATATTTGTGAAGCCAATTTAGGAGCTAATGAGGCTTTAGATTTCTAGAATTCTGTCTTAAAATGTTGAACCCCCAAAGCTCACAATATTTGCGTATGGAACCCTGGTTTGTTTTGGGCGTGAATATGCGTCTTTAACCTGCAATCTCTTCAAAAGCATCTATAGTCAGTGACGGGCTAAGAATTCAGTGGCAAATGCCCCTTAAAAAAAGATTCTTATCATCCCGCCAGCCAATCGATTCCACTCATTTTATTGGTGCCACGAACGTCACAGCGTGATGAGCTATCTTTTTTCAATATGGCAGCGTGTGCAATTGGCCACGCCCACATACGCTGAGAGATGCCAGGTCCTTACAGTAATTTTTCTGCTCTTACCTAGCTGGGTTTACACGGTAAAGTCAATCCAATATTCGCTTTTGTCTGTGCTAGTTTCTGTGTGATGACGTGAGAATCCAATGGTTGTGTCGCCGTTAAAGTGGTCAATGCCCATTTGGTCAAGCAGAGAGGCCTAGCAACCGCTGAGACTGCCATCTGTATTAGGAACAACACATAGCAGTCACGGCAAAGAGTGGAATGATCCATAAAACCATCTGCCTCTACTACATGAATCTCGCACTAGCATAATTTGATGCACCTCCCCGTTTTTTTTTTACAAACCCACGAAACCGAGCACAAAGATCCAAGAAATCTGCTTAAAGTTCCTGTCATGTCCCAGATGGCACGATGGTTGTCTAAGCTGCACCGAGGTGCGAGCAGGAATGCTGGCGTGCTGTTGCTGTCACAGCATCACGTGAGGTTTCACGGCAGACTGCCGTATATAAGCGTGTAATGGCCGCACTCGTGTAATAGCCGCACCCTTAACTTTAAACACAAAAAAAGCCGAAAAAATATATTTAAAAATTACCCGTGTATAGGCTGTACCTATGATTTTAAAAGGGCTGGAAGCGCCCATTTAGTTCGAAATGCAAAAACTCAAGAATGTTTTTTTTTGTTTATGTACTACCGTAGATGGTGCTCGCTCGGCTGCAGCAGCCAACAACACTGAGGCACTCTATCCCATCGGTTTGCGCCTTTCACTTTACCTCAAACAATCACAAACCAGACACAGTGCATCTCTTTATGTTTGCCCCCCAAGTACCCCCCATTTTCCCACTGTCATCCACTTCAGGCTTCTGGATGGGCAAGTATGCAATATACACGGCCGACTTTAAGCTTGTTGCCTTTATTCAAGACAACAGCAAAAGAGCGGCCGGGCGAAAGTTCGGTGTCGACGACAAATGTTTACACCGGTGGTGCTCCCAAGAAGATGAACTAAGGAAGACCAAGACAACACAGTGCACTTTCCGAGGCAAGCAGAGCCTGTTTCCCGAAATGGAAGCTTCGCTCCTTTTATTTGTAACGAGCACCCAGAGCAATGACTACACGGTTTCGACGGAGATGCTGCGCACGAAAGTGCTCGATATTGCACGGAGCAAGAAGACACCGGCGACTTTGTTCAAAGCCAGCAATGGGTGGATTCGGCGTTTTATGAAGGGAAAGAACCTGTCCATCCGCCATCAGACAACAATGTGTCAACGTCTACCAGAAAAGTATGAAGGAAAGCTGCTCGCACTCAGAAAAGCTGTTCGCATTCCAGAGCTTTGTTACCAAGATGTGGAAAGGCCACGGCTAAATACCGTCGAAGATAGGCAACGCGGACCCAACGCCGGTTTGGTTTGACGCACCAGAAAATGCGACAATAGAGGCGAAAGGTACCAAAACCGTCCGTGTCCTCACAACGGGTGCCGAGAGACAACGATATAAGGTCATGCTTTGTATCACAGCGGATGGACGAAAACTTCCACCTAACGTCGTTTTTAAATGACAATGTGTACCTGCAGAGTTGTTCCCTAATGGCACATTTGTTCGAGCACAAGAGAAAGGATGGATGACGGATAAACTGGTGAAAGACTGGTTGATTTGCATTTGAGAAAAGCGACCACATGTGAACCTCGACACGCAATCGCTGCTCGTCTTGGATGGCTTTCGGGGTCACCTAACTGAAGGTGTGCGAGAACGCCTTCATGCGTCTGAAACAGATTTGGCCATCATACCTGGAGGTATGACCGGCATGCTTGAGCCACTGGATGTTTCAGTGAACAGGCCCTTTAAATGCAGATTTTGCCGTGCGTACACCGAGTAGATGGCAACGAATGTCCACCAGCGAACACCGACTGGTTGGCTGAACAGGGCGTCCCTTGTAGAGGCGTGTGACTGGATCCCTAAAGCGTAGGGTGTGGTTTCCTTCAATAATGTAGAAAAAAGCTTCAAAGTATCTGGAATTTCCAACAAGCTGGATGGCACGGAAGGTGACCTCATCTGGGACAGAGACGCCGAGACAAGTTCCGAAGATGAGTGCTCTACTACGGACAATGGAAAAGGACTTTGCACGCTTGTCTATGCAATACCGATAAATGTTTTCTTGTTCTACCAAGACGTGTGAGTACTTCTACTTAAGGCAAGACACTGGTTCTAAAATCGACTTTTTTGTTTATTAATGGATTATAATGAAAATTAGTGTGTATATGTGTTTTGGCTTCCTCTTTTCAAATATACAATTAGTTCTGCAATATCTCAATTACTTCTTGAGTTACGAAGAAAATAATGAAGCCTAATTAGGTCATTTCTTACGACTCATTAAGGAACTTTCTAATACAAATTTTTTTGCATAAGTGATATGGATTTGTAGCTAAAGACCTGTCATGCAAGATGATGCTATTTATATTTTTGTAAAGATAGATCATTGTATAAAACTAGTCTAATTAGGTCAAGTACACTATTTACAAAGATTAACGAGGTCACATTATCACTAATAATAAAATTTCGGGCCCATACTGTCATACAAAAATAGCATCACCCTGCAGTTCACTTCTTTCTGAATTCAACGGTATAAAGTTTATAGAAATCCTCGAAGAATAATCTCATGAAAACAACCGTAAGGCTAGGCATGTAGACAAAAAATGTGAAGCTGAGAAAATTGCAGTTCAAGTTTTGACACTCATTGCATAAAATTGAGTAAGATATCCCATGCAATAATGTTCAGCAATATGAAGCATAGTTCTATCTGAACAAATTGAGATGAAAAATTCTGCAATCCGTTCACAAGAACCTTTAGAAATAATATAAAACTGAGAAATAATGTCTGCAATGTAAAATAACGTTATAAAAGAATGAGTAGACTCTATAAGGGACAACGGGAGGAAGCACCAAGGGTTGCACGTTCCGAAAGCAGATTTTGTTTGGCCTTGAAAAGGGCCTTTGTTCGTGTAGCACTTGAAAGGGGAGCCCCTCACAGCTGTCCAGGACTGTAGTCCCCAGCTGTTCCAGTTTGGTGTTGCCTGGAGAACCTCTGCTTTGCATTGCTGCTGCTCTGGTGGGCAGTGTTGGCCTTACGCGGATTGTCCTTCTCCATGCTCTGAGAGCTTTCATGTCCACTACAATGAACTGTGTCCCAGCGTCGCGCGTCTGGCCTCCTGTGGTGACACCGAGAAGGTCGAATTTGCGCCGGGTCGCCGACTTTTCCGATAGCGCACGCTTGCATTCGTCCGATCGTGCGACTCGTTGCGCCTGCTCGGCCGTGGAGTAGTATGCGGTGTCGACACGAACCGCGCTCGCAAAGCTCGACAAACTGCCGCTGCTGCATGGAGTCGCGATGTCTCCGGCTGATGTTTCCGGAAGATCCAAGGCATCCGGCGGTGCCGATCGCGGTGGCGCACTTCCAGCAGACAGCTTCGGCTTCTTGTTCCACGGTCGCTTCCTCTTCCTTCCGAACGCTTGCCGCGTGCTCGATTTCAACCGAGCGTCGTCCGGCATCTCGAGAACTCGAAGCGAAACAAAACAAAACACGCGCGACTTCGTAGGAAAACGAACCAATATTCAACGCAAGCGCGCAAACGGGAACTAAAACGTGCGCTCGACCACGGAGGAAACAAAGCAGACAGGCCTAAGGAGACGGGCGGAGACGACCCAGGAGCAGACGACGCACCTCTTGCCAGCGCGGGAACGGAAAGGAGGAAAGGAGAAAAAGAGCGGAGGGGCGCGTTTAGGCCAATAGCAGGGGCGCTAGGCGCCGCGCGTGCTCTGACGTACAGGCACCTTGCTAGCAGGCCAATGAGAGATCGCAATTGGGGCTTTCGAAACCCGCGGAATGCGGACGTTCCCCGATGTTGTCGCGATAACGAATGGCATGACGACGTGGGGAAAATAAGCGGCTTTCCAACAAGACCAAGATGGCCGCGATCCGACGAGCGATCGCGAAACGCGCGGGGCGCGAAGTTCCACTTGTTTTCATTGAACTCGCTGTGTTAGGGCTCTGCGGGGACATCGTAAATATCATTTTTTTCATGTTTAGACATTGATTTCGACATTGAAACTTTGCAGGCAGGTACCTTAGACTACAATTAATCCAAATATGTGAATTTTGAAAAACGTGAAATTTCGAGTTTTTTGACCATTTTAAGACCCGCGTCTCCCCTTAATGAAGGCAAGTAGTGAAACTTTTAACAAAAACAAAAAGGATTTCCAAAAATTCTTTTTGTTTTTCTCCGTGTAATGGTTGCACCCCTAGTTCTTTTCCTGAAATCATAAAATACCCGCGGCCATTACACACGTATATACGGTAATTTTGCACGGCGCTTCTGCTGTGTTCCCTGCACTACACTCTGTCGTGTTGCCACAGGTAAAGTTGGTATTTCGGCAATAAGTCTTCGTGACCCTGTGACTTGTCACGAGCATCGAAGCCTTTAAAGACTGTGCGAAGATGCTTCCTATTTCTCTGGAAGCTACGTCCATCTTAAGTGGCGATTTTGTAAGATCCTGATACAACCAAGTTTTCAACCTGAACTTGTGTAGTCCAGCCGTCATTGTGTCGTATGCAGAAAACATCTCCACGCTGAAAAAAAGATGGCAAATGCTGGCCACTCCTTTTTTTTATTTAAGAAGTTCTTTGAGTGGCCACAATATTTGGTGAACTGCATAAATTGAACTCCCTATTTCAGAATCGTAGCCAAGAGGAAAGAACTGTCGGACTGAGTCAGCCCTCTGGTCATCGCCATACTTGCAACCCTGAAAGCTTTGATGTTCATGACAAGTCACAGGGCAACAAAGATTTCACCAAAACTGCAAAAGTACCAACTTTGTCTGCGACAACACAGCAAAGTGTAGAGGAGTGAGTGCAGCAGTAACTACAAAGTTCTCAGCCCCCAAACCTCATATGACGTTGCGGCAACTATGACGGGCCAGCATTCCTGTTCGTATCTCGGTGCAGCTAAGACAACCCTTGCGCCACTTCTGATATGAGAAGAGCTTTGATCAAATTCTCTAAGTTTATGTGCTCGGTCTTGCAGATCTTTCAGTAAAGAAAGGGAGGTTGTGAAGGGTTATGCTAGCACGAGACTTAGATTAGAAGATAAAATGATGCGGATTGTTCCAAAGCTCGCAACGACCCCTATGTGCCATTCCTGATATACCATCCACACGTGTCGATGGCTTCTCTACAATAGTTTGCTGCTCGCCCGCGACTCAAGTTATGTCGTCACAGGAGGATTGTAGTGGTACGAGCGTTTCTTGGTGGCAGTTTCTGTTAGGCGACGTGAAAATGCTCAGTTCACCACTTTCGACGAAGTATGAAGCACGAGATGCTCAAGTGATGCCTCTGCTGTGCTCCCCCACCAGTCTGTCTGCTTCTCTGCTGGCTTTGATAAACAAACGATGCCTACTGAAATCACAACTTTGAAGCAGTACCTATTGAACTGCGAAAGTACCCGGTTCCCCAGTCAAGTCTCATCGTTGTGACCAGTTGCGGGGTTAAAGGGACACTGACAAGGCATTTATGCCTGCCAATGTTTTTATTTGTGCATGACATATGACAGCCCAATTACCCAGAACGCAATTTGCGCCTCGAAATTCGTTTTCTTTCCACCCGAAAACCGCTGATTGAGAAATGGCTGGTTTGTGTCGCGCTCACTCTCTTCTTCATGGTCACGTGCCGTTTTCTATGGTTTAAACAAACCACCGAAGATAGTCAAGGTTGTGGGTCATCGAAGGCACACACTCAATACTAAAAAGATACAAAATGAATACAGTACTAATTTTTTGTGACTTTTAAAAAGCTGCAAATACATTGACTGAAAACAAAATAGCACAGCCACATGATTTTTGGTAACTTTTTCCTCTCCTATACTTCTTCCTCCTAAGTCCAGTTTCAATTTCGAGCAGTTGCATTTGCTTTACTTTAATAGAGAAATATGTGACTCTGTAGCAATATAGTCTTCTGACACCATAATAGACCGCCTGGCAAAATATTTAACAAAATTTTTGGGGGTGTCTGTCTCCTTAAGTCAGGTAAGCGGTACTGCCTCATCTTACCACTTTCACAAGTGAAGGCACGCTGAGGGAAAGTTACAAACGTGCCCCGCCACCACCTTCAACAACAGAAAATCAAAATTCTTCCGGCTTTCTTTTCTATATTCTGCAAAGACAACTCTTGTTGACTCGTGACAATGTCATCTTACTTAATCAGCAAAGAGCTTCGCTACCTACGCACAACTGAAACCGATGTCACCATCACCGTGTCACAGTACAGATGACATGCTATTTTCTCGACAGCGGAGGGACTGGAAGCGGTCGCAATATGCCTGAAGGCAGAGCTTTCATAGAATTCTCAGCCTGTCACCGACTGTAAAACAAATTCAAGATTCTTTCCATTTTCTTTTTAATGATCCGAGACAAGCAGTGCAGCATTAAAGAGCGGCACTAATCTTAGTAATTAGACACCCTGCTGACTGCTTTCCAGAACAACAGTTTTTCGTAAGCCATATTTCTCGGATTTTGAGGCATGGAAATTGCACATTACGTTGTGCGAAAGACCATCTTGACGCACTCTGGGTACCAAGTGCCACCAGACAGGAACAATCATCTTTTAAATCTAATTCTTTCCCCAAAACATTTTAGATAAAAAATTTACTTCCTCGTGACCAAGGTGGAAAAGGATGCACCTGAATGGCGTCGCCTAGCCACGAAGCAAGTGTGGCAAAGGATTGCTCACATTTCTGACAAACGTCGTGAGATGGCGCAGCCAGTGAGAGGTCAACGAGAGCCAATCCAGGAGCCGTTCTTATTTGTACACACGCTTACAAGGCCATACGGCACGCGACTGCTCATGCTGGGAGATGTGTGAAGCCCGAGGAAATTTTCGCTGCCTTGTTTAGATACTTCTCTCTTCTTCCACCATGCTGGGGACACTGCTACAACATTTGTTCGCATTTTCACATGATTACTGATTCAACTTCTTGAGCCTGTTCTAACATTAGAGCACCGTTTCTGAAATTGTCTCAGAAGTTGTAGTTTCATTTTTATTAGTGCGTTAGCATTAGTGCCCACACGACAGGGAAAAGCTGACGGTATCCGCCTGTGAACAAAACGGTAGAAAGGGAAGCGCGCCACATAGAGAGGCTAGTAATGAAGGACAAAGGAGAGAGGGAGGCCACATTGTGGTGCAGAAGCCAATGCATGCGCAGATGCTGGGGCGAGTCTGAACTTGCAGGTGTGCAGAGTGCGTATGCCTTGGTTTGTGCTACAAAATGGAGTGGGAACCAAGTACTAGCACTGGTTCAAGTAGGCGGCAAAAAATGAAAGGAAGATTCATTGGTGGATCTTTAGGGAATGCGTTAGCGTGAGCATCGGAAAACGCCATACGCGTCCCCCTAGGGAAACATTCACACTGGTCCCAGAACGAAGCCAAAAAGAGGCTGCAAAAAATAGAGGAAGCAAAAGAGAAAACCAAAAAAGAGAAGTGAAGGGGTCAGCAATAGCGTTTCCCAAAGGTCATGTCCACGCATTCCATAAGGATCCACCAAGAGATCTCTTCCTTTAATGTTTTTTTTTGTATTCCAAGTTCCATGCTTTTGTTCTCCTGTCCTATCTACTTCCTGTTCTGCCTTCTTTTTTCATTTTCACTTCTTAGATCAGCCCTGGAATCCCTGCACATTAAAGGAAACTAGACTGCTTTTGTAGTCCCCAAATGTGAGATCCCGTCATGGAACTCTGACAGCAGATCTGAACGAGCTTAGTATGACTTCAATGCTTTGTCAACTAGTTACCTCCTTTTGCTTCGCTTTATGCTGCTCTGCAAGGGCATCCTGCTGTGCTTGCATTCGGCGCCGCGCTGCGTCCATTTCTACCTGCCGCTGGACCACAACTGAAGGGTCTGCAGAGGGAAACAAATTGTGAATTTAACAGTACAGCAATGAACACAACTCTGATGGAATGGGGCATGGAAAATAAACTACATGCCTTCAACAGCCCTGCTAACACATATATATAAAAACACACACAAACCAATAAAGAAAGAAAAAAGAAGAAAGAGCCAAGATGGAAGAGTGAGGTCTTACTTCCGACCTAGGTACTATGCACGCCCCTACCACACTTTTTCGTGTGGTAGCTGTTAAACCGCCACATACTCAAGCACTCTGTAACACTGCTAAAATGACAGACAGGCCTTTTGGGGCAATGTTAAGAAAATGACCACCAATGAAGTGTTCTGCGGTTGCTGATTGATTGCATGTTTTCTTTTTGCAGTTTTGAGTCTGTGGATTGAACTAATCTCATCATATTAAATTCACCCGCCATATTTAGGACGAAACAAGTTTTTGGCTCTGCCAGTCAATTTGACTTCTCAATGGACATTTCTCGAGTAACAAGTGCCATCTGGGGAGTTGTCTGTGACCTACAAGTGAAGGGCATCCCAAAATGCCTCCGCCTGTCAGACTACATTGCCATTGCGCCGTTGTATCTGTTTTCATCGCTTTTTATGCCCCATACCAGTGTTGCGGAGTTGTCACCCCGGAGTTGGAATGATTCCTGAATGATTCCACATTTTCGCAAACCCGGAAAGGAATGGGAATGGAATGGCGGTAACCTTGAGGGGAATAGAATGGGAATGGAATTATATGCCTTTTGCCCGGAATGGAATGGGAATGGTATGGGGCCCGGGTCTTTACATTTTTTAAATCTTTTTTTATTATTTTCTTTTCGGGGGGGGGGGGGGGGGGGAGTTAGTGAGTCAGTTGTTCAGAAATAAAATGAATACAAAAAACAAGCGTCAAAGCAAACAGCAGAAGGAAAAGGGGGGGGGGGGAGGGGGGGCGGTGGCGCCTTTCGGACGCGCTGTCGACGGGCTTCACTGGCGTTACACGAGAGCGAAACAAGAAGCCAAGCACCAAGCAAAAGAAACGAAGGGTGCGGCAAAGAAAGAAACCGCCATGCATGGCTCCTCAACAACCTTTTTGCTCTGTCTTTTTTTATTTTATTTTTGCGTCGGCGTGGAGAAAGCACGCACGCGCCAAGACTGAGATCTGGGTGCGGGGGGCAACTCGCAGAGCTCCGATAATTTATTTGACTCGCGCGCCACTGAAAAAGTTTGAGGAGCGTTGTTTAGCAAATGGCCAACCCTGCTGCCTTCCACGTTCATTCGCGCGCAGTCTTCCGGAGTGCGAAATCTGAGTGCTTCGGCATTAAAACAAAGCGAGATTCACTTCTCTCTCCTCCTCTTGTGCTTTGCTCCGACGCCTGTCTTTTTTTTTTTTTACGTGTAATTTCTTTTTAGTTTTGCCTTCGTTCTGATGCTTGTTTTCTGTGTTATATGTTTTACATTCAAGTGGGTTAGAGTTACAAGCAAGCTATTGGATTCCCGCTCATTTCCTTTGACTTTAGCCTCTGCATACTTTGTTTCACCTTGCGATGGACCACTGCGGACACCACGAGTCACCCCAGGCAATCCAGCACCGTGAGCTTAGTAAAATCAGTGCTTTTTTTTAAGCATTTAGCACTTTTTAGCACTTGTCTATGCGTTTGATAATGTCAGCTTTCAGCGGCCTATGCCGCAACACGACAGGGTTCGGCTGTATCGCATTTCAGCAATACATTTCGTATCTGTACTTCTGTATCGCAATACACTTTTTCACTAGTATCTCTATTCATGTATCGAATACATGTGTAACGTTTCTTTTTATCGTGATACAATCAGAATGAAATGTTTTTCGGTACATTTCTTGAGAAATACCCCCCTCTCCCGCCCCCCCCCAAAAAGCAAAATACAAATCCAAACACCTTCTTTTTGCTTTTTAGAGCGCAGCTCTTAGGGGCCCGTTTCCGGCTTGAGCGGCGTCGCCGTCGGCGTCGGCGTCGCCGTCGGCGTCGGCGTCGCCGTCGCCGTCGGCGTCGGCGTAACCGCGCGGTGCATCATGGGAAATGTCCCATAATGCACCGCGCGAGCCCCCCACCAAGGTCACGTGACCTCGTGGGGGGTCACGTGACCCCCCGAAGTCACGTGGCCCCCTCCTCGAGGTCACGTGACCCCCGCCGATGTCGCGTGACCCCCGATGACGTCATCGTCACTGATGACGTCACCGGCATCCACATCGTCATCGTCATCATCACTGATGACGTCACCGGCATCCACATCGTCATCGTCATCATCACTGATGACGTCACCGGCATCCACATCGTCATCGTCATAACTGATGACGTCACCGGCATCCGCATCGTCATCGTCATCATCACTGATGACGTCACTGGCATCCACATCGTCATCTTCATCATCACTGATGACGTCACCGGCATCCACATCGTCATCGTCATCATCACTGATGACGTCACCGGCATCCGCATCGTCATCGTCATCATCACTGATGACGTCACCGGCATCCACATCGTCATCGTCATCATCACTGATGACGTCACCGGCATCCACATCGTCATCGTCATCATCACTGATGACGTCACCGGCATCCACATCGTCATCGTCATCATCACTGATGACGTCACCGGAATCCGCATTGTCATCGTCATCATCACTGATGACGTCATCAGTGACGTCACTGATGTCGTCACCGGCATCCGCATCGTCATCGTCATCATCACTGATGACGTCATCAGCGACGTCACTGATGACGTCACCTACATTCGCATCGTCATCGTCATCATCACTGGTGAAGTCATCAGTGACGTCACTAATGACGTCATCGGTACCCGCATCGTCATCGTCACTGATGACGTCATCAGTGACGTCAGTGATGACATCATCGGCATTGGGGGTCACGTGACCCCCAAGGTAACGTGACCCCCCCCCCTGGTTAGTTTAACCCCCCCCCCAGTTCCCTTCCCTCCTCCTCCTCAAGAGCTGCGCTCTAATTCGGCGTTACAGGGAGTTGTAAGCGGCTTTCATTTTTTTTTTTTTTTTTGTTTCTGAGGGAATTAGGGTCAAGGAAATGTTTGTGCATTGTTACTATGCTGAGCAAGGTTCTTTCCAAATTTTCATATTATTTTTTCTTCTGGGAAATGTTGCGTAGTCGGGACTCGAAACAGGCAGCCTGGCAGGAGTTGAGTCGAAGCATCTATCGGATATCCCTAGGTAGGGATTTCATGAGTCATTGTTCACTGGCATCCAATGCCCACTGCTAGTTAGTTAGAGCCTAAAGAAACAGGAAATCAAAGGAAGTGTTGCTTGGCCTGTGGCCGAGTAGCTGAGTCACAGTCCGTTGCAACTCGAGTCTGGCGGTGGTTGGCTTAAAATAGTAGGATGACTGACGCAGTGAAATTTAACACATATCCGAATGTGTCTGCACCTGTAATATTGCACTGCTCAACGGTACGTCATCAGTCGACGGAAACGTGACTCGCTGCTCTGGTGATCCGATAACCAAGAAGGAGGCAAGACTTGGCCTCCGCTGTGCCGACCCAGACTTCGTACACCTGCGACTCGTCTCGAGCACGCTGTTTCTCGGAGAGCTCGCACCTGTGCCGGCCATCTCAGGTCGCAATCTACGAGGTCTCTGTTTGGATGATGCTAGGCGAAACTTGAGGACTACCATTCATGCGTTGGAGGCGAAGGGTCGGCAGGAAGGACCGTCACAAAAAGGGATGCCACCGTATTGATTTTTCAACCATAATAGAAGATAAGACATGTGCTCCAGGATTGCTAAAGGTGGTACACTATTCTCAAAAATTCCAAGTGACACTGCCTGCATGATCTTCCACGAGGTCACCTACAACGAAAGTATGTATTGTCCTTTCATACACCAGCGTGGTACATGGGTAAAGTTTCATGGGTAAAGTTTCATGTTCAAGGCAACACCTACAAATACAGGAATATAGTTGATTCCACCGTGACGTCATGTGATCAGTGTTGACAGCCCTTATTGGACAGGGGAGTGGTGTTGTTATAATAGCATGTATTTAGAGGTCGAAGTCTTTTCGCATCACTCGTCAGAAAGACAGGATGCGAGGGAAGGGACCGCGGTCAGTCCTTGATGGAACGTTTTTTTGAACCCATTGATGACACCTTTCTGTCCAAAACCACTGCCTTCAAGGCGAAGTTTCAAGCCTACGGTATAGTAATTTTGGGATAGAAACTTCCACTTTATAATTAAAGCCTCATCTCAGTTGGCGTCTCAAAGAAATTGGAAAAATATATTGCATTATCAGTATTCACATTTTTTCCCTCCTTAAAATGTATTCCAGCGATTGTATTCCCAAACACTTTTTGCCTCTCTTTAAAATGTATGTCCGATTCGTATCGCGATGCATTTTTACGGATATATTTGAGTATCAGTATTTTAGCTACTATTTTCATCTGTCCCAGTATTTGTATTTCCAAATACATTTTTGAGCATTTCTGCCAAACCCTGCAAGTTGCAACCCTATGTAGCTGTCAAGTGACTTTTTTTTACGTTTAGGAATTAGAGGAATGGAATGGAACGATTCAGCCATTCCAGGAGTGGGAATAGGCCCAGTGTCCCCATTCCTAGGAGTTGAAAAGAATTGAACTATCGAAATTCTGATTCCCCGGAATGGAATTGGAATGGAATGGGGGGGTGCCCATTCTGCAACACTGCCCCATACTACCATTGCTGATAAAAGTATTATCAGAAATATTATATAAAATAAAAGTATTATCAAAATACACACAAAGATTGGTATTAAATATGTTTGCTGTGCAGGATGGTGCCCTCTGAAAATGGCAACAGTGAGAAGCAAGGCCAGGGGAGAGGGTGTACACATGGGCAGAACCTTACTGGAAAAAAGTCCCTTGAGCATCAATCTAAAAAATGATTGGTGCAAGGAGATGCTACAGGCCTCAGATCTCCGTTCTGACTACTTTCCGGCATGGGATGACTATGCAATTGAGTAGGTCGAGGAACCTAACAGGTGAACTGACGGACGTCTTAAATCCTCTTCAGTACCACAAAGCATCTGTAAAGACTTTGGAGGATTTCCAGCATTTATAGAGACAGCATTGTTATTTGGCATCAATGTCAGTGTATTTGAGAATGTGTCAGAAAAGACTGTCACCACGGATGAGATGCCCCATCCTGATGCTACCCCGTGAAGATTACTAAACAATTCACTCTTCTGGAAATACACCACGCAACACCAGATGCCCACGGCAAGAATCACGGGCTGTTGACATAATCTATCACAGTGACCTGCAACCTTTTCTAATATTAAAAATGCTTTCTGCTCAAGCATGCAAGTCGCTTGAGTTAATATGGTTCTAAATATATCTTAAAAGCTGATTTGAATGATCCGACTTCAAATGTTTGGGATCATTTGTTGGGTATGTCAAGTCATGCGAGGTGCTGTAAGAAGCAAAGAGACACAAGGGCACAACTCTAGACAAATTATCAGACTGGGATGAAAATGGTCACAACCAAATCACTCGTCAGCCCGGAGTGCGCACAGTTTTCATAATGTTGCATAAAAACGGGCATGTGCGTTTTGAGAAGCCATCCTCAGTTCAGTTAGCTCCGAGCTGGCGTCTTCTGCAATGCTGCACAGAGCTCACGGTTTAAAATATCATACCCAAAAGTTTTGAGTACCAAAAAAAAACACCCTCGTTGCTACTGCACATGCACCAAACCCAAAACCACGTTTTGGGTTTTGAGTGCATACACTATTTTTCGGGAATAGCATGGGCACCCAAAGCCTTTGTGATGCTCTCGCAAGATGCAAGTTGTGAAAGGGCTAAAGCCAAGGTCAGCCAAATATGAAGAAGTGGCTCTCAGGACTGCACTGCCGTGCTTGCAACGTCAGTGGAGTCCTTGCAATTACGGTTTTCAATAGAAGACGACATTACACTCCTAGAGGAGGTGAATGCCACAAACTGTTTTGAAGGCACGATAAGGTGGGCAACGATCGCCGGCAGCTTGCTGCTTGCGATGGGCAGAAACTTCTTGGCAAAGGTCAGTATGAGACCACTCTTGTCGAGGAGAAGAAAGCGGACATGACGGCTCGACCGCACATCACATTCTCATATTGAAAAAATATATCTCAAATGTTACTCAGGAGGCAAAAGCTTTATTTTTCTTCTCAAGTTACAGCATTTTGTATGTGTAGTAAAAGGTGCGACTCTATCTTGTTAACGCTTCACAAGCACAAGATGCTAGGGTTTTTGGTTGCGGACGAAGAATGCTATTCTAAAACTCTCTCACATAAACTGTGCTAATTTTAGCCTAAGTTTTAGCGCCAACATGCACTCAACTCGGGTACACTATTCCAAAACTCTCTAAAGTATATGGCAGCTGAAAAGGGTTATGATTGTTTTGTTTAATCTTATCAGCTTCAAACTGTCCTCAAAGCCCATCGTAAACATGGTAAAGTTGTGGTCCTTTGCAAGGGAGAGCTTCAAATCAAAAAGAATTTCATTGATGTGATTGACCTGACTGATTTTGGAGCACCTTTTGGAGTAGCTAAAGGTCCGTTTTGGAGCAGCAAAAGGAACTTTTGGAGCTTAAAAGGAAGCTGATGAGGTTCTTTTAAAAAAAAAAGCAGTTAGAGGTGAATTTTAGAGTATTTTTATACCGTGAATCTGAATATGACATTCATTTTCCCCGAAAATGTAACTGAACGCGAGAAAACACGAAAAACCTCCTATCAGTCGTTACGTCATATGTAACGACTGATCGGCCGTCAAATGCATGCCGCTCGTATGGACAGCGCGTGGAATTGCAAAGTTGCAGGTATATTTCCCCGCACTGACACCAGTCATGACACCTTTTTCTGACATTTTTGAAAAAAGCAAGGGTGCCCGTGCACAGCTTTGACAGGCGCTGAAGATGCGTGGGAGCGCAGATTCCGAACACTCTGGATATGACGTCACGGGTCCGGTACTCTGAAAATGATTTCCGGCAGCCTTCGTGCACAAAATTAAAAACTAATCTTGATATACGTGATCCTGGATGCCAAAGGAAGATGATTAAGTGTTTTTTTTCTCCCCAATACTGAACCGTTTCGGCTTCCCTGCACACACTCCAACTGAATTCCTACCACTGCAAATAGTTTATGTTAACATTCATGTGTTGGTCTGTCCATCAAAATACATTGCTTACTTTGTCTTCCCACTTTTTGTGCAACCTCTTGTTAGCATCGATTGCACGGCAGGTTTGGAGTGCCTAAAACGCCTCAAACACAAGAATCACTAGCCACTTGGTTGAGTGTAGAAGCATGAGGCACAACAACAACATGCTGAGTGATGAAGGACAGATATATGAACTGCTGTGAATGGTTTTTGGGTATGAGCCAAAGGTAAACCGTGTTATGTTCCATGGAAAAAATTGTTAGCACAGAATAATTCTGAGCACTCCAACTTATGTTTCACTGAAGTCCTAAAGGTTATAATAAAACTGCAATTATTAATTCACATAAAAACAAAGCTTTTGTCACTTGGTTATCAACTTCACTGACATTTCATAATGTAGCATTTCATGAAAACAAAAATCAGTATAGGAACAATAAGCAAGTCTTAGAAAGAGTCCAGTCAAACTCATTAGGGTTACCTCATTAAAAGGGCGGTGCAACGATATTCAACTGGAACGTTTTTCATTTTACACGAGCTTACTGGCACTAGTGAGACTAAAGGATACTCGCACGCAATGCCACTGGCCAAAAAACTCCTTTGTTGCGGTGTAATTTCAAGGACAAAAGCGAGCATTTTCTTTCAATCTTTCATTCGCAAAAGTTGATGATGTCGCTGGGGGTTGCAGTATCCCCCAGTGATGCCATTTGAATGCGGCTCATGGATTGGACCCGAGCATTGCGTGACCACTCGATTTGGGCTCGCGATAATCAACAGCTCGAGAAGCATTCGGGTAGCGGCTTGTGCCCAATCGCTTCGATGACAACAATAGCCGAACCTTAACCATGTCTGGAACTCAGTGCGTGTACTGTACTTTGCAAACCCGAGCGCATGGCTATGGCCAACATTGGCGGCATATATTCGGCTCCAGATCACATGGCCATTTGATCTGGCTGCAAGTTGAAGGGGTAATTGCTGCTCGTCTTTCTTTAATTTTTTCTGTGACTTCAATTGCTTGTGGTGAAAACCAATGGGTGTTAAACAAGTAATTGACGACTGGGATCTGTTCTAAGCGAAATTTGCGCAAAGTATGAAAGTCGTTGCATCGCTCCCTTAAGGTTTTCATTCTAGCTAATTTAGTTTAAACTTACTCTGTTCACTGTGCTATCACTCGGATGTAACCCATTTATAGGTGATAACTAAACAATAGAGTTGACATAAAAATATATGCTATAGCACCAATATTAGTGATGGGCCGAACTTTTGCCGAATCGAAAGTTCGGTGCCGAATCTCGTGATTCGGCAAAGCCGAACTTTTACCAAACTCTTCTAAAGATTTGGCAAAGATTCAACAAAAACACATTGTTACCAAACTTAATGTTGATATTTCGTTTTTTCTGTCAAAAAAGGGTGTTATGTTTCTTTTTTTTTCTTAACATATATGCAACATGTAATGCCTATTGACATAGTTATTACTAAATAAGGCGATATTCTACAATATAATTGTATCGGTGTCGTTTTTGTGTGTTTACTGGCAATTTAGTGACTTCTTGCAGAAGTGGCGTGACGAGTTTGGGTAGAAGCGAGCGTGGCGAATCACGCTACGTGAGTTTAGGTTTTAAGGCATCATCAGCGCAAGCCTGCATGTGTGTGTACATTGTTAAAATGAAGGCAATATTGCTGCGTTCTTGCTTTCTCTGGAAGTCGTCGTTTCGTGTGCGAAAACGAATGCAACGAATGGTTGCTCAGCCTTTACCAGAAGAGATAGTAATAATATTGTAAACATGCATATTTTTTTTATTTTTGTCACCTGACGTCAGCTTTGCATGAAAGTGTGCGTCCCATATTTGCAACGCCTCATTTTTAAACTTTAAAATGCCAGTTTCTGGTGTTAGGACACACACAAACATTTCGGAAGACAGGAAGAGTTAGGAATGTCAAATGCGCAACGTCGAGCATTGTAGTTCTGTGCTTAGTTTTATGCAGATACATGAAAATCACGAAATAACACTAATTGAAGAAATCAATATTATTTTGTTTTGGAACACACTACTCCTGAGCCAAAAACAGAGTTTTTGTAATTGCGAGGAGTGCTTTAAAGTAATTGTCGGCCAATGTTTCAATGTTTCAGAATGCACTGCATCATTTGTCACTTGCGCAGTGGACTGCGTAAATTACTGGTCCATCTTCTATTCTCGAGGCAGAAAATATTGAAAAGAACCACACTCGTTCCCAAATGCACAGTTACCGTGTTGCCTAGCCCACAACGCGCCGTAACCGCAGGTTGTACTACACTGCACGATGGTAACCGCACGACTGCACGGCGTCCATTTGCAATCCATGGCTCCGTCGCTTTCTCGCACGTGCGCAAACATTTGCCGAATTTTCGCCGAACTTTCTTTCAAAAGTTCGGCATTTGCCGAACTTTGCCGAATTTGAAGTTCGGCAGATTCGGTCCATCACTAACCAATATCCTAAATAAATCTCGTTTGAAAAAAAAAAAAGAAAGAAAAAGGTCAGTATATTGCAGTTTATCATATATACTAGCTCCAGCCTTATTCAGAATTTTTTACTGTAAGGAGAGCTGCTACATCTAAACTTTCCAATTTTAGAAAAAAATTTTTTTTTTTGATACCTATTTGTTTAACATTTGAGCGTGCAACCAACGTCCAGCTCTAGATGTGAAGTCAAATCTTTTTTACTTTTTGCCCCTGTAGCCTACATTAACTTTTGATGTGAAAATTAGGTATTGATTGATTGCTTTCCCCTTAGCAGGCAGCTGCGCTGTGGTGAAGCCAGATATGCAAAATCGATATGCCTACTCCATAGTTTCTGCTTCACTGCAGTGCACCAGTGTGCGGTGAGAAGCACACTTAATGAAGCTACCTAACCTACCAGAACAGACCACGAACATGAGAAATATTGTGCGACCTCCGAGAACTGTGAGTGTCTGATACAGAAATAAAATTGAGTAGTGCATTATTTAAAACGATAATCAAAGTTTAGAAAATTTGGACAAGCGTACCGTAATGATCCGGCCACATAGCAGGGTCTGAGTTATTCTGTTTTTAGTATTAATAATGCCAAATAATCTTCTGGTGCAATGTTGGCACAAATTCATCACATTTTGGTGAAATGTAGCGGGATGTAGCAGGGCAAACACTTTGGTGCAGCTTGGTGCAGCAAGCACGTCACCGGGATCCTGGAAGCGCGCTGAAGTCTTTCAAAGACAGCGGCAAGTCAAGCTCAAGTCACGTGACATCTATGAATTTGAGGGTTACACACACTTGATACCAGCTACTGCAGTATTTGGCAATGCTGAGAAAACAAGTGCAGACAAATCAGACAGAAAGCAGAAAGAAGGACGGTCACCTGGCCGGCACCTTCAAAAAAAAGAGTAAGCACTGGCTCACCATGATATTGCCGTTGCTGTGGTTGTTGCTGTCTCAGCCGTTCAAAATGCGAACCATACTTAGTGTAGATCACGTAGAGAATAAGGATCCCAAGTGATATGAACCAGCCATTTGATGACAGGAAATTTACGCCTGAAAACAACGGAAGGGAGTGAGCAACATGCAACCGGGAAAAAGTGCATTGACGATCATAACTTGTGACCTATCAGGTCGGCGCCCGTTTTTTACAACCCGTTTTTCATTCCATATTATGTGCAACAGTTTTTGTTGTATGTGCTCTTCCTTGTGGCACTCTGAACTGCACACTAGCTAGTATTTTTTTTATGAACTATTTTATAGATCAACAGATCCAGGTAAAAATGACAGTTACTATAGACACATGGCAGCCAAAAGTACAGCTTCAACCCTTCTACTTGACACACTTTGAGGTCTTCAAAGAAATGAAAACTGTCTTCGAACTATATAAATAATGGGAAGAACACAAAACACAAGTATGGACAGGACGATATTCCAACTGGGGAACTGTCTTGTCCGTCCTTGTGTTCTTCCCATTAATTATATTATCCTTATCAGGACGATCTCCATTCCAAGCAAATGTCTTTGAACAGTGCAACCTAAATATCTTTAAGGGGAATATTCCTACTTATCCAGGAAAGGAGGGGTGACCGGGCGAACGACTGTGACAGGCTAACATGATCATCATTATTATTGTTGTTGTACATGTCAATCGTCCGCAAATAGTTCAATCGACTAAACTTTGTTTCAGCCGTGTGGCAGCAGCGACTGTTAACAAAGATAGCTTGGTAAAATTTTGAGTCACCTTAAACGTCATCAAACTTGAGTGGAACGAAAGAACTATGACCTCATTGGACTGTTATTTTAAAATACCCCGCAAATTGTAAAATGAATCGGCATAGCAAAAGGATCCCAGCACAGGAAGCCACTCGCTCAGAAGAGATGTGGGTGCGGCATTAAGATATTTACTTGTGTGCAAGCGGCATTCGCTGCTTAAGCTTTGTATTTGTAATTTTCATTTCCATTTAACGTAATAATGCAGTCATCGTCGCTGGCACTCATAAAGCGCTCCCGCGAGATCTGCCACGATTTTGCTCGGACCCACAAGAAAATGGAAGTGGTTTTGCTTAATACTCAAATAAGTAATAAAAGAAATTGATGATTTTTATAAAGGCTGTGTCTACAGTGCTGTCCGACGGCACTCCTTTCGCGCCTACAAGTGCCGTCCGAAAAAAAGTCAGACGGCGCATGTATCACTGGGGAGCTCGTTAACACACCTCCGCCTGCGTTCACACTGCTTCGCGGCGACCGTATGCGGCTGTTAATTACAAAACTATTGACTCATTCGGCCCCGTCGTACACGCCGCTTTGCGGCGTCCAGCTGGCAAACCAAGCCCCGTTGTCCCCCATGCACGTTCGGAAACGAAGTCCCATAGCGTTTTTTCAGCGAAGTTTCGTCGACAACATTCACTTTTCTCCAGTGTTAATCGTAAAAAAGAAATGTAAATATCGCCAAACACGTCGACAAAACAAACTGAGAAAAAAAAAAGTAAGCCCCCATTGGAGAATCGAACCCGGGATCGCTTGCTTATACACCAACGCATGTTTACAAACAAACCGGAGCGCTCCTAGCGCGCATGCGCGATGGAGTGTGGACAAGAAGCTCCCACTCGCCCATGAACAAACCTTTTGAGATGCGATGTTGTAAGCGTGGGTGTGAGTCCCCCTGCCCTTTTTCGCCTTCGAATTGTTGATTCTATGTCTTCCTGGCAATGTCTGACTACTTCAGCGGCCTCAGCGAAATTACTGAGGCTCGTTACACCGCAAAACTTCGCGTGAATAAAGTGACATGCGGCGATTCCTTCCACGTGGACACCGCAGAATGGACGCTAAAGCCTGATTTGCATGATGAGATTTCGCTCGCAAATTTCAGTCGCAACGTCACTCGGGCTGCAAAAGCGTGAACCGTAGCCGAGGTAGTCGATGTTAATTCTGAAAATCGCAAGCAGAATCGGACGGACCACGTGAATCAGGCACAACAAGTTGGTGATGGCCACTGGTAAGATGATCAATATCTCCTTGCACCTACTGTTTACATCGAGCCTGCTTACCAACCTTAAAACTTAAGTCTTTTGAGCACTTACTTCTTATCGCAAGTACCGGGCCAACATTTGGTTCACGGGCCGGTATCGTCTAAAAGAGCAGACGACAGGCAGAAGCGTGTGAAAGAGCAGACGACAGTTCGAACAATCAGGCGGCCGTTTGAACTTGAAGACGCACTAAACGTACTCCACAGGTGGTTCGTACAATTTGACGGTTTTCCGGTGTTGATGTTGGAACAAAACAAATAAATCTGATGACCACAAGTATCGGTCAATTCAACCCAAAGTGCTTCCCGCCCAAGCAATCGTGGTCCCACAGCATCTGGTTTTCCTTTTTCACGGCACATATCCTGTTCTCGGACGAACCAAGCACATGAAAACTGACCTTCAAACCTTTCTCGACACTGTTGGTACGGCCTCAGTTGCGGCGTTTTGACGAGAAGGCCGGTTTTTGTTTGATTTCTTTCAAAACAACGCGAGAACACACGTCTCAAACGGGGACATCTGCCCACAGCCCCAGACCGGAAGTGCGCACGACGCGCCATTACCGCGCTGTGACGTAACAGAGTTGAGTTTGTGTATAAGGCACACATCTTACCACTAAGCTACACTACAGCTTCGTAAAATTTGTCTTGAGAACTTGTTTTATACGAGACTTTCGGACGGCACTTGAACGCGTGGGTGCAGTACCGTCGGACGTCACTTGAACGCTCTACAAGAGTGCCGTCACTCTAGACCAGAGGTCTCAAACACGCGGCCTGCGGGCCGCATGCGGCCCGCGACTCGCTAGGACGCGGCCCGCAAGCAACCGACGAATCCCGGTTCCCATGTCTCAATCGCTAGAAATGTCATGCACCCTAGTGCTTTCATCTCGGCCATACATTTACGCTCGAAAAGTAGCTCTGTTCCTTTAACGTATTCATTTAGTATACACTTATCTGTGTTCATTTGCCCTTTGTTTTGCTTTATTTTTCTTCTCAACTTTTTGTAATGTCCAACGATTCCGCTAGAAGGCTGAAAGCGCGAGCTCTTCGTTGAAGAATGCATTTCGACTGCACTAACTCTTGATCAGCAGGAGAAACTGCTAAGGATAGAGCTACAAGCTCGGGAATCTCACCTTCAAAAATATATCACCTATAAAAGACAAGCTTCTCTACAGTGTTGTAATAAAAATCGCCAGGAAAGCCAAAACTGTCAAATAAAATTTTGCTTTTTTTTTTTTTTTTTTTTTTGGACATGCTGAGCTTGGCAACGTTCTGAGTGAATTGAGCAACAGAAACGACAGTGTACTTGCTCTCTCGTTCTTTTGAAAATGCTGGCACGTTTGCGGAACGTTGTTAGGTAAACAAACCAAACCTAAAGATGTCACTGGCAAAACTGCGAGTTTAGAAAAACCATAAGGCACGAGGTTTCTTCCCTTTGAAATCTTTTGATCCTCATTTCATCCCTGTCTTACGCTGGCCCTCGACCCTTCCGGTGTGGGCTATCTGGCCCCTGCACTGAAATGGGTTTGAGACCACTGCTCTAGACACTACGTTTTAGGCTTTTTAGGCTACACTGCACTCATCTTTTCTTTTACTTTTTTTTTTTTTTAATTTGTGCAACAACTTCAGAAGCAATGCATTTTCTGCAACTTCTACACTGCCAGTTCCAAAATGCTGTTGCGACAAAATTCAGAAAGAGCTGTCTATAACAGAAATACATATTATATGAAAATGCTTCATTGTTTCCGCTACGATGACGATCACAGTTTAGCGCGCACTAGCTTCGCTTTATGGCGGTAACGAAGCAAGGAAACAAGCCGAACCTGTGTCAATGAAACCCAAGTCTGGATCTGCTTCGGATGACATCAGATTCTCCTCAGAAAATGTTTCAGAGTCCATATTTGGCAATTTACCGTAACATGCCAATACAGCAGCCAGCAAAACCGGAACAAAATGGCAGCCCCGATTAACCGAATTACCTAAGGCGCGGCCCCGCAGCACTCCCTACGGCCATTCTATAAACTGCGCTAAACATAAAACCAACCAAGCAAGAAAAACGCAAAGAGTTTTATACAAAAAAAAAATAAAATAGTAATAAAGCTCTCAAATAAAAGGAGCAAAAATAAGTAGTATAAATAAGCCACCCATTCATATTATGAGACACCCAACTCTGGCCAAAATTAAATGAAATAAATGTTTGTAGGTTCGTGGCACTCCACACAGATGGCGCCACACCAAGAGGAAAGGCTGTCGTTTGCGTCCCTGCCCTGGGGATGTGCGCGTTTTCACAGAGTGGCGAACCGAAATTTTTATCGGTTCGTTTCGGGTTCGGGCTCACGTCAATCGGTTCAGTTCCAGTTCAGCCCTGCAGGGAAAGAGTAACGGTTCGAACCAATTCGAGCCGCTAATTATTATTGTGATTTGTTTTGCATCTTTACTAGTGCTACACTGCTACGTCGCCATAAAACGACTACACATTATTTTTATACAAAATGATAAAAGAGAAGTGGAATTAGTCGACAGGGCTAAAGCAGTGCAATAAATGCAATTTTATAATATGCACAAACTCGGAGATCCGTATACCATTGCCATGTCTAAATAGGGGACGCGAAGAACAGATTATAACTCATGATGTAGAAAACCCGACGCTGGTAAAAGCTGAGAAACTTGGTCGAAGAAGAAATTGAGACGTTCCTTTCCTGCGCACTCACTGTTTTTTCACAGATTATAACTGGCTGGATTTTCTACCAAATTTCGTTTGCACTAGAGCCGTAGTGCACGGAAGTGTATGAAAAACAATCGTGTCCCGTGTGCACCACGTGGTACAGATTTGGGTTCATTAAAAATGTTGGTGAATCCTTTCAAGATAGACGGAGAAATGACCGAAATGTTTGGAAGGACAATGATGCGTTATTGTGTATGAGTGTGTGTGTGCGTGCATGCGTTACTGCTGTGATTTCCTTTTTTTATTTTTCGTTTTTTGTTGTTTGAAGGTTGGATGTGGACACGTTATGAGTATACAAGGTGTGGGATGGAATAAACGCAGCAGCTCAGTTCGAGCTGAGTCTTGATCCCTTTCTTTCTGCCTCTTCAACTGCTTGATGTTTCATTTTTTTTTATTATTATTGTCTGAGGTAGAATTCACCATAATTAATTGTGCACAACCGCATTTTTATTAGGCTGTTTGCTTTAATGTTTTAATGTAGTCATAGGTATCTTTCGGTGGAAGTGACTGCAAGCGGCGAATATCGAAGGAAATTGTTTTACACATGAACGCTACATGTACTACTACCCGCCAGTTGATCCATAAAGCACTACACGAAATTCACGCATTGGGTGCATTCAGCACCCAGCGCCGCGTTACCCGAAATTGGTGATGGACGACGATGTGAAGCCAGTAGAAGCCGCGAAGCGGGGAGTTTTCGTGATGCGCTGAGGCGCCTAACGAGGCTGCCGTAGACATAGCTACAAGTTCTCTTCACCTTGCGGTGAACCACAACAGACGCTACGAGCAAACTCAGCCAATCCAATGCTGTAAATGTGCTTTCTGAAGACCCTCACTACGAGTCCAGAGCGTTGCTGCGCCCGTGCCAACGTTGGCCCGTGCTGAGAGTGACTTTGATGGCCCTATTCTCTTTTGCGGTCCACCGCGGGCACCGTGACCGCGGGTGAAACGGAGTACGTGTTGAACCGGGTTGTGAAGCACGAAAACGAAAGGAAAAGGAACATCTTTGTACCCGCGTCTTGAACCTCGTTTTTTCTTTTTTTTAGTGAATTGTCGAAGATAGTTGGATAGATTTGCAGCGTACGCTGCTACCCACCTTGGGGGAAAGTCATCAGGGCGTCGAGTGGAGTGGACGTGTTTTGCGGTAGCTCTTCGGAAGGCGTACGAAGCTAAGTGTATTTGGTGTCTCCTTAGGAGATCATGTTCTAGCGTGCATGAAATAGTTTGCATAGATTTAGCAAACGCTAGGATAGGCCGCCGGGAGGCCGCTAGCAAGTAAGGTTGGAGTAAAACTTTGTTGTAATTTTTAGCGGTTATACCGGATATACCGTACATTGCAAGGCTTGAGGTAGATAGGCGCAATGTCTCGGTGTAAGAAACCCTACAAAGGGAAAAAATCGTGAGGGTGCAGGCGAGCTGGTGAATATTAACCGTGTTGAATTAACCTGAGACTGCGGTAGAGAAGAAACATCAAAACGTAGAAGGGACAGAAACTAGACAGGACGACGTCTCAAACTCAGCTAACTCATTTATTTAGTCCACCTCCTTATATAGTCTCAATCTCAAGGTCATCTTCACCAACACCAAAGGACTAAGTTATACAGATCAAGCGCCACAGACTTCATCACACAATGCAAGAACGTTGACAACGCTTACAGGTCGACGCGATAAGGCAACATCCATCCACCCTCAAACTTGAACACAAGGATCTCTTCCCCTACTATTCTATACACAGTTCATACTTCTAAATCATAACACGCCCCCTTTACAAAAAAAGGTAAAGAAAACAAAACACACTGAAACGATAGTAGAGCCAATACACGTAGAGACCCCGCCCCCCCCCCCCAAAAAAAAAACAAAAAAAAAAAACAAAAACAAAAAAACACGGTTGTACAGGTTTTTTGGAAAATCCACTTAAAACACTTCTCCTGGGAGATCACAAGCACTTCTCCTGGGAGATCACAAGCACTTAAAACACTTCTCCTGGGATAGCTTCAAGCACTACCGTGATTACCATCAATGGAACAGCACCAGAGGTACTTTGTTTGAACGACTGTGGAATGTTAAGCGAAGGCATGGGTCCTAGATAGTATCAAAGACTTAAAGTCTCTCGTTAATTGGAGTCTGAAATCGTGGTTTCGATCTGTTGTATGGTGTGAGCCCCGGCAGCCTGTTGTCAATTCATGTGGCGAAGCATTATCACCGAGAACGAAGTTTTAGCTAAGGGACCGAAGTGTTGTCTGAATTTGAAGCCTTCGAGGATTGACGTGTTGTCTTCCATTTATACGGTAGCTAGGATGGTTAACCCAGAAGAAAAGGTCGCTTTTATAGATCATGCAATCAGTAGGATGGAGAAGGTAATGGATTTAACGTACCCAAAGGACAAAAGAAATTTCAGAGAAGTCAATGCGTTTAAGAGGGAGTTGCAATCGAAGTCTTTAAAGTTGTCAGAAACAGACAAGTCCGGACGGTTTGCAGTCTTACCTATGGCAGTATTCAAGAGAAACACAGAAACGGCTATGGATACACTGTTTTCGGAATAAATAGGGAACATTGGAAAGTTGAAAAGAAACATTTGTCCAGTACTGAATGAGGATGAATTGAAGGATGTAGCAAAATGTATCCCTAGTGCAATGAATTCAACATTGGCCATCAAGTTGTTTCTAAAAGACCATAAGCCTGAAATGCCCCTTCCTACGGTCATCAATGAGAGTGGGACATGGCAGAAAGTGGTGTCGAAGTTTCTACAGAAGGGGTTGGGTTATGTATGCTTAGAAAATTCATTAGCACTTAGAAATTCAAATGAATTGATTACCAGTTTGGAGGCTCATCATGGGAGGCGTTGTTCAGTGTTATCGATTCCCTAGAAAATACCCGGTTAATGCAGAGAGTCAGGGACGCATTGGAGTTGAATCTCGTTAAGTTTCAATCGGGCTCAGGTATATCGGTAGAAAGTTTCTTAACAATTTTGAAGTTTTATTTGAAGTCAACGGTAGTGGAGTGCGAAGGAAGAAAGTATATACAAAAAGAAGGTGTTTGTATAGGGTCATCAGTCGTTCCGATTTTAGCAGAAGTTTACTTAAACTCTTGGATCGCGCAGTGCACGATAATCTACAGGAGTTGTCCCCGGGTACGGCAGTAGTGAGAAGATATGTAGATGACAACTTAATATGCACGTTTAGCGAAGGTCTAACAGAAACCATAGAAGGTGTGATAAGGTCAACGGCTCCAGAATTAATGTTTACAGTAGGAAAACCGAAAAATAATGTTGTGCAGTTTCTCGGGTTATGTTGGGAATATGGGCAGGATTATGTTGGGCAGGGTTATGTTGGGAATATGGTAAAGAAAAAAAGTGAAAGCCGTTTACAACTCCCTGTAACGCCGAATTAGAGCGCAGCTCTTGAGGAGGAGGAGGAAAGGGCCCTGGTGGGGGGGTTCAACTAACCAGGGGGGTCACGTGACCTTGGGGGGTCACGCTACCTTGGGGGTCACGTGACCCCCAAATGCCGATGATGTCATCACTGACGTCACTGATGACGTCATCAGTGACGATGACGATGCGGGTACTGATGACGTCATTAGTGACGTCACTGATGACTTCACCAGTGATGATGACGATGTGGATGCCGGTGACGACATCAGTGACGTCACTGATGACGTCATCAGTGATGATTACGATGGCGATGCGGATGTCGGTAACGTCATCAGTGATGATGACGATGACGATGCGGATGCCGGTGACGTCATCAGTGATGATGACGATGACGATGCGGATGCTGGTGACGTCATCAGTGACGATGACGATGACGATGTGCATGCCGGTGACATCAGTGACGTCACTGATGACGTCATCAGTGATGATGACGATGACGATGCGGATGTCGGTAACGTCATCAGTGATGATGACGATGATGATGCGGATGCCGGTGACGTCATCAGTGATGATGACGATGACGATGCGGATGCTGGTGACGTCATCAGTGACGATGACGATGACGATGTAGATGCCGGTGACGACATCAGTGACGTCACTGATGACGTCATCAGTGATGATGACGATGACGATGCGGATGTCGGTAACGTCATCAGTGATGATGACGATGACGATGCGGATGCCGATGACGTCATCAGTGATGATGACGATGACGATGTGGATGCCGGTGACGTCATCAGTGATGATGACGATGACGATGTGGATGCCGGTGACGTCATCAGTGATGATGACGTCATCAGTGATGGTGACGATGACGATGTAGATGCCGGTGACGTCATCAGTGACGATGACGTCATTGGGGGTCACGCGACATCGGCGGGGGTCACGTGACCTCAGGGGAGTCACGTGACATCAGGGGAGTCACGTGACTTCGGGGGGTCACGTGACCTCGGGGGGGTCACGTGCCCCCCACGAGGTCACGTGACCCCGGTGGGGAGCTCGCGCGGTGCATTATGGGACATTTCCCATGATGCACCGGGGTCACGTGACCTCGGGGAGGGGGGTCACGTGCCCCCCCCCACGAGGTCACGTGACCCCCGGTGGGGGGCTCGCGCGGTGCATTATGGGACATTTCCCATGATGCACCGCGCGGTTACGCCGACGCCGACGCCGACGCCGACGCCGACGCCGACGGCGACGGCGACGCCAACGGCGACGCCGACGGCGACGCCGCTCAAGCCGGAAACGGGCCCCTAAGAGCTGCGCTCTAAAAGTGAAAGCCGTTTACAACTCCCTGTAACACCGAATTAGAGCGCAGCTCTTGAGGAGGAGGAGGGAAGGGTACTGGGGGTAAAGTGACCTGGGGGGGGGTCACGCGACCTTGGGGGGTCACCTGACGATGCCGATGATGTCATCAGTGACGTCACTGATGACGTTATCCGTGATGATGACGATGACGATGCGGATGCCGGTGACGTCATCAGTGACGTCACTGATGACGTCATCAGTCATGATGACAATGACGATGCGGATGCCGGTGATGCCATCAGTGACGTCACTGATGACGTCATCAGCGACGATGACGATGCGGACTCCGATGACGTCATCAGCGATGATGACGATGGCGATGCGGATGTCGGTGACGTCATCAGTGACGTCACTGATGACGTAACCCGTGATGATGACGATGACGATGCGGATGCCGGTGACGTCATCAGTGACGTAACTGATGACGTCATCAGTGTTGATGACGATGCGGATGCCGGTGAGGTCATCAGTGACGTCACTGATGACGTCATTAGTGATGATGACGATGACGATGTGGATGCCGGTGACGTCATCAGTGACGATGACGTCATCGGGGAGGTCACGTGACCTCTGAGGGGGGTCACGTGACCCTGGGGGTGGTCACGTGACCTCGGGAGGGGGGGTCACGTGACTTGGGGGTCACGTGACCCTGGGGGAGGGGTCACGTGACCTCTGGGGTCACGTGACCTTGGGCTGACCTTGGGGGCCACGTGGCGGGATGATTTTGGGGGGTCGCGTGACCTTGGGGTGACCTTGGTTACGCCGACGCCGACGGCGACGCCGCTCAAGCCGGGAACGGGCCCCTAAGAGCTGCGCTCTAAAATCGAAACCAGTTTTGCCAAGAATGAGTTGTTATTCGAAGACAGTGAAGGCGGGGATTGTAAAGTCATTGGTCAGGAACGCGTTAGAAAGGTCATGTGTCCATCGAATCCCGGAGAAAAGCTCACCGGAGAAAAGCTCACCGGAGATAAGCTCACCGGAGATAAGCTCACCGGGGAAAAGCTCACCGCAAAACCGGCGGATGCGGAGAAAAGCTCACCGGCCATTGAGCGCATGCGGAGAAAAGCTTGCCAATTATTCTTTTTACTTCTTTTTATATAGAGGCTGTTGAATCACGGGTGTAGGCCCGTTTGTCATGTGGGCAGTCGTCATAGGCCAACTGGTAATAGGCCCGTTCGTCACAGCGGAAAATTCGTCATAGGGGAATTCGTCACTAGGAAAGTTTGGCACTGTGCGAACCGGATATTCGAATTTGCCCAACTTATATTCACGTGGCTTTGCATGCAATAAAGCTTAGTACGTTATATGTCATTTTTGCCGAAGAGAGGGAACATCCAAACAAGTCATCGTTGTACTTAGAAGTACATCGAGATCTACCAAGACTGCTGGAGCTAGTGGGGGACTGCATTGTTACGATGCGATGTTATCGCTTATCGCTGTCGCGGCCGCAGCAGAACTGCTGAGTCAGGGGGGCGTACCTCTGATGCTTGCTGCCGATATAAGCGGCATCGCCGGCAAGCTTTGCGCTCTTTTGGTTCCGGCTGCCGAACAATAAACGCTGCCAAATAAACGTCGGTCTCCGGATTCGTCGATTCTCCCGGAGAAACGTAACAGCATTCGCTTTTAACCAATCGATAATTAAACTTGTTTCTACTAAAATCAACAAACCATGCGCCTGTCAGATTTAATTTATCGTTGCCTTTTTGTGTCGCACGCATGCACCTAAGTTGTCCGCACTCGTGTTAAGACCAACATGAAATTTTCTCGTGGTGAGCTTTTGTCCGGGTCTGTGAAAATATGGGTGAGCTTTTGTCCGGTGAGCTTTTGTCCGGTGAGCTTCTGTCCGGTGAGCTTTTGTCCGGGATTCAACGAATCGGCATCTGACGAATGGGCCGTATCCCGTTCAATCAAGCGTAACATATGTCAATTTATTATCATTGAAAATCGCCGGCTTCGTAAAAAAGAAAAAGTCCTTTTTTTGTAATATTTTTTAAGCTTATTGGGTATATTGCTCCCAAATCGATAATTGCGGGTGAGTGTTTTCTGTGACTCATTCTCTAAGCAACAAAAGCCTAACTGAAAACTTCATGAACTTGAAGAACAGGAAAACGTTCGAAAACTTAATGATGTCTGCCTAAAACCTAAAAATCCAAACTGTAAATGGGTGATTTCAGATAAGATCGACTAAAGGATGGCTAGTCGACATTTTCAAATCAACTGATGTTTTTATATGTTATTGTCTAGTGTCTGGTATGAACGAATCCAAACTTAGTTTTGACTAGAAAAAATACTTGGGGACAGGAAAAATCGTAAGGCATGAGGTGGTGGACAGTTGCATTAACGCGCACTGATGGAGGGGGCCCGTTTGAGAGTGAATAACTAAAGCGATAACATTAGGAGAACTCTAATACGTTTTAGGCGCAAACTATGGGTATAGCTTGCTTGTAATATAAAGTAATCATATTGTTGGATAGAAGACGACGAGGGGCCGAGAGAGGATAGCCAAGCGCGTGCACTTGGCTCGGTTCAGTGGCTGCTCAGAGTATTGCTCAGTGTATGGCAGCGAATCATCTACGCCATTAAATCACTCTTTATCACCCTCACAGGTGGTGGAGGTGCTTTAAGTTCCTCAACCTCTCCGCTCCATAACCCTATTCTGGAGTTGCGAAATAGACGCCTTCTTCCGGCCATGTCTCAAGAGAGAGGTAATTCCAACGGCCAGCCATCTGCCAGTGGTTCCAACGGGCAACTATCTGCTGGTTCAACACCGTCAGCACCGCGCATCAAGAACCGACAAAGGGACCCTCCTTTTTTCAGTGGCTCACCCGACATGGACGTAACTGATTGGCTCAAAAGTTACGAAAGGGCAAGTCATCACAATCACTGGGATGACAGCTTCAAACTGGCCAATGCACTGTTTTATTTGACGGGCACTGCATTGCAGTGGTTCGACAATCATGAAGATCAAATTAACTCGTGGGACGCTTTCACAGCCGCCTTCTCCGACGCATTTGGAAAACCCGAACACCGCAAGCAGCAGGCGAAAGATAAACTCGCTCACCGATTTCAGTCCACTGCGGAGTTTTCCACCTGCTACATCGAGGACGTTCTCCATCTCTGCGGTAGAGTCGATCCTCAAATGACAGAGGAAGATCGCATCCGGCACTTGTTTAAGGGGCTCTCACAAGACCTCTTCGCCATCGTCGCTCCCAAATCGCCTACTACGGTTCAACAACTGATCACCGAGTGCAAGAAATATGAGGAACTACAGAGCGCCCGCATCTCAAAGCCTCCCTTTGATCGCCTACCAGAGGTCTCTATTGCCTCTGTTTCCAATCTGGATCTACCGACGCTGATTCGCAATATTATTCGCGAAGAATTGCGATCATTTTTAGACCTGTTCCGTGCGTCTGCCGACACTCCCCAACCTCGTCCCCAAACGCACAGCGTGCAGAAAGTTGTGCAGGACGAGCTCCGCGCTGCGTTGAGTTCATTTACACCAGCGACCCCGACATGCACCGCTGCGCCGCCCGCACCTGCACTGGTATGCTCAATGCCACACGACCCGCAACCCTTCTACTTACCGCATCAATCCCCACTCACGTCGAGACCACAGACCCCCCGCCGAAAGTGCGACATTTGGACGACTGAAGACCAGAGACCCATTTGTTTCTACTGTTGCACGCCCGGTCATAACGCCCGATATTGCCGCCGACAATCGAATGCCAACGGGTATAGACGCTTCCCTGAACCTCGCCCACGCTATTTTACTGATGACGACGCTCGCCCTTTTGACAACTAGCCTCAAAGTCAAGCCCCCTTCTCACATCGCGACAGCCGCCGAAGCCGATCTCCGTCTCCGTATCCTCGACGACCACGTTCAGTGTCGCCCCTCAACGTCGCCGCTCCAACCCACCAGACGTCAAACTGAAGCCAGCAGCCTGCGTCGCCCCAGGAGGTCAGGCTGCAGTAACAAATTGCTATATAAATCCTCCGACTGATGGCCCCACTACTGTTGCTGTTGAAATTCATGGACAAAACCTGATAGCCCTCGTCGACACATGGTGCCGCCAAATCATGTATTTCTAAGAGTTTTCGCCGACGTTTGCGAAAAGTGATGATGCCAGCACCCGGACGCTATTTACGTATGGGGAATGGAGACTTGGTTCAACCTCTCGGATGTTCAACCTTCTCCGTGATCATTAATGAAAATCGTTACATTGTCGTCTTTACAGTTCTCTCCAGCTGCGTTGCCGATGTAATACTAGGCTGGGACTTCTTGGCATCAACGGATGCCGTAATCGACTGCGGCGAGCGCCAACTCCATTTGAACTGTTCTGATATCAAAGATAATCCTGACTCGCCTCCCGTTCTCCTCCGAACTACAACTGATATAAACCTGCCTCCATTGACTGCTCGTGCCGTAACACTCACGTTCAATATGCATTTTCAAGACACTTACGGACTTGTTGAGCTGCTGCCTACCAGCTTCACGCAGAAAGGCTTGCTTGTACCCTACTCCACCGTAGCCGTCATTGGAAACCGTGTTAATTTGTACCTTACAAATGCCTCAGCCATTCCAATTCTTTTACCTAGCGGAAGTGCAATCGCGATCATTCGAACTTACCAGCACGAAATTCACAGTACTTTGTTAAATGACAATTCCATTCCTATACCGCCATCAATTTAAAAAAATGTGTGCTCCACCGCCCTAACGACGCAGATGATTGACACCAATTTGCATACAGACCAACGGAACGCTCTGGTCGATCTCCTGCAGACATATAGCGATTTATTTGATTTCAACCGATCACCGCTTTCAAAGACATCGGAAGTGCACCATCAGATCGACACAGACCAGGCAACTCCTATAAAAAGCCGTCCATATCGTATATCCCTTGCAGAACGTAAAGTGATCCAAGACCACGTGACCGATATGCTAAAGAGCAACATTATACAACCCTCAACACGCCCTTGGTCGTCTCCTGTGGTTTTGGTGAAAAAAAAAAAAAGACGGTTCGTGGCGTTTCTGTATTGACTACCGGCGCCTGAACAAGGTCACCAAAAAGGACGTTTATCCCCTCCCTCGCATCGATGATATGCTGGATGCACTTCAAGGCTCGTCCTTCTTTTCTTCCCTAGACCTGCGTAGCGGTTATTGGCAAATCCCGGTAGCTGAAACGGATAAACCGAAGACTGCATTTGTCACCCCAGACGGTCTTTTCCAATTTAACGTGATGCCTTTCGGGCTATGTAATGCTCCAGCGACGTTCGAAAGAATGATGGACACCATACTCCGCGGCCTAACCTGGAACACCTGCCTCTGTTATCTCGACGACGTCATCGTTTTTTCCGCAACGTTCTCAGACCACCTACGCCGTCTCCGCCAGGTTTTAAACTGCTTTCGTGACGCTAATTTGCAATTGAACTCTTAAAAGTGCAAGTTTGCAGCTCAGGAACTCAAAGTGCTGGGCCATCTTGTCAGTTCCGAAGGGATCCGCCCAGACCCAGGCAAATTTCAAGCTGTCTCCGACTTCCCCATACCCAAAAACCAGACAGATATCCGCGCTTTTCTAGGACTTTGCACCTACTTTCGCAAATTTATACCCCATTTCTCCGATCTCGCCGAACCACTTAACCTGCTGCTGAAGAACGGCGTCACATTTCAATGGGGCTCAACACAAGCAGCAGCATTCCAGGCTCTCAAACATGCCTTGATATCGGTTCCGATTCTTGGTCACTTTGTACAGGGGGCAGAGACAGAAATCCGAACGGACGCTAGTGGCTATGGAATCGGAGCTGTCCTCGCCCAGAATGTAAATGGCACTCCTCGCGTTATTGCGTACGCCAGCCGAACTCTCAGCAAGTGTGAGCGAAATTACAGTATCACAGAACGTGAATGCCTAGCGCTCATTTGGGCGATCTTGAAATTTAGACCATACCTATATGGTACACACTTTAAAATTGTTACTGACCATCACGCCCTATGCTGGCTTGCGAGCCTTAAAGATCCGACTGGCCGCCTTGGACGCTGGTCCCTGAAGCTTCAGGATTACAGTTTCACTGTTTTATACAAATCCGGAAAGCGGCACCTTGACGCAGATGGCCTTTCACGTTGTCCATTGCCCTGCGACCCTTCACCTGAAGCCCCTACTGGCCCCGTGTCTCCCATAACTGTATTAGACACTATCGACATCGCATCTGCCCAAACATCCGATACCACTTTGAAACCTTTAATTGATTGCTTAATGGGGATCCCTGGTTCCGCCCCAAAGCGTACACAACACCGAGCTCGCCTTTTCACTCTTCGCGATGGGATCCTATACAGAAGAAACTACGAGCCACATGGACGGACCTGGCTGCTCGTTGTTCCTCGAAACCTCCAACAAGACATTGTGCGAGCTCACCACGACGACCCTATTGCAGGACACCTCGGCTTTGCAAAAACCTACTTCCGGGTGCGTGCAAGCTACTTTTGGCAAGGCATGTTTCGCACCATCAATAAGTACATTCGGACATGCCACCCCTGTCAGATGCACAAGACACGCACCACGCAGTCATCCGGCCCTCTTCAGTCTATTACACCGCCGGATCGACCATTCCAAAAAATTGGAATCGACTTCTTGGGTCCCTTCCCCATGTCTGCAAGCAATAACCGGTGGATAATTGTCGCCGTGGATTACTTAACCCGGTACGCCGAGACAGCTTGTGTCCCAGCCGCCACAGCTCAAGAAGCTGCGAACTTTTTTCTGCACCAGATCCTCCTACGACATGGAGCTCCTCAGGCAATAATAAGTGATCGGGGCACCCCATTTATTGCTAAACTTCTCGACGAGCTTCTCCGCCTATGCAACACAGTTCACAAACTAACTAGCGCCTATCACCCGCAAACGAATGGGTTAACAGAACGATTCAACCGCACACTGTCGCAAATGATGTCCATATACGTCGCAGAAAATCAAACACAATGGGACGTTATTGTTCCATACGTTACCTTCGCATACAATACCGCTCGTCAGGCCACGACGGGCTTCTCGCCGTATTATCTGCTATTTGCCCGTCAACCCGCCACCACTCTTGACACCGTACTGCCCTTTGTGCCTGATTCTCCGATGTCGTCTTATCCTTCAGAGGTTGCCGGCCGTGCCAACGATGCTAGACGACTGGCGCGTGTCACAACCCTTCAATCTCAGCAGCAACAACAGCTTCGACACGACGAGACTCACAAGGACACCACGTACGAAGTTGGCGATCAAGTTATTCTCGCCACACCAATTCGTAAGCAAGGAAAATGCGAAAAGTTGCTCCACAAATACGTTGGCCCATTTCGTATACTTCGCCGCATCTCTTCTACATCCTACGAAATAGAGCCCATCGCACCTCCCCGAGATCATCGCACCAAATCACGTGATATTGTTCATATATCACGAATGAAACGTTACCATGCACCCCACCTCTGAAGACGCCAGTGCCGGTGGCCGGCCCTTCTACCGCCGGGGGAAGTGTTGGATAGAAGACGACGAGGGGCCGAGAGAGGATAGCCAAGCGCGTGCACTTGGCTCGGTTCAGTGGCTGCTCAGAGTATTGCTCAGTGTATGGCAGCGAATCATCTACGCCATTAAATCACTCTTTATCACCCTCACAATATTTATTTAAAATTTATTTATGTTTCTAAAAATTGACAAACATGCCTGCTCGAACGACAAATGGCAAACTTTGGAGGTCTGTATCTCATGAAATAATTTAGTCATTATGATATAATTTGCAGATATTATTCTACTAATATATAGCTAATATTTAAAAAATAACTAAGGTATCTGTGTGATACAATAGTTAGGATATATTTAGTCAAACATGGAAAAAAAATCAAACAAAGAAAAATTCCGATGCGAACAAAAAAAAAACACCACCCTCGATTTTTTTTAAATTTAGGTAACCTGTTATACTCTATTTCGGCATTCATTTCCATTAAAAACATGTTGCATCATTTTATTGAGAAAGAAGATACAACTCCCCAAAGTAGGGTCCTTTTTCAAAGCCTACACTTAGCAGTGTTTTATACAAGAACTGACTCTGAGTTCCAGTTTTATGAAACCAACACACATCTTTTATATATTTTTATTCAGATGAGGCCAATGATAACTAAAGAAATCGTTCACACACTTAAATTAAGGAGAAACTACTGTGTACAAAGAGGTATCATATTACGGACTAGTGATCCGAGAAAAGATCATGCAGCCATCGGCCACTAGGAACTTTGTTTACTTTATTCTCCTGCGACACTATATGCTATTCCCTCTTCCGCTCTACCTTCATCTCTCTCTCTCTCTCTCTCATATATATCCCTGATATATATCCAGAACAAAAACATGTTCAAGCATTCCCTTTCTGCGTGGTAGTGTTCTGTGGCTAGCAAAAATCATTTCCTCGCTAAGCTCACGATTATGGCAAAATAGTTGCCGGAAACCGCAGACGACACTCGTCGCTAGTTCTGGCAAAACGGCCGATACAATCTTTTTTTCGCATTTCCCCGCTCGCTGTCAAGGACAAGGGGGTTCGCTTCAACCAGCAAAACATGGCCGCCGACGCCTGTTTACTGAGCAGTCATTCCTGTCGCCATCTCACTCGCTGGCGTCACGGGCGATAATATCAGGCACAAAGGGGAACACCAACCGGCAGCATTATCCCCAAATACTCGAGCCTCGCGTAAATACATAGAGTGTAAACGCTGTCGCCATGTTATCGTAGTAAGACCGCCCCCCCCCCCTCCCCCAACGGGGGACTGCAGTACGCGACGGCGTACTAACACAACGGCGACGATATCGACATCGCGGGCTCCGAATTTTCCCATAGTTCTACTCCACGGGCATTTCTCGAAACGCTTGATATTGTGTACGCCCGCCTGGAAGGATTTCAGGCGCGTAGTTAAAATAAGGCGGTTCTCCGCGGCAAAAGAAAGCAATTTCACAAAAGCTTAAAAGCGGCGGCGACGCGTGTGCGGTGAACGCTTGTAGTTTTGGTGTAGACAGGGTGTGTGTGTTCTCGTTGTTGACACCAGCCGGCGATAAGGCACTGCAGGCGGTAGCTCAGTACAGCAAGGGCTAATCCGAGTGACCATCAACTTAACCCCACCGCCAACCCCTCGCGAACCGGTCGCCGACATGGCTCAGGCTGTGTCATGAACCACGTGGTAGAAGCTCGGGTGCTTTCATATCAGCGCGTGGAGGGACGACAGTGCGATTCCGGAAAGTCTTTTTCGAAGGCCGCTGACCACAATTTTTTGTCTGGAGACTTTCCCTCTTTCTTCCTTTGACGTGGATCAAGCTTTGCCGACAGCCTCAGTTGTGACCTCTCTTTTCAAATGTACGTTTGCAGTGAGTGAGCTCCTCAGCCTCGGACTTGTCACTTGTGCACCCAGTAGTTCTTTCACTTGGAAATTATATGCCATCAGTTGGGGTTTAATTTCTATTATTTATGTATACATTATGAAGACGTCCTGGAGCTCCGAACGAGTGTTTTGTGCAGATTACTTTTGCAAACACAAAAAGACTATACCAAAGCAGCGGAATTTTCGAAGTGTTGGCGAGTTGGACCTAAACTCGTTGAAGCAAAGTCTTCCGCCTGACTGTTCCACCAAAGTGAGTGCGACGGACTACCTGTGCTACCATTCCTTCATGCACATCACTAAGGAGATCTCGATGCGAAGCTCAGAGCAGTGCCCTGACATATTTGTGCCAGCTGAAGAAGCAATTGAAGATCTAAATCGCAGCATACTACCTACAGATGTGTCGCCGCTGAGACAACCAAGCGTCGTAAGAAGTCGGGACAGGCCTGCCTATGTCAAGAGAAAGCAGACAGAACTGGAGCAGGTTGCTGTCAAGAATATACGCTCAAGGCTACGTATTGCGTACGACAGGTACGCACCATCGGGGTCGTCCGAACCAACATGCTCCACATGCACTGAGTGGGTGGACAACTTTCGGCAGGCCTTTGAAACCGCCACCTCTCTCCGGGAACGTTGTCAACTGCTTACACTCCTGCCGTCAACACTGACGAAGAATGAGGTTCAAAAGATGATTCCACAGGCCTCAATGTACCTCATCAGTAAATCCCGAAAACTCAAGGAAAAGCATGGCGTGTGGTATGAGCCGGATCCTTACACGAGGTGCAAGGTGAGCCCTGAGAACCTGTCTGCTGCCCTAGAGTACTTCACGAAAGACGAGCTACAATGTTCGCGCCAAAGTCCCAACCAGAAGGACGTCATCTCTGTCATGCTCAACGGAGAGAAAACGTTCGTGCCAAAGCGCTTCATGACACGCTCAATACGAGAGGCCTTCCGTATATACAAAGACAAGCATCCCGATTCCGGCGTTGGGCTAACGAAATTTTATTCGTTGCGCCCTAGATGGGTCCAATGTATTCCACACCAGGAAGTGTGCATTTGTGTGCGCTGCGCCAATTATTATCTTTGTATTGCCGCTCTAGAGAACGTTACAGGCTCAACATTCAACACTGGTGAAATGAACTCGGCATTTCTGTGCGACCCAGCAACAGAACTGTGCCTTCAAGGAGACTGTGATCACTGCCCAAAAGGCCAGTTTCTTACACTCCAGGAACTTGATATCCCGGAGGATGAAGAGATTGTGCTTGCAACATGGGAGTCCGGCGACCTTGTGAAAAAAACTTTGGAACCTGAGACTTTCCTAAAAGTCATCCAAGTGACGGTTGGAAGTTGGGTACTTCACAACCATATCCGGCAAACGCAAGGTAAAGCGATCTACGATGAAAAACAGTGCATGCAACGCGGGAGCATTGTCTTTCATTTTGACTTTGCTGAAAACTGGACCATCGTGCTTCCTGACGAAGTGCAAGCATATCACTGGAAAAAAAAAAAACAAGTTTCGATAGTTACATGTGTAGTGACGACAAGAAAATCTACAAACAGCTTTGCCATCATCAGTGAGGACCTGTGTCACGACGCCGCTCACGCTTGCTTGGCTCTAGAAAAAGTGAAGGAGTGGGTTGAAGACAACGTTGCGGTATACTCGTACGTGACGTACGTAAGTGACGGCGCCGCCAGTCATTTCAAGAATCGCTACCAGCTTCACCAATTTGCAAAGGACGATTGCCCACAAGCCCAGTGGTTATTTTCTGCATCTGGACATGGGAAAAATGCATATGACGGAGTTGGCGGACTCGTGAAGCACCAGGCCACGCTGAACAACCTGAGAGAACGTTCAGTAAGCGCGATTCAGACGGCCAGGACAATGGTGAGCGTTCTATCAAAGAAACTGAAAGGCGTGCATTTTGTATATCTGGACGAAAATGAGGTTGTTCGGTATCGTGAACAAAAAAAAGAAGAGTGGCTGACGGTGCGCGCCTTTCTGGCATTCAGTCTTGGCACGCGTGGCGGCTCAGCAAGTCATCAACAGAAGGGACCTGTGACGTATATGTAGCACGGACAGTCGGATCTGCTTGGAAGCAACTTTATTAAATGGGTACAGCGAGGAAAACCTTGGCGTAAAGTGCCGAATTTGATTTCCCAAGGACTGCTCATTTTGAATGCAGGGACATCTTATTTATCACATTTTTCTTCACGGGGTATTTAACCTACTGTTTTTGTTGGTGGTTACTAATAATTTTCATCTGATCACTATAAAAAAAATCCCAAAATGTTATCCTCGAGCAGGATAAAATATATCGGCTTGCCACGATTCATTCATACACCGAGAGCATCGAAGCTGCTCCAGTTAGGCACTATGGCATCCGTCACCTGAAATTGTTTGTAATCGTAAATACACAGCCAACCTAAATATCTTACTATTATATCTTTGTTTTTGTGTGTGGAAGTAAAGTAATTATTTTACTCTAGATGTAAAATATACCGGAAGGTACAACTTCACACTGCATCATCTTTTCTCAAATCATTAGTCTCTAATATGATACCACTTTGTACGCTTATGTAAAATGGTGTATATAGTTTCTCCTCCCTTTTACTGTGTGACCGATCGCTCTTTTTATCAATGACCTCATCTGAATAAATGTATATAAAAGATTTGTGCAAGTTTCATGAAACTGGAACTCAGAGTCACTTCTTGTATAGGACACTGCTAAGTGTAGGCTTTGAAAAAGGACCCTACTTTGGGGAGTTGTTTCTTCTTTCACAGTGCAATGATGCAACATGTTTTTAATAGAAATGAATGCCGAAATAGAGTATAACAGGGTACCCAAATTTAAAAAAAATCGAAGGTGGTGTTTTTTTTTTATTTGCATTGGAATTTTTCTTTGTTTGATTTTTTTCCCATGTTTGCCTAAATATATTGTAACTATTTTGTCACTCAGATACCTTATTTATTTTTTCAATAATAGCCATATATTAGTAAAATAATGTCTGCAAGTTATGTAATAATGATTAAATTATTTCATGAGATACAGATTTCCAAAGTTTGCCATTTGTCGTTCGAGCAGGCATGTTTGGCAATTTTTAGAAAACTAAATAAATTTTTAATAAATATTATTACTTTATATTACAAGCAAGTTGTACCCATAGTTTGTTTGTAAAAAGTTTTAAAATTCTCCTAATTTTATTGTTTTAATTATTCACTTTCAAACTTGCCCCCTCCATCAGTGCGCGTTATTGCAACTGTCCACCTCTCCCTGCCTTACGATTTTTCTTGTCTCCAAATTTTTTTTCTGGTCAAACCTAAGTGTGGATTCGTTTATACCAGACACTAGACAATGTCATATAAAAACATCAGTTGATTTAAAAACGTTGACCAGCCACCCTTTGGTCGATCTTATCTGAAATCACCCAAATGCCGAATATCCGAAAGTGCTTGCGCAACAACGCGGTGCCTGAAATTCTCTTTGAAGCTTTTGTTAACCTTTGAAAAGAGGATAAAACAGTCAGTAGGATATCAAGGCTTATTTCTTCCGCGGACATGCACGTTTTCTAGCCGTTCGTACTGGTGTTTCCACGCGTTGCCTTTGTGTGATAGTGCCCTCCTACGGCGAGCCACCCATGACCGTCAGAGCTGCACACTGGCACCGTTATTACTCTATATAAGAAGAGAATAGGGCGAGTTGGTAAAGCTCATGCATGATGAAAATCGCTCAAACGACGACTACGGAGTGAAGACAACAAACACGACAGGACGAAGCTGTTCTCGCAACTAAAGTTTTCTTAGTGAAATTAACAGAAAGAAAACAGTGTAGCCGACACTGATTACATCAACAAACACCTACTTATCTATTAGGCATACATAATATTTGGAGGTGAAATGGTTCACACACCGCTATTCATGAAAGCAAAGAACAAACCTCTTTATCTGACAGAGCTACTCACGTCGCACTGTCAGCTGTCAATAAAGCGTTGCCTTTCTTTTACCGGTGTACGATGTTCTGATTTTGTACTTGTGGCTTCATTAATACACAAAATGGATGATTACAAATTTCTGAGGAATTAGTAAATATGCCCAATGAACTTCAAAAATATTACAAAAATAGGACATATTTTTAATGAAGTGACGAATGCGAATTGTGTTAGATTGCCACGTTTGACGCAGGACCCTTGAAGTTAAAAAAAAATCGGTGAGCTTTGCTTCGCATCCGCTCAAAGGCCGGTGAGCTTTTCTCCGCAATTGACGGTTTTGCGGTGAGCTTATCTCCGGTGAGCTTATCTCCGGTGAGCTTTTCTCCGGTGAGCTTTTCTCCGCCGCCCGTGTCCATCATATCACTGAATCAGTAGAAAGGCAATGGAAAAGGTTGATAAGTGTAGGTTATGATGACAGTTTTATAAAACGGCCATTAGAATTGTTTATTAAAGGCAGGAGAGACAGTGAACAGAAACCAAGGAACCGCTTTACTGTAATCCCTTATTATCATGACATCTCTCACAACCTGAAGGGATGTGCGAGGCAGTTTGGAGTAGACACTGTCTTTAGTTCGGATTTCAGATTAAATAAACTGACGCCATTTCAATCAGGTGTGAGCAAGTGCAAAAAGGCTCATCGGGAAAAATCGGTATGTTGCGAGACTGGAGTTGTGTATGAGATACCATTAGAGTGTGGATTTAAGTGTATAGGACAGACGTCACGCTGCATAAATGACAGATTAAACGAACATAAAAGAAATGTAAAGAACAAAGCACAAAACTCAGAAATAGCAAAACATATTCCTGAATGTAACAACTGCACGGCGTTCTGCATGGTCGGAGGCGAAAATAATACACAAAGAGAGGAACGATGTAAAGAGAGTAGTAAGGGAGACCGTGTGGATAAAGTCTCTAGGCAACTGCATACGTCAGGCTTCACTACAGTTTGGAAGCAACTCAAAAAGCTTTCTAAAAGTGTAATTTTTTTTTGTTAATTAGGTTGTTTTAAGTGCTTGTGATTTTCCATAAAACCTGTACAATCCTCTTTTTTTGTGGGTCTCCACGTGTATTGGCCCTACTATCGCTTCAGTGTTTTTTTTTTCTTTCCCTTTTTTTGTAAAGAGGGCGTGTTATGATTCAGAAGCATATACGAACTGTGTATAGAATAGTAGGGAAGAGATCCTTTTCTTCAAGTTTGAGGGTGGATGGATGTTTCCCTATCGCATCGACCTGTAAACGTTGTCAATGTTCTGGCATTGTGTGATGAAGGCTGTGGCGCTTTATCTGTATAACTTTGTCCTTTTGTGTTGGTGGAGATGACATTGAGATTGAGACTATACAAGGAGGTGGACTAAATAAATGAGTTAGCTGAGTTTGAGACGTTGCCCTGTCTATTTTCTGTCCCTTCTACGTTTTGATGTTTCTTCTCTAACCCAGTCTCAGGTTAATTCAACATGGTTCCCTACAAAGGGGGTGATTACCTAGTGTCGTGTGGTGAGTGCATCCGGCGGATGCATCTAGATGAGACGGATTCTGACAGCTTAGCGGAGGCGAAGGAGGATAGCTTGATTTGCCGACTCTGCGAAAGGGTTGCGGAGAGATTTAAAGGGTAACTGCAATGAAATAAAAATTTTTTTTAAACAGCCTATTTAGGACAAGCAGGTCACAAAACAAATCTTCCGCGAAAAAAAAACAAATTTTTTCTAGCAATATTTACGCCGCAGGACGTAATTTAGTCGGAGTCATAACTTTTCCACATTTAAAACTCCTGCTCTTTCGAAGCGCGCGCGGAGTGGCTGCTATACGTCACTCCGTGACGTATAGCAGCCACTCCGTGGCGTATAATACCAACTTTGTGGCGCGCGATTTAAAACGGACGAAGTAGCCGCAAACTAAACTGAGCCTCGCGCAATAAATATTGCTGTAAAAAATTTCGTTTTTGGCAGAAAATTTGTTTTGTGACATGCTTATCCCAATAAGGCTTTTTAAAAATACACTTTTTTTCTTTGCAGTTACCCTTTAAATTGATAGAAGGGCAGCGCGCAGCTAGGGTTAAGGAGGTCAAGCGGGAGCTTAAAGTATAGCGAGAGAAGCGGGTAGTCCTGGATACTCAGGTCGAGGTGTCCGGAGGGAGAAACTCAACGTAGAGTTTCAGGATCAGTGAATGGGAAAGAAAGGTGGAGCGCATGGTAGGCGAGCTTAGTGAGGAGTGGGAGAAGCGGGTGGAGCTTGAGAGACAAGTGGAGGAGCTCTAGAAAGGGGAAGTGTGGAAGGCTGAGGTGGAGGTGCGAGGCTGGGTTGAAAGAGCTGGGGAGGGAGGCGACAGCGAACGTAGCGGGAAGGGCAGTCTCAGGGGATGGAAGCGCTAGTTAAAAGGTGGAAGTCAGCGGGATGGAAGTGGCTCCTCGACCTTACAGTGCCGTAATGGCGCAGGTTATCAGCAAGCAGAGACGGCAAAGTTACTCTCAAAAATTATTTAAATTACATTAATAATTACTTTTTCTGGAAAACTTTGAAAATGTAACAAAATTACCTTTTAAATTACCACAGTCTAAAAGTAATGACAATACATTACAATTACTTTTCAAAAGTAATGAAATCACTTTGACATTGCTTTTCAATACCTTGAGGCAGTAATTTGTGCTTATCTTAATACAGAATATGTACTAGAACTTGGATCTTCCTGTAATTTACACCATCACAGCCCCATGCGCCTCAAAGTAAACCATACTGAACAATCGTTCGCTTGCTCAAACGACGAAAGTGTTAAGCATGATGAATAACGTCTTTAGATGTGACTCAAAAACAGTCGACTCATCGGTTTCGCTCTTCATTCAACTGTGAAGGTACCTAGTTAAAGGACGATATGATTTCGTCCTTCTGATTTTGTTGAAGTTATAGTCCGTGTCAATAACTTTAGCTGCGTCATGGGAGCTTGTCCTTACGAGAAGCCATCATGTGAAACGTTTTTCTTCCGACTCGGACGCAGTCCAATCCTTTACTCTCAAGAGGAGTAGATCACCACTCCTCGTGAGGAGTGGTGTTCCAAGACACCCGAAAAGCCCCACTTCTTGTGCGTTGTCATACAAGGCAGCTGGATGTTTGCTGGGCAGAAGCGTCGCCAGTAGTGGAATGAGACGAGTACTTTTCCAAGGAACGGGTGGCGATATTTCCTCTTTTGGTTATTCCCGACTGAACTCCCCAGGAAAGGCTGAGAGGCATTATCGCGAGCGGCACCAGCATTGCTCGCTTCCCGTCTTTTTCGACCAAAAGCATCTTTACTTGGAAAGGCCAAGCCTGCGCACGAAACATTCTGGGGCCTTGACAAGGCATTTGGGACTAACTGTTTATTCCGGTTGTTTTCTGTTCACAATGGTTGCAGCTTACGGTTTGACCTTGCTTGACTAAAGAACAAGAAGGCTGGGAATTCGCGTGCCGTCCTCTCGGGTTTTCAGATGTGTTGACCTCACTTGTGACGTGCTGCTTGCATTGTAGCCTAAAAGCCATACACCCATAAGCTGACAGTGCGGTGGAAGACACGCGCTCGTTGCACCAGTAACACGTCTACATTTCGCCACGTAACCAAGCGTGCGCGAACTACAGGGGGTGTTTCTTTAGCTATCATCATCATCGCTCTTTACGATGGCAGGACAGTGGCTGGCTTCCGGATTGGTTAAATCGCTGCTTGTTTACCCAATCGACGCGAAACGTGGAAGACCTCGCGATCGAAGTCTTAAATCTAGTAAGTCGGTGAAACCTAGCTTCCCAAAAAATGAGGTATACACCTGCTAAGAATTACTACCGTTTGTGTGTTTAATTTTTTGGACCCAAATGCCCACTGCGAGATCCGCTTTGCAGCGAGCAATTTCAAATTTGTAAATAATTCTTTGTAAAAATTGGATAGAACAAATTAATCCATCGCTTGAATTTGCCGAGCCATGTACGACAATTTAAGAATTTAGGAAAATTTCTGCTTTTCTTTGGAGCAGAAGTCGCGATGTGACAAATTTCTTTGCCAGGTATTCAATACGGGAGAAGCTAACCGCCGAATTCAGAAACCTCACTCAAACTACACTCAAACTGAAGGGCCCCTCCACTTCCTCGAGGAAGGCGCGAGGGCCGGCGCTGGCCAATCGCGAGGACGGATCCGTCGTCGCGATTGGCCAGCGCCGGCCCTCGCGCCTTCCTCGAGGAAGTGGAGGGGCCCTTCAGTTTGAGTGTAGTTTGAGTGTAGTTTGAGTGAGGTTTCTGAATTCGGCGGTAAGCGTCAGTTGCTGACGAGCAGTAGAGTAGACAGGAAGGGGGGGGGGGGGGGGGAGGGGGAAGGGGGAGCTTATGGTACTAATAAGTAATTTTCTCGAAATTACTGCCCGAAAATAATTAGTTACATTGCTAGATTACCAACCTAGAGAATTAACTCATTACATTACTTATTAACCCAAAAAGTAATTAAATTACTGTAATTTCATTAAAGTCATTACTGCCATCTCCGCCAGCGGGGCAGCATGCATAGGGCGCTGTGGTAAACCGATAGGCACACAGTGAGGTAGCGCAGATAGCTGGAGGGAGTCAGCCGCAGGGCAAGGACGGAGGGAAAGGGAGTGAAGACAGGCAGTCGGAGGCTAATACCCCATCCACATGGGTGGTATACAGGTACCTTTAGCATAGGTCCCTATCGTAAAGGGAGATGGAGTTCGTGTTCACACAGCGTACAAAGGGACCTTTCACTGAAGGAGGGTTTAGAATAAACATATCGCAGACCTCCCCTTAGAGCTGCAGGGAGCAGCCTCGGACCCACGAATTCCCAATAAAAATCTAGCATGTATGCTTCTGCTTTGTTTATTGCATTGTAATAAAAATAATATTTGGAAGGCAAATATTATAAAGTAAACGTGAGCACAAACCTGATGGAAGACGGTGGTGACAGATTTATACTCGCGACAGCGGGCAGCAGTGGTGGCCCGAACGCAATGGTGGCTGTACGTGCTTTGAGGCTATGGTAGTGAGCACACTCTATTTTGAGTAGCAACGACGAGTCGTCCGCTTCACCTGCCCAGAGCATTTGTGTGACCATCATCTCGCCTGGTGGACTTGTAAACTTGGGTGCCAGCACTAGCGGCACCAGTAAGAAAGGTCCTCGAGTTCACTGGTCTGAGGCGGAAACATGGTCGCTAATTCGTCCCTGGGAGGACAACATAGGCGAACTTCGGTGACAAAGGAGGAACGCCGGAGTGTACAAGACGATCCTCCTCGATCTCGAGAGGCTCTCTATTGAGAAGACCTGGAGGCAGACGCAAAGAAGTAGCAGAGCAAACACGGGGAAACACGGAGTTGTCGATCACGTTTCGCAGCTGTGTACGTCGACTACGTGCGTAACTCCTTTGGATTTGGATTGTACATTACGGCGGGCAATTGGGCCCCACCAGCGAGACGTTCTAAAGAAAAGCTGATATTTTTTACTCGCACCATGCAATAAAATCAACAAAACCATTATTAATTCGTTTTAAAACGACATATTCCACTCCGAATAAAATGAATCTGTCGAACACCTGTTTAGACCAAAATTATAATTGCTCGTTTGCCCCTCGGTTTAGCCGATACAGGTTTTTTAGGCAGCCCGCGTGAATGGGGTATAAGAGGGTACTGGTGGTAGGAGACTCGAACGTAACAAGGGTTAGGGGGGTTCTACTTGCCACGGTGAAAGGGGACAGGAGGGTAAACGTAATGGCCCATTCACGAAAGTACGTCGTAGACGCTATGGCCAACGCTAAAGAAGAACTCTGGGGTAACATGTAGGGAGATAACGTAATATGAGTGCATGCGGGACACAATGATGTGCTGAAGGGAAGGGGCCAGAACCTCGGCAGACACATAGAAGTTTGAGTATACGTAAGCTGGGTGAGGTCTTTGAGAGGGTGCAGGTGCAAATATGCACCAAATACCATTGACTAGCAATACTGGAAACTCGAGCCGAAATGCGTGGGGTTGACGGGAGACACAAAAGTGCTGCCATCTCTCGGTGTGGGATGGTAAACTAAGAGCTCGAAATGAAAAGGAAAAGAGTAATTCACTACACTATTTCTTCTCTTCACACTCTCAGGAATTCTGAATATATGGCAAATCGGTGTGCCGATTTCAATTGAGCAAGAGCTGATACACGGTATTTCTAATAATGAGGTGCGCTTCATATTGGCACTAAGTATTTAGATTATATAGACCTATGTATTACAGCTGGTACAAATGACCTACCGGCAATTAGTGACTTTCTAGTAAATTGACAGTTTATGGAGCTGCAGTGACTGGCTCTTTGCAGTTAGAAATAAAGCACAGCTATTCAAATATGTAATTGCTCCATGGGTCATTATTTTAAATTGTATGAGATGCACTTCCAATGAGTCTGGGAATGCTACACGACGTAGTTATTACGGCCAGTAAATGCTACACTGGCTGCTTAACGAAGAGTCAGTATTTATAAGGAAGTAGAAATAGTGTCCAGTTCAGTTTTACCTATCGTTTTGGGGGCCTGGTTAGCCTCTAATGACTGCAATTACTATGGGATTATATTTCTGAGTTATTTGAACCAGTATAAACTAGATTGCCTTCCAAGGGCTATTAATGGCTCTGGGCCAATATCCTAAGCTATTTCGCGGCATATAGACCAAGCAGCTGTTTATTAGGTAGTTCCATTTGTGATGGACTTTATTGACCATTAGTGACCATTTCGTGATATTTGTAATGTTATGTCTGAGATTGGACTTGAATTACTATTATTTGATAGTTGATTTTATTTCCTAAGTATATGGCGGATTTCAGTTCCAAATGACATTTAATGACAATCAATGACTTTTTGTAACTATTTTTAGTTATTTGATCGCGCGCCGGACTGAGTTGGCTTTCAAGGCTAATTTTGGCTTTTTGATCAAAATTTGACATGACAGATATGTAGTTCAAATGACTTCTAGTTACTTTTAATGACTTTTGGCCAGTATTTTGAATTATTTGATTGTGTGCAGACTGAGTTGGCTTCATATAGCTATTATTGGCTACGTGACCATGTTTTTAAATTATATGGCAGATTTGGGGTCCAAATTACTTCCGTGACTATCAATCACTATCGGTCACTTTTTCAACTTATTTGTTGTGTGCAGACTAAGTTGGCTTCCAGTGGCTACTATTGGCTATACATTCATATTTATAATTATATGGCAAATTTAGAGTCCAAAAGACTTCTAGTGGTTGTCCATGATTATCAGTCCCTATTTCGAGTTATTTGATTGCGTGAACTCTGAGTTGGCTTCATATGGCTATTATTGACTATATGATTATATTTATAAATTATATGGCAGATTCGGAGTTCAAATGACTTATACTGACTATTAATGAGTATTGGTCACAATTTTGAGTTATTTAATTGTGTGCGGGCTGAGTTGGCTTCCAATGGCTATTTTTGGCTATAAAATACTATTTTTTTTATTTATATGGCAGATTCGTGGTTCAAATAACTTCTAGTGACTATCAATTGCTATTAGTCACTATTTCTACTTACCTGATTGTGTGCAGACTGAGTTGGACTAATATGGCTATTATTGCTGTATGATTATGTTTATAAATTATAAGGTGGGCTTGGGGTCCAAATGACTTCTAGTGACTATCAATCACTATCAGTCACTAATTCGACTTATTTGATTTTATGCAGGTTAGTTGGCTTTCAATGGCTACTATTGGCTATACAATCATATTTTTTTATTTATACAGCAGATTCGGGGTCCAAATGACTTCTAGAGACTTTCAATGGCTATTACTCACTCTTACGACTTACCTGGTTGTGAGCAGACTGATTTAGCTTCATATGGCTATTATTGGCTATATTATCATGTTTATAAATTATATGGCGGATTTGGGGTCCAAATTTCTAGTGACTATCAATGATGATCAGTCACTATTTCGACTTATTTGATTGTATGCAGGCTGAGTTGGCTTCCAATGGCCATTATTGGCTATAGGCATCTGTTATTGACCTGGTTGGCTCGAATTGCCAAAAAATGGCTATTAGTGCTTATTGGTCGCAATATTCTGCTATTCTCTATTTATGAATGAAAATGGCTTCAAGTGGCTATTGTTAGCAATTGCATATCATCTTAACAATATCACCTTAAATTGCTTCAGAATGAACATTAGTGACATTTAGTGACATAGTAATCATGATGTTTTTTTAATATGAATGGATTCAAATGTCTACTATTATTGGCAATGGGCAGTTCTTGGCCAAATCGGCTTGAAATGGCCATACATGTCTATCAGTGACTATTATTGGCAATTTATGCAGTTGGAGTGTGTCTAGATTTGAATGACTTCAACTGGATAGTATTGGCTATAGGCATCTATTCTTGACTTGGCTTGGATTGGCTATTATTGGCTATATTCATCTGTTCCTGACGGGTGGCTTGAATTGGCTACAAATGGCTTAAAGTGACTAGTATTTATAATTAGCAGCTATTTCTTTGCAAACTGAAATGGCTTCATGTGGCTAGTTTTGGCTATTACCATATATTTTTTTTACCAAACTGGCTTCAAATGGCTATGAATGGCTACTCGTGGATATAGTTGACAATTCTATGCTATTTCAGTGATTATGACTGAAAATGACTTCAAATGGCTATTATTGGCTATTAGCATGTATTTTTGTTAGATTGGCTTAAAATGGCTATACATGGCTATCAGCAACTATTGTTTACAATTTATGCAATTGGAGTGTGTCTAGATATGAATGACTTCAACTGGATAGTATTGGCTGTAGGCACCTATTCTTGACTTGGTTGGCTTGGATTGGCTATTATCGGCTATATTCATCTGTTCTTGACTTGGGTGGCTTGAATTGGCTACATATGGCTTAAAGTGACTAGTATTTATAATAAGCAGCTATTTCTTTGTCTACCAACTGAAATGGCTTCATGTGGCTAGTTTTGGCTATTACCATATATTTTTTTACCAGACTGGCTTCAAATGGCTATGAATGGCTATTCGGGGATATAGTTGACAATTCTGTGCTATTTCAGTGATTATGACTGAAAATGACTTCAAACGGCTATCATTGGCTATTAGCATGTATTTTTTGTTAGATCGGCTTAAAATGGCTATACATGGCTATCAGCAACTATTATTTACAATTTATGCAATTGAAGTCTATATAGATTCGAATTACTTCAACTGGATATTATTGGCTATAGGCATCTATTCTTGACTTGGTTGGCTTGGATTGGCTATTATTGGCTAATATCATCTGTTCCTAACCTGGGTGGCTTGAATTGGCTACAAAGGGCTTAAAGTGGCTAGTATTTATGATTAGCAACTATTTCTTTGTCTACGAACTGAAATGGCTTCATCGGCTAGTTTTGGCTATTACCATCTATTTTTTACCAGACTGGCTTCAAATGGCTATCCATGAATATAGTTGACAATTCTTGCTATTTCGGTGATTATGATGGAAAATGACTTCAAATGGCTATTATTGGCTATTAGTATCTATTTTTACTAGATTGGCTTGAAATGGCTATACATGGCTATCAGCAACTATTATTTACAATTTATGCAATTGGAGTGTGTATAGATTTGAATGACTTCAACTGGGTATTATTGGCTATATGCATCTATTCTTGACTTGGTTGCTTGGATTGGCTATTATTGGCTATAATCATCTGTTCCTGACCTCGGTGGCTTGAATTGGCTACAAATGGCTTAAAGTGACGAGTATTTATAATTAACAGCTATTTCTTTGTCTACAAACTGAAATGGCTTTATGTGGCTAGTTTTGGCTATTACCATCTATTTTTTACCAGAATGGCTTCAACTGGCTCCGAATGGCTATTCGTGAATATCTATTGAATGGCTATGCATGGCTATTTATGAATATCCATTGAATGGCTATGAATGGCTATTCATGAATATCCACAATTATACTTGCTATAGCCATTGCCAGCCAATTTAAGCCAATCTGGTTAAAAATGAATGATAATAGACAACAACAGCTAGTAAAACCAAGTCCGGTTAGTAAACACTAAAATTGCTCATAACTATCAAGACTAGCCACTAATAGCCATTTGTAGCTATTTCAAGCCAATTCGATAAAGAATAAATGCTTATAGTCAATAGTAGCCACTTGTAGCCAGTTTCATCCAAAACCACTGAAATAGCACATAATTGTCAATTATACTCACTAATAGCCATTGCAAGCCATTTGAGGCGAATCTGGCCAGAAATAGATGCTAATAGCCAACAATAACCCCTTAAAGTCATTCCAGTTAGTAAACACTAAAACACCCATAAATATCAACACTAGTCACTAATAGCCATTCGTAGCCATTTCAATCAACTTTATCTAAAATTTGAAGCATAAGCCAATAATAGCCGCTTGAAGCCATACTCATTTTTAAGTACCGAAATAGCACGTAATTGTTTAATGGTCTCATCAATATCCATCAGCAGTCATTTCAATTCAATCTGGTCAAAAAAATTACAAATAGCCAACATTATCCACTTGAAGCCCCATTCCATTTCGTAAATATAAAAATAGCTTAAACAATAGTTCTCTACTAATAGCGGTTAGTAGCCATTTGCAGCCAATCTATTCGAAAATAGCCAATAATAGCCACTTGAAGCCATTCTCATTCATAAACACCCAGACAGCAGATAATTGCTATTATACTGACTAGCAGCCATTAGTAGCCATTGAGCCAATCTGGTCAGAAATATATTCTAATCGCCAACAATAGCCACCTGAAGTCATTCCAGTTTATAAACAGAAATAGCTCAGCTTTCATTACTCATTAATATTTGTAGCTATATCTATCAAATATATATAAACGTGGAGGCTGATAGCCAATAATAGCCAGTTGAAACCATGTGCATTCACCAACGCCGAAATGGGTAATTGTCAATTACCTCATCAATAGCTATTGGCAGCCATTTAAGGTCAATCTCGTCAAAGAAGATGCTAATAGCCAACAAAAGTTACTTGAAGCCGTTCATAAGAGTAAGCACACAAAAGAATTACGTAATTATCAATAATAATCCCTTCTAATCACTTGGAGTCATTTCAAGTCGGTCTCATAAAAAATTGATGCCTATTGTCAATTGTGGTCACTTGGAGCCAAGGGCATCTGATAAGACATGTTTCGGTAGGAGTAAAACAAATAAATCAACAAGCTCAGATAAGGTTAATTATTATTTAGATTGTACAAAAACGGCTATACAAATCCTGACTGGTCCATACAACACTGCATTTTGACATCAAAATACCAAGAGGTCCAATATCACGAGCTTATGCTGCCTATGCTCCATCAAAAAATGGGAATATTTCATGGACTATCAATTTCTCTAGTGAGTCAGACCCATTTGATTCATTTCCGGGGAAAGTGGCGAGTTGTCCACTCCACACCGCCAGGATCGCTTTCTACTTCCGTCTCCCATTTTAGCCCGGAGTTTCCTGTATTATTCTCAACGGTATTTGCATGCACTATCCCAGAGGTCTGGGGAGAGTCTTTTCATTTAAAGCAGAGGTGGTGCAAGCTAACCTGGTGGTTAGGGGGATGAGCCAACGACTTCAGTACGGCGTATTGGAAGTAAACAGGGTGATGCACGAGGCTCTCTCCGACCCTTTTGCATGGGCATCTACAGCAGCGAAACCATAGGTAGCACGATAGGAGATAGGATTGAGCGTCATGTCGTAGATTTCTTTGGGGACCCCAGGAGCCCGGAGGACACCAGTGTTAATGTACCAGTACCAGAGTCATGGAAGCTCCTGAGTGTGAGTACCGCAAGAGCAGCAGGGGGAAAGCAGCACGAAGCAGCACGAAGCCCCGTAGAAATAAGATAAAGTATCGGCTTAATATAGGCTTCATAAACATGCAGGAAGGTAGAAACAGATTAAGTGGGAGGAGATTGGTGAACAACTAGAGGCTGTAAATTTCACAGTGGATGGGGTAGAGGAAACTCACTTTAGAAATGAAGATGAACAACCGTACATGCCAGGCTACTCCTCGATGGGATGAAACCGGAGGGGAGCTGAATGCAAAGCGGAGGTCTAGGCACGTTAGTTAAATGACATGACTCGGGAAGAGAGAAGGAAGCCTGCAGAGAACGCTTATGAAAGGCTGAAAGGTGTTGTAACAGGTCTGAACACCCTTCTGGGGGGTGCTTACCTGAAAAGAGGAAATTGTTCAAGGGAGGAAAATACAGAACATTTTACATGGGACATCAGAGAAATTGGCCTTAATCAGGAAATAATTATAGAAGACATGAACGCCCACTTAGAACAGTTTGACAGATTCACAAATACAACCGGAAAGTGGTTTGAAAATGTCTGTGATGCCCTGGACCTAGTGCTAGTTAACGCACAAGTAAAATTCGACGGGGAAATAACCTGGGAACGAAACAACTTAAACTCAACAATAGACTACTGATTAATGTCCCACGAACTGTATGACAGGCTAGGAAGCATGAAAATAGATGAGGAAGGTACAAAAGGCTTAAGGAGTGACAAAAAAAAAATTAAGATTAAATTTTGCGCATCTGAACCAGAACAAAAAGCACAGGAACGAGTAAGTTATATATAACTGAGAAGAAAAAAAAAAACCTTGGTGAAACAGCAACAACGGACGATTTATTCTTCGACGTTCTGGCCGGAGTCTGGCTTCCTGACGAAGGCCAGACTCCGGCCGAAACGTCGAAGAATAAATCGTCCGTTGTTGCTGTTTTCACCAAGGGCTTTTTTTTTCTCAGTTATATACCCACGCCTTCGGCCTCCTGCCACCATTCCCGTTATATATATATATATATATATATATATATATATATATATATATATATATATATATATATATATATATATATATATATATATATATATATATATATATATATATATATATATATATATATATATATATATATATGATAAGAAGGTTCAACGGGCCGGTTGGACGTAAAACGAAAGTGGAGGAGTTCCAGGAAAGGCCTTTCTTTACAGCACCAACGTTTCAAGCGGGGACCGCTTTTCTTCAGGGTGAATGGTTGTGAAATGTCCTCTTCTTCTTGTTGATGTTCGTGTGGAAGAGGAAGAGTTACTATGAAGGGTATTAAAAATATTCAGAACAGGAGCAAAAAAAAATTATCGTAAATTTTTGAAATTAGTAATTATAAACAATGTTAATCCAAATCAATAAAACGTAATAAATTGATTTGTAGTATTTGGCAGTCTATATATATATATAAGGATATAATAGAAATCTTTAAAAAAAATAGAGAAGCATCGAATTAAACAAAGAGGAAAACAAAAATGAAGACGCAACCAAAAATCTGGTTGGAAGGAAGTCAAAGCAGGAGAAAGAAGAAGACACAGAGGCGATCGGACGTGTCTCATCGAGCTCTTTTCACTCTATCTTTTCGGTTTTTCTGGCGCTTCTTTTGGCGTCAAACGTTTCTACGAAGGATTGGAAGCTTCAAGGATCTCGCTGATAATCGATTCGTCGAAATCGGGTGAGAGAACTGTCATTCATAGACCAATAATTACGACTACCAGTGATGGCGGCAGACCATTCCAGCGGCCGCCAGTACTAGGCCTAACCGGAGGAGGCGAAGCATCGTCCACGGGGCCGGTACCTGACGACATCATGACCTCGAGTCAAGTCAACGGATCAATCGCGGCTTCCGTGAGCGGCGGCCCATCGCGCATTACAGCGGAAACTTCGAGAATGGAGATAGAAGCCGGGAATCCGCTAGGCAAAGCCAGCGGTGAAGAAACCCCCAGAATAAGGGAATCGTCGGTATCAAAGAAGCGTAAAGGGGAAGACTTGACAAAGGAAGACACCATTATCGAGGCAAAAGAAGAGGACATGGAAAGAAGCGGCTGCAATGACGAATACGGCAGCAGCAACGAGGAGTGGCAAATTCCTAACTATCACAAGCAAAAGTTTCAGCGCGGAAGCCGGCCCAGCCGGCGCCAGCAATGACAGGACGGACCAAGGTACACTGTCATTATCAAGCCTACCGCGGCTGTGAATATCACCAATACGGACTCATGGCTCCTGTGGAGCACTTTTCGAAAAATCCTAAGTTCGCCGTGCGAAAACGATCAGATCGGATACGCTGTCAGCAACAGGAACAACTCCATCGCAGTTACCGTGCGAACGGAACAACACGCTCAGGACCTCATGGCGCTCAAGGAGCTACCCACTGAGGATCCCGACAAGAAGATCGAAGTGACGGTCTACAGATCCACAACCGGCAGCCAACCGAGAGGAGTGATACACGGCGTTTCACCCGGCGACGCGGCACGCGGCATTGTCGAGAACGCCATAGCGGACTACCACGACATCATCCACGCCAGACCCATAGGCAAGAACGGAACGTACTTAATCACATTTGAAGGTCAAGGTATCCCAAGGAGCCTCCGACTTTTCGGAAGGTACCATAACGTGTTTCCCTACAAGCCTACAGCAGTCGTCTGCCTACAGTGCCATGGACTGGGACACAAGGCCACGGTCTGCACGCGCAAACAACGCTGCAAAACTTGCGGTGAAGTCCACCCCAACAACCAACCCTGCCAGGGCAAGTACTGCCCCAACTGCAAGAAAACTGGCCACACGGTTTTCGAAATCGAAGCGTGTCAAGCCAGGAACCGAGCGGACGACAAACTCCAGAAGAGAGCGGCGGACGGTAGACGCAACCATGGCGGCGGCCCGGTGTCCACCGCTGCAAAAAAAGGCGGGGCCTCCAACCGGGCTCCATATAACCCGGACGATTTCCCCCCCCTCACACCGCAGGAGCAGCAACAGGCCGAACAGCGAAAGCCAAAACCGACTTACAGACAAGCACTAGATTCGAAGGCAATGAACATGGACTCTGTCTCCCATTTAGGCACGCCCAGCGGCTGCAGCAGCAGACTGGCGACGGAACTAGCCCAACTTAGGGAGAGTAGCAGCAGAATACTGCAGAAGATTCAACAATTGGAGATGGAGTACGAAAATCAACTCCGTCAGGAACAAGAGACCCGTCGAGCGCAAGCCAAGGCCACGGCCGAAGCTGACCGAAAACGTAAACGAGAAGCCGAGCAGCGACTCCGAATTGAGCAACAGAAGACCGACGAAGCACGTCGCCGGAGCCAACGCTGCCCCGTAACTTACGAACAAGTCCTGGAACAAAAGAAGAAAGAAGCCGAAGTCGCAGCCACCAAGGCAAAATCAACAAACAGTGAAGCCGCTGTGGCCGCACCACAACAAGATCGACAACAATACCCGCCGCGGAACGTGCCGCCGACGCAACCTAACCCGCGAGACTCAGGCAGCCTTCCCGGCACGACCCCAAGCGGCGGTGATCTCCTACAACTCGTAGAGAACAGAATACAACAGTGGCAACAACAGCTCCAGCAGCAACTTCAGCAACAGCAACAAGTCATGATGCAGCAGATGCAGCAACAACTACAGATTATGTTTACCCAGCATGGGATAGGGACGGCGGCCCCGGCCCAATAAACCAATTATGAGCCAACACCAAAGACGTTACAAGAACGAGAAGACGTTTACCGCCCTTCAATGGAACTGCCGGGGGCTGCGCGGCAAAAAGTCCGAACTCAAGCTACGATTACACGAACGAAAGATTCCTGTAGACGCTATTATGCTTCAGGAAACCCACGAGGCCGATATCAAACTGACGGGCTACATCAAGTACGACCAACCGAGTGTGACGCTGACCGTTAAAGGCAAGACCAGAGTGCAACCGCAAGTCGCTATTTTGGTTCGCAAAGACCTACCCCAACAGCAAGTGGACACGCGGGAATGGTGCACCGACTCGCAAGAGGTAGTGGCCGTCCTGGTGGAGAGCGAGTGCGACGGCCCGATCCTGGTGGTGTCAGTGTACTACCGGCCTAGGACTTCGACGGCAAGGAAAACGAGAGCGGAGATCGACCACGGCTGGGTGGAGAAGCTGGTACGAGAGTACGGTAAGAAGAGAAAGCACGCGATTCTCGTCGGAGGAGACTTTAATGCCGAACACGAAGAATGGGGCTACGCGAAATCGTCAGCACGAGGTGCCGAGCTGCTGCGCAGGGCCACCGATATGGGACTCGTCCTGATCAATGAACCGGGCACCAAGACGCGGACCGCGCCCAGTATCAACCAACAAGACACCACGCCTGATCTAACTTGGGCCGACCCTCATACTGCAAGGAACATCGAATGGAGAGTTTTCGAGGACGCGTGGGGCAGCGACCACCACCCTATTGAGACGTGTATCGTCGGCAGGGCAAAGCGACACAAGAAGCATAGGACGGCAAAGACTACAGTGTGGGACGACTTTCGCACCATTCTAGAAGGATCCACGGGCACCAAATTAGATGACCTGACAAAACTGATTAGGGACGCGGCCAAGGCCGCAACAGTCGAAACCCTAATCGAAAAAGAAGCGCCCATTCCGGATACCAGATTACTATCCCTATGGCGCAAAAGAACCAACCACCTGAGACGCTACCGTCGGACCCGCAAACGACGGGATATTCGCAAGGCCAACAGGTACGCGAAGGAGGCGCAGCGACACGCCAGCAGGCTGTGCAGGGACGACTGGATCAAGTCTTGCGAAGAGTTCAACGAACGGACGTCACTCAGACGCATGTGGGCTGTCTGTAACGCGATGCTGGGCAAGAGCAAAGGCGGCAACACAGCACCAAACATGGCCCTCGCGCAAGGCAAGGAAATCACACAGATACTGGACGAGATCGGAGATGTCTTCTTCCCGCAGCCAGCCACGAGCCCGGACCCCAAAATTTATGAACCCGAAGAATCGAAAGCCGAAGAGTACGAAGCAGATTTTACTATGTGGGAAATGGAGGCAGCCATCGACAAAGGCAACGAGCGGAGTGCGGCGGGCCCTGACGGGATTACCAACTCCATGCTCAAAAACCTCCCGGAGGTGGTCAAACATAACTTGCTGAAATCGATCAACAACGCGTGGCACGAGGGAAACATACCCGAAAAGTGGAAACTGTCCTGGGTGTGCCCCATACCCAAACCAGGGAAGAAGCCGGACTGCGCGAGCAACGTGCGCCCAATTTCGCTTACATCTGTTCTCAGCAAACTGATGGAGCGTATGGTGCTCGCGCGCATCGATTGGATAATTGAGCATAAAAGAGAAGTGTTGCATCCCGCCCAGACGGGGTTCCGCAAGAACCTTGGCACGCAGGACAGCTTAGTCCTCATTCGGGAGTACTTGGTGAATCGGCCAACGCATTGCCACCCACAACTCCTGGTAGCAGTGGACATTAAAAAAGCTTTCGACACCCTACCTCACGCGACGGTTATTGACACGGCCCGAAAACTGGGTGTGCGGGGCAGACCCCTGAACTTCATCAAGGCCTTCCTGAGCGGACGAAAGTACCTGGTCAAGACCGGCAAGCACTGTAGCAGCGAACAGAAGACGAATGAAATAGGCGTGCCACAAGGAGCAGTGCTTTCACCGGTGCTCTTCAACCTGGCGATGGCGCCGCTCCTATGGCGGCTCGCCGTCATTCCGGACTTGGCATTCACAGTCTACGCGGACGACATCACGGCGTGGACTATGGGAAGTGACAACGCGCCCCCTCCCGAGACAACGATCCAAAGGGCCCTTGACGTGGTGAGCGACTTCCTGAAGGAGGTCGGTCTCAACCCGTCACCTGAAAAGACAAGATACTTAGCCTTTGGCAAAGGCTGGGAAAAGATCGACGCGGACCTGCGCTTTGACGGTCAGAAGATCGACAAAGTGGCCGAGCACTCCATTCTAGGGGTGAACGTCCACTCGGGCGGCAACCCAAGCACCTGGATCGAACGTATGCGAAGCACGTGGAAGAAAGGACTTTCGATCGTCCGACGCTTAGCGACACGGGCCGGGGGCCTGGGAGAAAGATTAGCGAAGACCGTGGTCCAAGCCGCCCTTATATCCAAGATCTCGTACGGCCTCCGTTTCTACAAATTCAACACCGCTCAGCGGGCCAAACTGGAAACATTGATTAACGACGCACGACGCTGCATCTCGGGCTTGCCGAAGTGCACACGCCTGGACCTACTGCACGAAGCAGTCCCGATGCTCTCCCTTGAAGAGATCGAGCAGAATCAGGAGCGAACCTACGGTGCCAAACTGGCGCACACCCGACAGGGCAGGGCCCTATTAGAACTCATGCCTCCGTGGAGCTCTCTGTGCGCGCAGACCGCTCAGTCACTAATACCGGACCCCATCCCACCATGGCAGAAGACGATGGTCACCCCGGCCTGTCCAATCCCGAGAAGGATGAATTCAACGACTAACGCCGGTAGAAGACGCAAGTTTGCCCGGCGGCACGAAGAGAAGGGAGGCGACGGCGACGACGAACTTCGAGTATACGTCGATGCCGCGTTCAAGGATGGAGTGGCGACCACAGCGGCATGGCATTATGAACACGTGACGAAATGCAAGGAACTGCAACACTGTGGATCCGCGCAGGAAGCCGAAGTAAATGCCGTACTCGAAGCCATCAAGGACACGGCAGTGTCATCAAGCGATGTATTTCACAAATTGCGCGTTTTCACGGACTCCCAGGCAACCGTGAGGGCACTTAGAACGCAGGTCAAGGCACACGCCGCAGTCGGAGAGATCTTCCGGCTAGCGCATGAACTGGAGCGACGCGACCCGAACCCACTCTCCATAAGCGTAGAGTGGATTCCTGGTCACGCGGGCATAGACGGTAACGAGAAGGCACACCGGGCGGCGATCGAAGAGCTTAATCGTATCGACCTTCGACGCCAGGACCCGGTTGCGGCCCCCTTTGTGCTACCGCCATCGTCCGTTTTCAACTTATACGACCCCGAGGGCACCGTCCTCAACATTAAACTGGCGATGAAAAAAGTGAAAGCCGTTTACAACTTCCTGTAACGCCGAATTGGAGCGCAGCTCTTGAGGAGGAGGAGTGGAGGGTATATTCCTCCTCCTCCCTCGTGATCATGCCTGCTAGTCCTCCTCGCCTCCCGCTCCCACTCCCTCTCCTTTACCACCTCCTCGTCCTTCAAGCTCCTCCTCCCCCCTCGCCTCCGGCTCCTCGTCTCTCCTCCCCCCTCCTCCACCTTCGCACTGCTTTCCTCCTTGCCGCTCAAGCCGGACAATGAGGGGAGGAGGAGGAGAAGGAGGGGGAGGAGGGGGAGGAGGAAGAGGGGGAGGAGGAGGGGAGGGGAGAAGGGGGAGGAGGAGGAGGGGAGGAGGAGGGGGAGAAGGAAAGGGAGGAGGAGAGGGAGGGGCGCGGTTACGCCGACGCCGACGCCGACGGCGACGGCGACGCCGACGCCGACGGCGACGGCGACGCCGACGCCAACGGCGACGCCGCTCAGGCTGGAAACGGGCCCCTAAGAGCTGCGCTCTAAAAAGAAGTAAAGATGAAGCTCAATGCCAAAGGCGAGCTCCCTGAAGCGAGCATTCCTTTGGGTTTCTTTCGACGGCATCAGACGGTCAAGCTGCGAAGACTCAGGGCCCACGCCGCCATCACGCCGGCCCGCACCCAGCGATGGGAGCGGGCGGCCCGCGAGAGGAAGAAGAGAGTTGACGGCGCTTCGATTGCAATAGACCACGACTACAGCTTGTTATCAAGAAAGCTGCGGCGAGAAGAGGAAGCCTGCTCAAAGGGCTGCATCTACTGCACAAATCGCGACGTAGAGTGCGACGAGCATCACCTCGTATGGGAGTGCCCAAACTTCCACGAGGAGAGAACGAAAGCCCTGGACGCGTTAGACCAACAACTCCGCCCCACCTCCTTCGAAGCCTGGTGTCGACCTGAGGGAGAAAGGGACAAGCGCGTCGCGGTCCTGTCCGGCCTGCTCAGTTACCTGAGCGAGACCGGGCTGGATATGCACATATAAGGGGGTCGTTCCCCCACGGCGGGACCACAGCTGTACCGGAGTTATGTAAATCGCCAATGTCCCGCCTAACCAACCATCCTTAAACTTGTCAATAAGTTGACTCCTCTATCCACCAGTGTCAATAAACGTCTTTTCACTCACTCAGTCAAAGCAGCCATAAATATGGCCGCTTTGTCCACCAATGTCTCTTGGCGTCGCAATATTGCGGCGCCAAAAGACATTGGAGGGGAAAAAGAAAAGGGAAGCCTTGCCAGATGAAATAGCATCGAAATAGGAGAACTTCCAAGAGCGGAAAAGGAGACATCAGCTTTAATAAAGGTCAAAATTGAGAGTGCAAGGGATGATGGAAACAATATTAATAAAAAAAAGGAATGCGGCAAAAAAGTTTTGGGAGCATGTTAGAGCGCAGGGAGAGAGACAGAGGATTTCTGTTGTGTGCACGAGCGGACCCTGACCGCTGGTGTAAAGAAGAAGGGGACGAGGAGCACGAGGTGGAAGGACTGGCTGTTTAGTCGTGCTAGAGTCCTGCCTTACGTATAGGCAGCCGTATTAAAATTCAACAATTGGCGCAGTCGACAATATCCTTAAGAACCCGGTTAAATCTTTTAACCTGACCTTTGGCCTGTGGATGGTAGATCGCAGGCCGACGGTGGGAAATCTCTCTGGAATTCAGAAACTCCCGGAAGATGCGTGATTGGAACTGTGGACCATGGTCGGATACAATCACCTCTGGATATCTCCCCGGCTGAAGATTGTAATAAGGAAGTCACATATAGCTTCAGTCGTCGCTTGGCTGTAGAAAGCTACCTCTGTTCACTTACTGAAATAGTCAACCATTGTGATTGCAAATCTGAATTGAAAAGGAAATTTGTAAAACGGTCCGACAATATCTATTACGAGTTGTTTCCATGCGCCTTATGGAAATGGAACCGGTTGTAGTGGTGGTGCAGATGTCATCGCTGTCTTGCCATCTGTCTGGTACGTGTGCCAGTCTTTGACGTCGACTTCAATGTCCATCTTAGGCTACCAGAAAGGCTGACGCAGGCGTTGTTTGGTTCGCACAATTCCCGGATGTGATTCGCGCGCGAGGTCAATGAGTCGACGTCGTAGTGAATCTGGAGGAATCAATGCTTCTCCGCGTAGCACTAGACTGTCCACGAATGAGTGTTCCTCTCGTACCTTGTAGAATGGAGATAATGCTGAGTCCCATTGTTGTTCGAGACCCCATTATGTGTTGATACATTGTATCACCCGATACTTTTTACATTGTATTATCATTGATACATTGTATCATCCTTGGCCCTAGCTGCTAGGTCAATTGGGCAGAGACCACGTTCGAGGCAAGTAAACTCTTCATTGTTGTCGTGTATTTCGATCTGGACCGATGAGTTCGGCACAGGCAAACGAGAGAGTATATTCGCTATTACATTCTCACTCCCTTTTCGGTAATGTATCTCATAGTCGTATTTAAGAACTCGCATAGCCCACCTGGCTATTCTCATTGGTTTTCGACCACTTCTTTGTGTAGAAAGGAGCGCGACGAGAACCTGGTGGTCTGTCTGAGTGTGAAGTGGTGACCGAAAAGAAAAAAAAGTGTCATTTCTTGCACGCTCAGAGGCACGCCAACGCCTCCTTCTTTCCTGCAGAGTAGTTACGTTCGGCGCTAGAAAGTGTTCGAGATGCGAATGCGACGGTATGAATCCCTTCTGGGTGTACGTGTTGCAAAACGGCACATAATCCGTAACTTGATGCGTCTGTTGTGATGATGGTAGTCAACGCCACATCGAAAACTGTGAGCGGCACGCAGTTCCGGATTAGATCTTTGACAGTAGCGAAGGCTTCGTCTTGTTTACTTCGCCACTGGAAGGGGACATCGTTCCGCAAGAGCTCGTGTAGTGGTTCCACGATCGTTGCGAAGTTGGGAACAAATTTGAAGTAGTAGGTTAACAGGCCGAGCAACGACCTTAATGACGTAGCGTCAGTAAGAGTAGAAGCTTGCATGATTGCTTCTATGTTATCTTGACATGGCCGGATCTCCTGAAGTGTTAGTTCATGTCCAAGAAATTTTAGTTATTGCGCTGAAAAATGCATTTCTCTCTGTTTAACTTCAAATCTGTGTCTTGTAGGCGGCTAAGATATTATGTCAGACGGCCGTCATGTTCTCTAGTTGTGCGCCCCAAAATTATCACTTCATCGAGGTAGGCGATGGTACCTCGAGTACCTCGGAGGATACTGTCAAGCATCTTTTGAAACGCTGGGGCGGCGGAAGCGAACGCGAAGCAAACCCTGGTGAACCTATAGAGTTCTTCGTGTGTCACGAATGCTGTAAGGTCCCTACTTTTCTCTGCCAGTTCCATTTGGCGGTACGCTGACGAGCTTGGTGAAGACCTGAGCATCTGAAAGCTCTTGAGGGAGCTCGACGGGACACGGAAGAGGATGAGAATCCAGGACAACCGAGGTGTTAAGCCTAGTTCACATGCAGCGGTTTTGGCCCAAGAGCGGCGCGATTTCTGCCGTCGCGGCGCTCTGGCCAGCACCAGCAATTCTGCGGCACGAGCGCCGCGACGGCAGAAATCGCGCCGCTTTAGAGCCAAAATCGCTGCATGTGAAACACGCTTAAGGCTTGCACAAGTCAACACCAAGGCGGATATCTCCATCCTCCTTCCGAGCAACCACTATGACGGAGACCCACTCCGAAGCGTCGATGGGTTCGATTACACGGGAGTCTTCCAGGTTTGTTAGTTCTTCTGAAACCTTCTCACTCACCGCGAAAGGCAGTCTTCGTAGCTTTTGTTGTACGGGACTGACCGAAGTTTTCGTCTTCACTTTGTGGACGTATCCTTTGGCGTGGCTTAGACCTTCGGAAAAGAGGGTGTGGAAGTTTTTCGCGATCTCTGGAAGATCGTTTGCTCAAACAGCTGCCAGTTGTCCACGGGTCGGAGAAGCAAAGTTCAATTGTATGTTTAAGGTGTGTAAGGCATTTAGCCCCATTATGACCGTGCCTGTTCGCACCAGATGAAATGTGCAGTTGCCTTGCCTTTGTGCGAACAGTACCGGTGAATCAAATTTTCCCAGAAGGGGAATGCCCTTTCCCGAGTAGTCATTAAGTGCTGTAGTCGGCGGTTGCAACTTGTATTGATGAAAGTGTTTTCGGAACCGGAGGAACCCGTATCGACGAGACGTCACATGAGGACGTGAGACAAAAGTATCTAGCAATGAATTGACTGTCCGGGGACTCTTATATTGAACACCTGTGTTTGTCCAATGCTCCTTACTTGGTATTTTGCCTGAGAAACTATCTGCTTGCAAACAGCGGCGAAGTGCCCCGTCTTTTTACATTACCTGCAGATTTGAGTCTTTGCAGGGCAGTTAGGGTGGTCCACTAAGTGCTGGGATGAACCGGACCTGTAGCAACTTCCGGATGACCTTTGCTTGGGTATTGCTCCCGTAGCGGATTGTAAGTTGCCTGTACCTCTGGCCACTTGAGAGTTTGACCCCTTCTCTTGCGTGAAAGGCTTGGCCTCCCTCATCACGTGTTATACCTGCGAAGCTACGGTAAGAGCTGATTCGAGGGAAAGCTCAGGTTCCAGGAGTAACCGGTTTCAAACTTTGAGATGAATCGTTTTCTCGACTAGTTGATCGCAAATCATGTCTTCGGTCATCGTGCCGAGCTTGCAGTTGGTTGCAAGGCCTCGAAGGGCAGTGACGTATTCTTGCACTGTCTCACCATACATTTGAACGCGGGAACGAAACACAAATCTCTCGACCGTTTTGTTGATGACCGGCGTGAAGAATTTTCGCAACTTTGCTACCACTGCATCATAGGCTGTTGAAACGTGTCGCGCAGAAGCGCCCGATGACCCGGCGGCAGCAGAGGTACTTGCAGATGTATCAGGAGTAGTTGCCATGGTGGGAGGTTGTTCTAACAGCTCGCGGTAAGTCCGCTGACCTTACACTCCGAGCGAGATGAGTACAATGGCAGTCTTCCGCCGCATCCATCATTTATCCACCGGAAGCAATCACGAATATTTCAAAAATTGCGTACCATTCTTCCCAGGGAATCGGAGGCTTCCCTGGCGACTGTAGAAAGAGCGGGGGTAGATCAACCTTCATGCTGGAGTTGAGAATCCCATCGACTGCGAGAGTTGTTAAGTTTTAATACGGCTGTCTACGTAAGTTGGGATTGAACAGTTTCCAACACATACGGACTGCACAGGAAGAAAGAAGAGAAAAGTGGGAAGAGTCACTGGAATATATTAGGCGGACAATCGTGGAGGCTTTATCCCAGCTTGAGCAGAGGGGGACAGTGGAAATTACTCACATCAGCAGTGTCGAGAAGGGGCAGAATTGTGCAGCAATGGAGACAACCACAACATAATGGGATAAGGCAGAAATTCCAGAAGGTACAGCGGCAGGCCTAGACGACATACCGATGGTACTCATTAGGAAACTAGAAAAAACAACCAAATTGAAGTTACGGAATGTTATTAATCAACTAATTATGGGAGGAGAGGTTATTAATGATTGGAAACTAAGTAAAATGAGACTAATATATAAATACAAAGGAAACAAAGACAACATTAAGGCATATCGTCCAGTAACTGTAACTTCGGTTATATACAGATTAGCTATGAAGACAGTAAAGCGGATATAAATAATGGAGGAATCGGCAGAAGATATGCAAATACTGGGTGAGCTCCAAAACGAATTCCGAAGAGATAGAAGACTGGAAGATAACTTATTCGTCGCCAGAGATTGTATAGAAATAGCAACAAATAACCAAACTCCTTTGTGGCTAGCTTTTTTGGACATCAAGGGAACGTCCCACAACGTGAGCCAGGAAAAACAATGGGGCCAGCTGAAGTAGTATAAATTAGATGAAAAGTTGGTTAGGTTTCTTCAGCAGGTGTACACCGACAATGAGGTAGGTATAACATGGGAAGCAGAAAGTATACAGCCCGCAAAAAGAAAAAAAGGGCTTAAGTAGGGCTGTCCACTCTCACCTATATGCTATTTATTTTATTTATTATTATATTTACCCTCAAGGCATCAGCATTATAGAGGAGAGTGATAGGGACAAAAGGAAATTACAAAAAAACAAACAATGGATACAAATGACTGAAACACTTCAAAAATATCCAGTCCACTATCCTACACACACACACATATATACAACAAAATCTATAAAAGATGTCTGACTTATACAAGTACCATTGCATGAAATCATTCAGTTAGATTCTGAAAAGCAAGTTGAAACAAATCGAAATTATCAATAGTGGCTATTAGATAGGCAAGGCGGTTCCAGCCATTAGAGGTGCGTGGGATGAAAGAACAAAAAAAAAAAAAGGAATTAGTATTGAGTGAAATCACCCCTACCTTGTGAAGGTGATCACCCCGTAACGATCTATGTCAACAGCTCATCACGTAAAGTGGTGTGATGAAAAATTGTATGAAATAAACGAAGTCGTGCATTTTTGCGTCGTGATGCTAGAAATGAAAGATATAGGTTAGATTTCATTGAGGACACACTAGCAGGTCGTTGGTAATTAGAGTATATGAACCGTGCTGAGTTCTTTTGAATCCGTTCCAACTGGTTAACAAGAATTCCGACGCCAGGGTCCCTAATCGATGAAGCATATTCCAGTTGTGAACGCATAATTGTTTTGTAGAACAATAACTTAAGAGGAGTAGCAGCCGAGTGAAAGTTACTTTTAAGTACCCTAGCATACGGTTAGCTTTGTTTGTAATGAAATTGATATGATTTTGCCAGCTAAGATTAGAAGTAATGTGAACGCCTAAATACTTGTATGATTGGACAAATTCGAGCAGGCTGCTAGACCTTTTCTGCAAGTGCGCCGCCACTTGAATTGACGTCACTCCCAGTATGGGCGGAAACATTGTTTTGCCTTTTCCACGCCAATAGAAGGCATTTAAGATATAAGCGTAACCGTCACACTTTCTCGTTTTGCCATCCCCTTTATTTTTTTACTATTTGCAGGTTGAAACGTTGGATTATTTTTTCGTCGCCCATACCGGATACGCCTATTAGGTGGTTGGGGACGAGAGTACACAGAAAAGGTCTATACACCTTTCCAAGCAACACTCGAACCCAGGGGCAGCAAACTGTTTTCGAGCCCAGTCACTGGGTTAGAGGCTGGACTCTCACCGGCGTCCCTGCTGACCCTAACCGAGTGAACTGTGAATTTCGATAGGCGCAGCCTGCGTAGGCATAGTTTCAAACACTGCTGGCGGCTAAGTTCTTGACTTTTCTCGTTGTATTTTGTGTTTCACGGTCCATGTATTTTCCCGAGGTCGTTGAGAAAGTATCGTACCATATTTGAAAAAAAGGCAATTGTTGTTGTGTCAAACAACAAAGCGCTTAGCTGCCGAAAATAATTTACAACCGAATATAGCCGAAAGTCATGCATTTTTCACGCTCACAAGTAACGTGTTTACCGCTGGACAAGACACGGACATACAATTTAGCAAGTTTTAACATTCGAACAATATATTATACGTACCCCAAAACCGCAAAAACGTAGGTAGAGAACCGCGCTAAGCGTGTCTTCACAGTTTAAGAGAGTGGCAAAAAATTTCTAGCTGTTAGAGGGCGCGAGAGTCTCACCAGCTGCACCAGCATCAGCAACATGGCGGCGGCCTAGGAGCGTTTTTTGGAATGTGGTGTAAGGTGATATGGTGGGTAAGTTATCGTGGCAGCGAGAGCTTCGCATGAGTTTGTACTTTTTAACATTTAGCGTGATATGCCACGTTTCGGACCAAGAATTGATAGCAGTAATATCAAATTGCAGCGCATGCACATCATTGCTAGTAGTTGTTTCCCGGAAAAGAACACAATTATCTGCGAATAGATGGATCGAAGATGATATACAATTTGGTGGCAGGTCGTTGACATAAACAAGACAAAGTAATGGTGCAAGGACAGAACCTTGAGGTACGCCAGGAGTTACAGGGTGAAAATCTGAGCTGACGTCATTAGTGGTGATGAATTGCTGACGATGAGTTAGAAAGTACTACTATGCTATTTTAATACCTATTTTGTTTTAGCTTTAGTAGCAGGAGCTGGTGAGAGACCTTATCGAATGCCTTCGCAAAATCTTAATATATGCAGTCAGCGAATGATTGATTATCGAGTAAGGTTTGCAGCTCGTAGGTGTGTAAAACCAATTGCGTCTCGCATGAAAATGATTTGCGAAAGCCGTATTGAGCGCGGTGAAAAAAATGAATTTGATTCCAAATAAGTTCGGATATGGGAGAAAAGCACGTTTTCAAGAATCTTGCATGGGACGCTAGTGATTGATATGGGCCTGTAGTTGTAGGGTGAATGTTTACTACTATTTTTATGTACGGGAACCACCCTCTCTATCTTTCAGTTTTCCGGAAGCTCACCAGAGTCGAGTGATCACTGAAAAATTTTAGCGAGGGCGACAAAGAAATAGGATATGGTGTTTATTAAAAGCATAGGAGTAATACAATCAACACCAGCGGAAGAGAAAAACTGGAGAGAATCAATAACTTTAGCAATACTTTTATCATTAGTCAACATAGGTTCCATGGGTTCATACTAAATGAAAGCAAAACAGCAGAAGAAACACCCGAAAAAGCACTAGAAAACACGTTGTTAAGTATACTGGGACACTCTTCGTCATCAATTGGTTCACCATCCAAATTTGTTAGTACAATTCGCGAATTGTCAGTTGGATTATCTACATTCCAAAATTTTCTTGGATTATTAAGCACCATATTCCGTAGCATATTGGTTAGAAAATTTTATTTCGCTGATTTAACAGCAGAATCGTATTCATCAGCCGCGGTACGATATATAGATCATCAATATTGGTCGCAAGACGTTTTTGCAGTTCTTTATAGGCGTGTTTTTTCGATTGGAGAGGCGCTTAATAAATGAGTTATACCAAGGTGCTTCTGGATTGTAACTCATTACACCAACTGGAATAAAACGGTTAGTGTTATGTTAGGACGTCAATGATTGAGACCAGAACCATAGCCATTCCATAAGCGTTGTGCCCCGAGATCCTGCCTCGATCTCTCGAACTCCCCCAACACTTCTTCTTTATTTACGAGTGTGTATGTCAGGAACATCACAGTTAGCAAGCTCTGTCATCTTCGTTTTCAATAGTACAGTTACATTCGACTGAGCGTTCTTCGAATCCGTTTAGAAAAGTATGTAGAAATAAAAACAGTTCATAATTGATTTGGTTAAAGTCAGCATTGCGATAATTACGCAGAACTTTGGTCCTATTATTAAAAAACTTCAGCACAGGAATAGTCACAGCAAAATTTAGCAGAGAGAAATCACTTATTTTTGGCATCTACGTTACTTCTGAGCATATTTCAGGGCAGGTAGGTAATACCAAATCCAACAGGCTCACAGTTGTCGGTGTAATTCTGGTTGGTCTGGAAACAATCTGTTTAAATTTGAAATATGAACATGACTCAAAAAATTCCTGACAAACAGACGAGAAAGAACTTAGGGAAGGGGAGGACGTTGACCGCACAATTGATAATTGGATAATTGAAATCACCCAGCAAGAATACAGGGGATGATGGGTACAATGTTATGACAATGAGTATAGCATCACAAAGCTAGATGAAGCGATCGGGGGCAATAGCGAACCCCGAAAACAAATTCTACATTGAGTTAGCTTTACAGACACCGAGATGATTTCCAAGCTTGACGATATATGAAGCGCGATAAACTCAAATTCTCTTTTAATAGCTATTAGTACACCACCACCTTGTTTAGCTTCCATATCGCGTCTTTAGAAATGAAACTGGTTGCAAGAGTAAACAATTTCGTTATTACGAATGTTACTGTGAAGCCATGTCTCTGTCAGCACGACAATATCGGCAGAGCAGCAATCAATAGCAGAAGAAATTTCGATGGGGTTTCTGAAAACGCTTCTGATATTAGTGAATAAAACATATACTTGTGATAAGGATGAATGATAACCACTGCCACTCGGTAACCGCTAAGTACCTGACGTACAGTGTTGTAGGGAACGGCGTTCCTGTAACGTGTTCCTATTAGGAGGAACGAAGGAACGACGCCGTTTCATTTTGCATCGGTGGAACTGGAACGGGAACGCGTTACATTTTTACTGGAACAAAAAAAGGAACTGCGTTCCTTTTTTTTTTTTGTTCTGTGGGGTAATTTTAATTTGATTTTTAAGAGGTAAATTTTAAAAGTATAAAAACAATATCTTTACGAAGAGCATGATTTCGTTAACTTTTTGGTTACTTATCTATGGGTTCAACTTTGTGTGGTCCTCGCTTGGTAGCACGTTCGAAAACTTAATGATGTCTGCCTAAAACCTAAAAATCCAAACTGTAAATGGGTGATTTCAGATAAGATCGACCAAAGGATGGCTAGTCGACATTTTCAAATCAACTGATGTTTTTATATGACATTGTCTAGTGTCTGGTATAAACGAATCCAAACTTAGTTTTGACTAGAAAAAATACTTGGGGACAGGAAAAATCGTAAGGCATGAGGTGGTGGACAGTTGCATTAACGCGCACTGATGGAGGGGGCCCGTTTGAGAGTGAATAACTAAAGCGATAACATTAGGAGAACTCTAATACGTTTTAGGCGCAAACTATGGGTATAGCTTGCTTGTAATATAAAGTAATCATATTTATTTAAAATTTATTTATTTTTCTAAAAATTGACAAACATGCCTGCTCGAACGACAAATGGCAAACTTTGGAGGTCTGTATCTCATGAAATAATTTAATCATTATGATATAATTTGCATATATTATTCTACCAATACATAGCTAATATTTAAAAAATAACTAAGGTATCTGTGTGATACAATAGTTAGGATATATTTAGTCAAACATGGAAAAAAAATCAAACAAAGAAAAATTCCGATGCGAATAAAAAAAAACCACCACCCTCGATTTTTTTTAAAATTTAGATAACCTGTTATACTATATTTTGGCATTCATTTCCATTAAAAACATGTTGCATCATTTTATTGAGAAAGAAGATACAACTCCCCAAAGTAGGGTCCTTTTTCAAAGCCTACACTTAGCAGTGTTTCATACAAGAACTGACTCTGAGCTCCAGTTTCATGAAACCAACACACATCTTTTATATATTTTTATTCAGATGAGGCCAATGATAACTAAAGAAATCGTTCACACACTTAAATTAAGGAGAAACTACTGTGTACAAAGAGGTATCATATTACGGACTAGTGATCCGAGAAAAGATCATGCAGCCATCGGCCACTAGGAACTTTGTTTACTTTATTCTCCTGCGACACTATATGCTATTCCCTCTTCCGCTCTACCTTCATCTCTCTCTCTCTCTTTCTCATATATATCCCTGATATATATCCAGAACAAAAACATGTTCAAGCATTCCCTTTCTGCGTGATATAGTGTTCTGTGGCTAGCAAAAATCATTGCCTCGCTAAGCTCACGATTATGGCAAAATAGTTGCCGGAAACCGCAGACGACACTCGTCGCTAGTTCTGGCAAAACGGCCGATACAATCTTTTTTTCGCATTTCCCCACTCGCTGTCAAGGACAAGGGGGTTCGCTTCAACCAGCAAAACATGGCCGCCGACGCCTGTTTACTGAGCAGTCTTGCCTGTCGCCATCTCACTCGCTGGCGTCACGGGCGATAATATCAGGCACAAAGGGGCACACCAACCGGCAGCATTATCCCCAAATACTCGAGCCTCGCGTAAATACATAGAGTGTAAACGCTGTCGCCATGTTATCGTAGTAAGACCGTCCCCCCCCCTCCCCCAACGGGGGACAGCAGTACGCGACGGCGTACTAACACAACGGCGACGATATCGACATCGCGGGCTCCGAATTTTCCCATAGTTCTACTCCACGGGCATTTCTCGAAACGCTTGATATTGTGTACGCCCGCCTGGAAGGATTTCAGGCGCGTAGTTAAGATAAGGCGGTTCTCCGCGGCAAAAGAAAGCAATTTCACAAAAGCTTAAAAGCGGCGGCGACGCGTGTGCGGTGAACGCTTGTAGTTTTGGTGTAGACAGGGTGTGTGTGTTCTCGTTGTTGACACCAGCCGGCGATAAGGCACTGCAGGCGGTAGCTCAGTACAGCAAGGGCTAATCCGAGTGACCATCAACGTAACCCCACCGCCAACCCCTCGCGAACCGGTCGCCGACATGGCTCAGGCTGTGTCATGAACCACGTGGTACAAGCTCGGGTGCTTTCATTTCAGCGCGTGGAGGAACGACAGTGCGATTCCGGAAAGTCTTTTTCGAAGGCCGCTGACCACAACTTTTTTGTCTGGAGACTTTCCCTCTTTCTTCCTTTGACGTGGATCAAGCTTTGCCGACAGCCTCAGTTGTGACCTCTCTTTTCAAATGTACGTTTGCAGTGAGTGAGCTCCTCAGCCTCGGACTTGTCACTTGTGCACCCAGTAGTTCTTTCACTTGGCAATTATATGCCATCAGTTGGGGTTTAATTTCTATTATTTATGCATACATTATGAAGACGTCCTGGAGCTCCGAACGAGTGTTTTGTGCAGATTACTTTTGCAAACACAAAAAGACTATACCAAAGCAGCGGAATTTTCGAAGTGTTGGCGAGTTGGACCTAAACTCGTTGAAGCAAATTCTTCCGCCTGACTGTTCCACCAAAGTGAGTGCGACGGACTTCTTGTGCTACCATTGCTTCATGCACATCACTAAGGAGATCTCGATGTGAAGCTCAGAGCAGTGCCCTGATATATTTGTGCCAGCTGAAGAAGCAATTGAAGATCTAAATCGCAGCATACTACCTACAGATGTGTCGCCGCTGAGACAACCAAGCGTCGTAAGAAGTCGGGACAGGCCTGCCTATGTCAAGAGAAAGCAGACAGAACTGGAGCAGGTTGCTGTCAAGAATATACGCTCAAGGCTACGTATTGCGTACGACAGGGACGCACCATCGGGGTCGTCCGAACCAACGTGCTCCACATGCACTGAGTGGGTGGACAACTTTCGGCAGGCCTTTGAAACCGCCACCTCTCTCCGGGAACGTTGTCAACTGCTTACACTCCTGCCGTCAACACTGACGAAGAATGAGGTTCAAAAGATGATTCCACAGGCCTCAATGTACCTCATCAGTAAATCCCGAAAACTCAAGGAAAAGCATGGCGTGTGGTATGAGCCGGATCCTTACACGAGGTGCAAGGTGAGCCCTGGGAACCTGTCTGCTGCCCTAGAGTACTTCACGAAAGACGAGCTACAATGTTCGCGCCAAAGTCCCAATCAGAAGGACGTCATCTCTGTCATGCTCAACGGAGAGAAAACGTTCGTGCCAAAGCGCTTCATGACACGCTCAATACGAGAGGCCTTCCGTATATACAAAGACAAGCATCCCGATTCCGGCGTTGGGCTAACGAAATTTTATTCGATGCGCCCTAGATGGGTCCAATGTATTCCACACCAGGAAGTGTGCGTTTGTGTGCGCTGCGCCGATTATTATCTTTGTATTGCCGCTCTAGAGAACGTTACAGGGTCAACATTCAACACTGGTGAAATGAACTCGGCATTTCTGTGCGACCCAGCAACAGAACTGTGCCTTCAAGGAGACTGTGATCACTGCCCAAAAGGCCAGTTTCTTACACTCCAGGAACTTGATATCCCGGAGGATGAAGAGATTGTGCTTGCAACATGGGAGTCCGGCGACCTTGTGAAAAAAACTTTGGAACCTGAGACTTTCCTAAAAGTCATCCAAGTGACGGTTGGAAGTTGGGTACTTCACAACCATATCCGGCAAACGCAAGGTAAAGCGATCTACGATGAAAAACAGTGCATGCAACGCGGGAGCATTGTCTTTCATTTTGACTTTGCTGAAAACTGGACCATCGTGCTTCCTGACGAAATGCAAGCATATCACTGGAAAAAAAAAACAAGTTTCGATATTTACATGTGTAGTAACGACAAGAAAATCTACAAACAGCTTTGCCATCATCAGTGAGGACCTGTGTCACGACGCCGCTCACGCTTGCTTGGCTCTAGAAAAAGTGAAGGAGTGGGTTGAAGACAACGTTGCGGTATACTCGTACGTGACGTACGTAAGTGACGGCGCCGCCAGTCATTTCAAGAATCGCTACCAGCTTCACCAATTTGCAAAGGACGATTGCCCACAAGCCCAGTGGTTATTTTCTGCATCTGGACATGGGAAAAATGCATGTGACGGAGTTGGCGGACTCGTGAAGCACCAGGCCACGCTGAACAACCTGAGAGAACGTTCAGTAAGCGCAATTCAGACGGCCAGGACAATGGTGAGCGTTCTATCAAAGAAACGGAAAGGCGTGCATCTTGTATATCTGGACGAAAATGAGGTTGTTCGGTATCGTGAACAAAAAAAAAGAAGAGTGGCTGACGGTGCGCGCCTTCCCTGGCATTCCGTCTTGGCACGCGTGGCGGCTCAGCAAGTCATCAACAGAAGGGACCTGTGACGTATATGTAGCACGGACAGTCGGATCTGCTTGGAAGCAACTTTATTAAATGGGTACAGCGAGGAAAACCTTAGCGTAAAGTGCCAAATTTGATTTCCCAAGGACTGCTCATTTTGAATGCAGGGACATCTTATTTATCACATTTTTCTTCACGGGGTATTTAACCTACTGTTTTTGTTGGTGGTTACTAATAATTTTTATCTGATCACTATAAAAAAAATCCCAAAATGTTATCCTCGAGCAGGATAAAATATATCGGCTTGCCACGATTCATTCATACACCGAGAGCATCGAAGCTGCTCCAGTTAGGCACTATGGCATCCGTCACCTGAAATTGTTTGTAATCGTAAATACACAGCCAACATAAATATCTTACTATTATATCTTTGTTTTTGTGTGTGGAAGTAAAGTTATTTATTTTACTCTAGATGTAAAATATACCGGAAGGTACAACTTCACACTGCATCATCTTTTCTCAAATCATTATTCTCTAATATGATACCACTTTGTACGCTTATGTAAAATGCTGTATATAGTATCTCCTCCCTTTTACTGTGTGACCGATCGCTCTTTTTATCAATGACCTCATCTGAATAAATGTATATAGAAGATTTGTGCAAGTTTTATGAAACTGGAACTCAGAGTCACTTCTTGTATAAGACACTGCTAAGTGTAGGCTTTGAAAAAGGACCCTACTTTGGGGAGTTGTTTCTTCTTTCACAGTGCAATGATGCAACATGTTTTTAATAGAAATGAATGCCGAAATAGAGTATAACAGGGTACCCAAGTTTAAAAAAAATCGAAGGTGGTGTTTTTTTTTATTCGCATTGGAATTGTTCTTTGTTTGATTTTTTTCCCATGTTTGCCTAAATATATTGTAACTATTGTGTCACTCAGATACCTCATTTATTTTTTCAATAATAGCCATATATTAGTAAAATAATGTCTGCAAGTTATGTAATAATGATTAAATTATTTCATGAGATACAGATTTCCAAAGTTTGCCATTTGTCGTTCGAGCAGGCATGTTTGGCAATTTTTAGAAAACTAAATACATTTTTAATAAATATTATTACTTTATATTACAAGCAAGTTGTACCCATAGTTTGTTTGTAAAAAGTTTTAAAGTTCTCCTAATTTTATTGTTTTAATTAGTCAGTTTCAAACTTGCCCCCTCCATCAGTGCGCGTTATTGCAACTGTCCACCTCTCCCTGCCTTACGATTTTTCTTGTCTCCAAATTTTTTTTCTGGTCAAAACTAAGTGTGGATTCGTTTATACCAGACACTAGACAATGTCATATAAAAACATCAGTTGATTTAAAAATGTCGACCAGCCACCCTTTGGTCGATCTTATCTGAAATCACCCTCAGACGGGTTCGTATACGTACAATTTTCCGTTAACAAACATTTTGTTAAATTTCAACTGGAAGAGGGGACTGTTAGGCATCGATTTGGCAAATTCAGTTAGCTTCCTTTGTACTTCGCGCGTTGCGGGGGAAAAGTCCTCAGCTACACGAACATTGCAGTGTTGCGGAGTTGCCACTCCGGAGTTGGAATGATTCCGGAATCATTCCGCATTTCCGCGACCCCGGAATGGAATGGGAATGGAATGGCAGCAACGTTGACGGGAATGGAATGGGAATGGAATTAGATGCCTTTTGCCCGGAATGGAATGGGAATAGAATGGGCCAGGTTCTTTATATTTTATTTATTTATTTTTTACGTTCAGCTTTACCGAGCCAGTCAGGGAGTCGGTTGTTCAGAAATAAGATGAGCAGGAAACTGCGAACCCGCGTAACGCCCTACCAGACTTATGCGCAAAAGAAGAAAATGCAATACAAAACACAAGCGTCAAAGCAAAGAACAGAGGGGGGAGGGGAGGTGGGGGGAGGCGGCGGTGGCGCCTTTCACTAGTGAAGTTCGACACATATCCGAATGCGTCTGCGCCTGTAATACTGCACGGCTGGTTCGTCATCAGCCGACGTGAACGTGACCTGCTGCTCTGGTGATCCGATACCCAGGAAGGAGGCCAGACATGGTCTCGCTGTGCGGACCCAGACTTCGTACACTTTCGACTCGTCTCGAGCGCGCCGTTTCTCGAAGAGCTCGCACCTGTGCCGGCAATATCAGGCCGCAATCCATGAGGTCTCTGTTTGAATGATGCTAGGCGAAACGTGAAGACTGCCATTCATGCGATGGAGGAGGAGAGTCGGCAGGAAGGACCGTCACAACAGGGATGCCACCGTATCGATTTTTCAACCGTAACAGAAGATAATACATGTGCCTCAGGATGCTTCAGATGGTCCACTTTTCTTGAAAATTCCAAATGCAACTGCCTGCATGGTCTTCAACGAGGTCAGCTACAACGAAAATACGTACTGTCCTTTCATACAGCAGCGTGGGTAAAGTTTCATGATCAAGGCAACACCTACAGATTCAAGAATACTAGTTCATCCCACCGTGACGTCATGTGATCAGTGCTGACAGGGGCGCCCTTATTGAACAGGGAAGTGGTGATGTTTTGATGGAATTTATTTTAGAGGTCGAAGTCTTTTCGCATCACTCGTCAGTCAGACAGGATGCCAGGGAAGGGACCGCGGTCAATCCTTGATGGAACGTTTTTTAAACCCAATTAGGGCTCTTCGTCCGGAACCACTACCTTCAAGGCGAAGTGCCAAGCCTGCGAAAAATTAATTTCAAGAACAAAAAAAAACAAAAAAACTTTCACTTTAAACTTAAAGCCTCATCTCAGTTGGCGTCTCAAAGAAATTTGAAAAATGTATTGCATTGTATTGTATTGTATTGTATACTTGTATTTGTATTTCCAAAGACTTTTTGCCTCTTTTTAAAATGTATTTCCGATACTATCACGATGCATTTTTATAGAAATATTTGAGACTTGAGTATTAGTATCTTAGCAACTATTTTCATCTATCCCAGTATTTGTATTTCCAAATACATTTCTGAATATTTCTGCCCAACCCTGCAACGTAATGCAGCTGTCAAGTGACACTTTTAACGTTTAGGAATTGGAGGAATGGAATGGAGCGACTCAGCCATTCCAGGAGTGGGAATGGGCCCAGTGTCCCCACTCCTAGGAGTTGAAAGGAATGGAATTATCGAAAACTCTAATTCCCCGGAATGGAATTGGAATGGAATGGGGGTGCCCATTCCGCAACACTGGTCAACATTGTGCTCTTTCCGTTTAGTTTTAGCCTTGTTCGAGGCGGGGTTTGAGCCGCACGTCCGGAGGCTTCCTGTCTCGTGACGACGTCCAATCCCTGAAGTGAAGAACGCAGGGGTCCAGTGGAGGTGGGAGACTTGGTAACGTAACGAACGGTTTAATTTCATGGTAGCGATACAGTCGTCAAATCCGAGAGAAAACAACGGAGCAGCCTCACGCTCCGCCTTATATAGGGTCCGTGTCTCCCTCACTCCCCGCCAGGGCAGCCAGTGCGATGCAGCAACCCGCCGTCAAGTGCGATGCAGCAAAGTCCGCCGCCCAGTGCGACGTAGCCAAAGTTCTCCGCAGTTAGGCCATGCCTCTCTCCCTTTCCCGAGCGCACCAACCACCACGCACACACACACGTCCCGCTAACGTCACGGACGCGTTGAGACTTGTTGCCGCAGGCCCCGTCACGCAGGCGACGGTCCCGGCCTCGTCGGGACTCGTTTCGCGCAGGCCCCGACAAGCGGGCGACGGTCCCGGACTCGTCTTGACTCGTTTCCGCAGCGTTGAAACTCAGAAGAAGGTCGCCAAAGGTTCCATTCTTAACAGCCTGAAGGACTTTTTCTCTGGTTTTAAAACTAGAAAATTGGATTATTACTGGGTGGCACATTGAGCTTGAAAATTGTTATAAACGGTGGGCGCGTTCGATATCAACCTAGGTTGGCTGATTACCCAGCACGTTGGTCAGCAAGGTTGTTACTTTTACTTCTGTTTGTGACCATGTTTCCTGGGTATCTGGTATTCCGTAGAGAACCAAATTATTCCGCTGAGACCTATCTTCGGGTTCGTCAAGACGGGTCTGCAACAATTGGTTTTGTCTTCGAAGACTTTCAACTGTGTGGGAAGTATTTCGTAAATCTTCTTGAACGTCACCTAGAACCATTAGCTTTTCTTCGACAGCAGTTAACTTGCTGCGTATATTTGTTAGCGTACATTCAATGTTTTGTTGACTGTTTCGAATTTCGGTGACACTTTGTTTTAATTCGTGATTCCCCGTTGATATTTCAGCTGATTGCTTTTGAAGCTCCCCCAACATACGCAAGATTTCTCTGTTTTGCTCTCTCTGAGTTAATGCAACTGCGCCCGTGGTATAATCTACAGTTGCTATACGAGCGATAGACTGGTTAGTCATTACTGTGACGGGCTGTGACCAGGCAGATCGTGTGAGAGGGCCGGGTTTGGCCTCTACGTCACCCGGCATTAATGAAAGAAGACAGTTTTTTAAGTACTTCAATATCACGTCAAGAAACACCCGTGTGCTCGGGAACAGCAACAAACAATTCTCTTTCTTCCTTACGTACAAAGGAATGTGGTAACCCACCTGAGGTACGAAGAAACAAGGTTTGTAAACCATTGCGGCCGTCGCGCTGCTCCCGTGCCCACTAGAGAGTTCGCCGAACTGCTAGCCTTTTATATCTGGTGCTGCGGGCGACGTCGATGTCGGTGGGTTGCCGGTGTTAAAGCGAGGAGCATCGTAGAACTAGGGGGCTTGTTTTGCACCGTCATGCTGACAGGAATAGCCAATTGGGACTTGTGGTATCAAATCCATGGTGATGCAATTGAAGGTGATACCATTATATCGGGACGCGCACTAAGCCAGGAGTGGTAGCTGGAGCTGAGGTACGAAGAAACAAGGTTTGTAAGCCATTGCGGCCCTCGCGCTGCTCCCGTGCCGACTCTATGCTATATGTTATGCTTCATGCTATATCGCAGTGAAATGGAAAAGAAATTAGAGCAGAGCAACGTAGCTTTTGATGTGAGTTATATGGAAGGAGGGAGATATGCGGACGACATAGTAGTTATGGCAGATAACCAGGATAACTAGCTGCGGTATGTGGAGGGGAAAGGGACACCTTGGGCATGAGTTTTAGTAGTGGCAAGTCTGGAGTAATTGCGTTTAACGACGACAAAAAAAAGACCCCTCAGGATACAAGGCATTGTAATGGACCATGTAGGAAAATGCAAGTATCTGGGAGTCTAGCTCAATGTGGGAAGGAGACATCTAGAGGAACATGAGAAGAATACAATTAGAAAACGGGGAAAAATTATTATGAAACTTAAGATACTATGGAACTATATTAAATATGAAGTGGTCAGAGGTATATGGAAAGGAATCATGGTGCCAGAACTGTCTCTTGAGAATGGGGTACTGTGCATGAAATCAGAGGTTCAATCAGGATTAAAAATTCGACAATGAAGCAGGCATATCAAAGCTGTATGTTGGGCTAGTTGGTATTAGTCTTGGGTTGCCAAAGGCATGGTAGCGCTTTTTTGGACAGCGCTCGTGTCTGTCTTGTCTTTCTTTCTTTTGTCCTCGTCCAAAAATGCGCTACCATGCCTTTGGCAACCCAAAATGAAGCAGGCAGTTAGGCACTGAGAGCACATGGAAAGACACACAATGAAGGTGTACAGAGGGGCATGGGCTAGTCGTGTTTTGAGAGCAGGGAAACAATTAGTAAGTTAAAATTTGAACAAAGGTTGACCAAAATGGATGATACGCGGTGGACACGGAAGGTATTCTAGTATTTATACATAAAAAGTTTAAACGCAAAATAGACAATTTGAACCGAAAGCTTACATTTAAATACCTACTCACTAGAGATGGGGCTGAGCAGACTACTTCAGTGGAAAAGGGAGTGAAAGAGGCAGAAAACAAGATGTGGAAGGTAGGAATGCAGAAAAAATCAGCTCTGAAAATGTACAGGACACAAAAACAGGACATAAAAAAGAAAAATGTGTTTGACAATTTACTGGGAAGTTTTTTACTCTCTGAGGTGAGAACGGCAGTTTTGATGACGAGGATGTATAGGGATAAATTCCAGGAGACAGACACGTTATGTGCTTCCTGCCGTAATGAGAGCGAGACACTAGAGGGGTTTCGCCCTGCCCTCTCTGAAGGGGTAACAGATTTGGCCGGGGCCCTGGGTTTCGCTGGTGACGATGCAGGGATGGAAGAGAAAAAAATTAAAGTCACAAAGAGGCGATTGGAAGATTGGTGAAAATTATCTAGGAAAAAGTGAATGATGCACAACTAACTAGAACAGCTGGGGACAGGTGGGACAGAGGATAATTGGGATTCCCTCCCGCGTTGCTCTGGCCCAATGTCTCAACCCTGCCCCCCAGAGGGTCCGGTGCCGCCGACAAGGTTTGACCAGAGGAAAATTGGAAACTCCCTCGTCGAAGGAAAGAAACGGGGGGCGATGTTTTTTTTTTTTTTTTTTTGCTCGATACCCTAAAGGTCATCCTGGTAGACCGCTAGGTTGCCCCGTCTGGCCACCTAGTGGTCCACTGTGACCGTTGCAAAAGCGGGACCAACTCTGGAAAGTGTAGCCCCACCTTTGGTGACCCCTGTGTCATGGGCGATTACGAAACAAAAGCAACGAGAGAAATTGACGAAGCCTTCCTAATCAAGTCCCACCGCAACAACTCTTGTGTAAGTGTACCCTCTCTGTCCTTGTCTTGTAAAGAATTGCACTGTCTGAAGAACCAATGATGCTGACGTTTGAGGGTTGTGTGTTTTTAGACCTCATCTTTGTGTTCTGCCAAGTGTGCCTGCTTTTATAGTTTTTAAAATAATGTCATCCCATCGAAATTAATAATTTAGTTTAAAGTTGCGCCGCGTCCTGTCCAGTTCTCCCTTCGTTTTCGTCCATATTGTTTTGGCGTATTACACATAACTTATTAAACAACTAAACTGTGTATCAAAGACTACAGAAGAAAAACACTGAGGTTTTGCAGTAGGGCCAAGAAAACCCCGATTATTTTTATTGCTGCACAAAGTCATAGCACGATAGGTTAAGAAAGCGAATTTTGCGGTCGATTTAAAGAGCTTGGCCTCCCCTTGAATCACCCTGTAGAAGGACTTGATTGTGCCTAGCTATTGTTGCAGTGCTGTACGGAACGGCGTTCCAAAGAACGGCGCGTTACTTGAACGCGTTCTTTTTTGGAGGAACGATGGAACGCCGTCGTTCCATTTTGCATCGGTGGACTGGAACGGGAACGCCTCACATTTTTACTGAAACTAAACAAGAAACAGAGTTTTGTTTTTGTCCAGTGGGGCAATTTTTATGTTATTTCAAAGAGGAAAATTCTGAAACTTTAAAAACACTATATTTGCGAAGAGCGGGATCTCGTTAAATTTTTGGGTACTTATCTTAGGGTTCATTTTGTGTGAGCCTCCCTTGCTAACAGTCAGGTGCATCGAATATCTTTTCAGTGCCCGAGACAGCGGTACAAAAAGCAAAACTTTTAGTTGAAGGAAAGGACTCAGAAAGAGGGACGTTTCAATCTCAGCTACTTCCTTTGCCTTCAAGAATCCTCATGCACCCAGGAATCTAAGGCTGACTACAGCCATTATTCAACTTCGACAAGGAGACCTACAGTTAGAAAAAAGAACAGGTTTCCAGACATCGAACACACCCTTGTATACCGAGCATTGGTCACGTAAAAGCTAATTTCTTTGCTTCCACGAGTTTTCATACAACCGGAAATCTGAGGCCGTCACTGAACTTCCACAAGGAAATCTACAGTTACAATAAAAGAAAAGGTTACCAGATATCGAACACACTTTTGTATTCTAACCATTGGTCACTTCAACGATACGCAAAAAATAAGTGAAAGAGGTTTACAGTTCTTTGTAAGGCCGAATTAGAGCGCAGCTCTTGAGGAGGGGGAGGAGACGGTACGGAGGGGAGGGTATGCCCTCCTCCCCATCCATACCCTCCCCTTCTCCTCTCCTGCTCCCCTCCCAGTTAGCGGGAAAAATTTCCCCACTAAATTTAGTAGGGAAATATTCCCGCTAAACTTAGTGGGAAAGTTACCAACATTTTCCTACTAAATGTGCAGGAAATTTAGCGAAAACTTCCCCGCTAAATTTAGCGAGAAAACTGAATTGGTGTTGAGGTCACGTAACGTTAATTTTCCCTCCAAATTTAGCGGGAAATTTTCCCGCTAAATTTAGGGGAAAATGTTTACGCCAAATTTAGCGGCAAAATTTTACCTTCGTATGTCACGTGTGACAACATTATGGGAAGCATTCCATAACGCAAAGCGCTGTTACGCTGACGGCGACGGCGACGTCGACGCCACTCAATCTGGAAAAGGGCGCCTAAGAGCTGCGCTCTAAAAAAAATTAAAGACATTTACAATTCTCTGTAATGCCGAATTAGAGCGCAGCTGTTGAGGAGGAGGAGAGGAGGGTACGGAGAAGAGGGTATGTCCATGCTCCTCCCCCGTACTTGTGTGCTGCTCTCCTCCCATTTAGCGGGAAAGTTTCGCTAAATTTCCCGCTAAATGAAGCAAAACGTTTCTCGATAAATTCAGCTAAAATACAAATTTCCCAATAAATTCCCGCAAATTTAGCGGGACATTTTGTATATCTTCTTTCTTCCATAGTAATGATTGGTTCATGGGCACCTTTTGAAAGGTTAGTGATCCCCTTTATCCTTGTATTGACAGCTTACCCATGCAGTCATGAACAATGGTACGTTATTTAATTTAAAATCAACATATCATGAACAAAAAAAAAAGAAAAAGAAACCGATGCAGTCATTAACAATGGGCACGTTTTCAATACCAAAATAAAAGTATCACTATATCTTTCAAAAGGTGCCCATGAACAAATCCTGAAACTACTATGGAAAAAACAAGACATACAAAGTGTCATCTCACTTTGACCTGTTCGACATAACCCATAAAGCTGCAATAAAAATTGGCTTATAGCATGCGGATCTGAAAGACCTTAAATTTCTAAGACAGAATGGCACGGACCAGTTCCGGGAACTTAGGCTTCCTATTATTCTCCATAAAGTGCGCAACAGAAGACCCCTAACAACACCTAGGAGGGAGAAGACTAGCTCTGTACACTGTGCTTCTATATTAGACAAGGCAAAAGCAAAAGTTAAGAAAGCCCAGTTTATTTTTAATAGGAAGGCCACTTTATTTGGGCAAATACCAAAGTAATAAAAAAAAATGGGAGCCCAGAAGCCGATTTCTAACTCAGAATAAAGAAAATAGTTAAAAAATGATATAAATATTACTTCTCTTATTCAAAAGACATAACATACTTTAGAGAAACACAGTAAAATAAATTAAGTAATATACACAAAGTAATGTTGAAGATGAATGAAGAGGTAAAGTAAACAATAAAGGGGAACACACTAAACGAGAGGGAAGAAGGGAAGGGAAAGAGAAGAAACAAAAAAAAGTAATCCTTTAATATATACATTTTAAATTAATACTTACAAAATATTCTTTAGCATTGTTGTGCTCTGTAATATTGAGTTCAAATTTGTTGATTCGGCATTGTTGTGTCCGGCAACGGGGGCCGAGAAGAACTGACCTCTTGCAATTCATAACAACGGAAAAGGAAAACACCATCACGATAGCGCCTCTTAAGAAGCTTTAAACCCTGGAAAACATTAATAAACTAGCAATTAATAACATTGCTCTAAGCTGTTTTGTTTAAATCCGATGTGATACTGCTCCCTTGAGCACGTAGAGACAAAAAAAAAAAAAAAAGCGCCGAAATGTTGTTGTAGTTATAATTTTGCGGTGAAAAAACACTGTACATATTTTTTAGGGTACACGCTGTATCATTGGACAGGTTTTGTAGGTCCAGTTCTGCAACATGTAGCATTTTGTGAAAGTATTTGTATGCTTTCACACCGAAGTTCATCGTGTGGATGCCCTTATCCTTCGTGCAAGGAACTGGATGCCTGCAATGTGAGCATGTACCGAGGGGAAATTATACATCTAAGTTTAGAAAGATTCGAAGAAAGCTGAGATATACATTCTTTGATCATGATGACATTGAACAATTACAGTGAACACATTCTGAAGGAAAGCTAAATATTTATTGCCTCATAATTCTTAACATTTATTTCCCAAATGGATGGTACCAGCTCACTTGAAAGAATGATCAGTAACCAACTTGCAACTTTCCTTGGAAAATAAATTGTGAAAAAAATATGTTATGATGTACGATCAAACAAGGCCTCTTAGCTCAATACTAAAATCTCCACATGAGGATAAGTAGCGTTAATAAAAAATGTAATAGATAAATGAAAAAAAAGAAAAGAAACTTACCTATAATCTTTCGCACGTAAAGAAACGCGGCCCAAGGCTTTCCCGCAAAGCTCTCTAATCATCATGATTAGTCCTTTCCACTCGCCTCCTCTCCAGCGGTCGCTCTGCTCAAGTGGAAAGAGTAGAAGGCTTTGTGGGAGGTGCCTATACTACGCTCCTTATATTGCAACAAATTATAGAGCTAAACTTTCTTGTCACTTGAACTACGAAAGTTCTTGAAGGGCCTTCGGGTGTACCAGAGCCGCTTTTCGTGAATACTGCCAGGACCTCTCCGACGGGTTCATGCCCGCGAGTCGTCTGCAAAAAATATTCAGTTGAAGTGTGAAACGGGTTTAGTTACTGGGGATCGGTGGCCGAGTGGGCTAGCGCACACCAGCTCAGAGCACGTGGAGCGAAAGTTCGCGCTGCAGAACCCAGGGATCCTGGGCTCTATCCCAACCCCTGCCCGTTTCGATCTGGATGAGCATCGTACCGGCGTGCGGGTGTGTATCACAACTGCGTCGTGCACGTTTAAGACACGAGGCTTTCGGTTGTACTGCACTGGCTAAATTTCTCATCTACAGCGAGTGACTCGTCGCAACTTTGAAATGGCTGACCAACTAAACACTGTATAAATATCCAGACAACCACAATTATTTTTTCCACCGCGCGCTGTCTCCGCGCAGGTGTACTTCCCACCATCTGCTAGCATAGGCATATATACAACATCTCCCCCTTACTTGGCTGTTATCCCGTGCTTTGTTGGAAGTCTTCGTTCCCGTGTACTACCCCGCATGGTATACACACAGGTGCGGACACTTCCTGTCTTTGTGTTACTGACGATTGAGTTGATACCGCTTCGGGCTGGATTTCCAAACCCCAGGCTGGTACTGGCGTGTCACTCTGCCGATCTGTGACCAGTGACCGTGGTCGCATATGGTCCATATGCCGCCGCGTTCGCCCTTCTTCTGCCTGGCTCATACATGACGGTGAACCCAGACGCTCTCTAGTGACTCCAGGCATCCAAGTGTGTCCACTTGGGAACTTCAGGACCCATACGGATTCTTCCACTATAAATTTACACAGATTTTCCATTCCATTGTATCTGGTCTGTCGTCCTTGGGAATGTGCACCAGTCACACCAGTGGGGACGGCAACGCTTGCCCAAACGTCATCCAAGCTGGTGTTTTGACTGTCGCCGTATGCACTGTGGTGTGTTGCTTGTAGAGAAACCGTGCTAGAATGAACTAAAACCCATCTTTTCCTCTTTTAATAAATGCCTGCTTCAGCTGTTGCACCATTCGTTCTGCTTGTCCATTGGTGGCGGGTTGGTACGGCGCTTTGCTAACCGCTAAAACTTCATTGAGTCAATAAAATGTTTTGATCTCCACCGAAACAAAAGCGGATCCATTATCCGATACCACCGTCCGTGGTACGCGAAACATCGCGAAAACGTTGCGTAGTTCGCCGATAACGGTAGCTTAGATCATATTTGAAGCATCACGTACTTCAAGCCGTTTCGTGTATGCATTTACAATTAGTAGAAACCCTTTCCTGTCTCCCGGTCCTGCAAAATCGACATGAATTGTATCCCACGGAGTTGACGGTCTTTCTCATATTCCGCTGTTGCCTTCTGATGCCGCTGACGAGTGTCACACTTGGCTACACAGGACTCAATCTCCTTGCGATCCCTGGCCACCAGAGGTAACTTCGGCGCAAGCTTTCATGGCGACCACCCCTCTGTGCCGTGCATGAACTAGAGCTAATGCCTCTGGTGTCATAGAGGTGGGAATTACGACACGCGACCCCCAGATGAGACAGCCATGATACAACTTCGTATTTTTGTGCTGCGCAAAAGTCATCAAAAGGCCTTTTTTTAGGTTCTATTGCTCCGTTAGTTTCGCAGTAGAAACCCAGTCGTTCAACCCAAGAAGTCCACGCTGTTTCATCAAATTCCTCAAGCTTGCCTTCGGTAGACATTGTTTCGTCGCCCTTGCGTTGTCCGTTGACCGACGTCATCGCCAAAAGTGTTATCTATCACGGGAAAGAACCTCAGTTGGGATCCGTCAAACAGTCCTACGATTCTCTTTAATAATGGCGCCCAAATTCCATGTCCAGTGCTTTTTGCCACCGCGCGCTGTCCCCACGCGGGTGTATGTCCCGCCATCTGCTAGCATAAGCGGGTATACGAGCATGCGACGAGAAACTATTAAGGAAAAGAAGTACCCCCCTTCCCACGCCCCCCCACCCTCCCCGGTGCACATGCAAAGCGTGATCTCATGTAAATGATGGATTGAATGTATACGCATGTCGGCAAAACTGCGGTTGAAGATGAAGCCGGAGCACGCCGTACTCATCAATGCGTTTTTCAACGGGCAGCGCAGGAGATGGTTCGACTCACTTAAGTGGCGTGATGTTGGGGCTGTCGTTCTCCGCGCTCTGCGCACTGCGTGCTGCAGTTCGCGTAGTGGTGTACTCTCGCCGAATGATGAAGTTGGATCAAAATAAACAATCTGTAGCGTTTTTAGGCACGCACCATGTGCGGGGACGTTGTAACAAGCATCTAGAGGCTCTTCTGCAAGGTACTCTTTAGTCATAGGGGGAAATTGACGCTCATTACCTAAATAGTTCATTTGCGTTTATACGGTACAGTTCCTGTTTGTGAACGAAAAAAGTACATTCGATGTAATGCCGAAAGACGGGACATGTTCTGTTTGTCTTTTCTCCGTAGAATGACTTTTTTAATGGTGTAACGAAGCCTAAAATTTTATTCGACAAAACATACAACAGGCTGTTCTGAGTGTAAGAGGAGGTAAGAGGAAAAAGAAAATACAGAAACAAAATAGCCCACACAAATAAATCGCATCCAAATAAACTGCCTTTCTGTGGTGCTTCGCTGCAGTGCACACACGGAGTGTACACTGCCCTTAACCAGAGGCGATCACACACTTTACAGACCTGGCCGAATTAATCTTGGACGAAGTGCTCCTCGAAGTACCTGTTGGGCAAGGCAAACCGCCGCAAATCGATGGCCTGCTTCTTGTAGTTGCGTGTTCTTGAAGCATTTCGTTCCCGCACTCGGCCTTCGATCGTAGCAGGAGGAGCCCACTTTGTTTCTCTATCCCTAGCCAAACACTGGTCTCTCTTTTTCGGTGTCTCGTTGGCACGACGAACACACTAAGCTTCGGCGCTCTGCCGATTCTGTTCAGCGATGTCCTCTTAAATCCAGTTCTGTCTAACTTGTCTAACTTGTGTGACAACGAAGAGCCAACCGCGACACGCGCGTATCCAACGGGACAACTGCGTACAACGTGATCCGTGTCCAATATGGCACACACGCGGTGCGACCCACGAACCGCGCATGCGCGTGATAAAAAGAGGAGGAGGCGCAATGGAGGATAGGAGGCGAAATCGTTTCGTGTTACAGATGCGCATTTCCCGGGGGGAGGGGGGAGAGGGGGGTGACCAAAAGAAAGTATCTCGTATTTAGAAAACGAGTAATAAGACAAGCAAACTGCTACATACAAATATTGTTTGCTTGTTTTATCACTTACTTATCAATTAGTTATCACTTGACAGAGAACTCTAAATGCATAGATGCATTTAAAGTTGTCTTCCTTGACTTCGTTTTCCAGCTCCCTCCCATTACGGAAATCCGGAGACGAAGGACACTCAGAAAGAAAAAACGCAATACGATGCTGTGTTTGTCATTTCTACATGTTTGTCTCGGGGTGCGCGATATTATCATGGATCACCTACTCGCCTCAGTGTGGGTTGAATTTTATCTTCTCCTTGGTGTGGGCGTTGGAAACATGTTGAATGACCCAACGTTAATAGCGATTCTAAGGACGCCCGAGAATAGAAGCTGCTCCAACGTCGTTGTTAGCACTCAACTGAGTCTATTTCGGGGATGATCCCCAAGTAACTATATCGTGCTTGCAATGGGCACTTGCGAAATCATAGCTCCGTCAGCTCTCGCACTTACTGTAATTAAGTAAACACAAAAAACAGGCACTTGAGGGATGTACGCGACCTCTTCTCCCAACAGCATTGACCACGAGATCTTCCGCCGTGTGAACAGTCGTGCCGTAAGATGGAGTCCCTCCCCTTACTGCCCCTTGTGGCCCTCATCAGCGGAGTACGCATTTGTCCGACGCGACATCCATAGTTTCTTGTACGTTGATTCTAATCTCATTATTCTAATACACAGGCCCGCCGCTCTTGTTTGCTCTCGTCCGCATAAAGCCCCGTCTCATCAGCTAAAAATATCATATTTTCCGCTCCGACAGAGAAGCTTGCGTGATACATGTGGACCTAGTTGCATGGGTCTATAGCAAAGTGAGGAGGTCTTTCAACTATCGAGATGCATTTTTGATGTGGTTTTATGTCTATTCTTTCTTGTTTTTATTTCTTCTTATCGCTGCACAATAATGGTAATTGATTAGATGACAAAGAAACTGGTCGTCTACTTAAGGGACAGCGCGGCCCGACCTGTCCAGCATTCGCTCGGGGGAAACCGATCCAAGCAAAAGTGTAACATTATGTGCTTCAAACCTGCGATGCCTTTTCTTCTCATCATGCTAGCCCTCTTGGTAGCATGCACGCAGTGCGCTGCATTTGGTGAGTACAGAAATCGTTTTTGTTTTAAATCGCGACGTAAGAAACATTGTTGAGCGTGTCAATAGAAGAACAGACCACTGTTTATGTTCCTGATGTGACTGATACAGACCAGACAATTCAAGGCTGTTTCACGAGGAAACTATCGGCCACCTGCAAATGTATTGAAGAGTTGTCCTATGTAGAGGTTAGGTCGAATCACCAATCAATCTACGTCTGAGCCCGTCAAAGGAACCAGAGACGCCTGTGCTCGAATAGCCCGTCCTAGAACTTGATCTGTGGAGAGCGCCGAGAAACTGAAGGAGAGGAGGAGACGAAAGTTTGCGGGGACCTCAGAACGCCGAGCACTGAATCGAATGATTAGTGGGTAGGCATAAAGCCTGCCTTCGTCTCTATCGCACTCGTCCAACGCCTTCGAATGTGAAAGCCAAACACTGGACGCCGACGTTCCGGGTTCGGAAGCGTTCGACGAGTGCAGCGGAGACAAACGCTGCTAGCTTTAGGCCTACTCACTAATCATCCCAAACAGACTTTGGCATTCTGACGTCGCCGCACGCTCTTGTCTCTTATTTTCCCCTATACTTTCTCGTCGCATAGAACGGGAGATGTGGTGTAAAAAGTGACTAAATAGAAGTTTTTTTTGTTAGGTCTTTTCAATGTACATCCTGTCTGAGCTATGAAGTTTTCTTAAGTGTTTCAGGACCGGTAGTATCCTACAAATTCTTTGAGATATTGGTTGCAAATGAGCACAATCAAAGCACATCATTATCTCGTTTCGCAAACCGTTGCTCAACAGAGTCCAGAAACCTAGCTCAATTGAAAAACGTACTGGTACTACTTATTATTATGCTCTGTGTCGTTCCTTAGTTTATCGAACAGTGAGTGTCTCTCCGTTCAGGCCATTGTCGGGTTTGGGCCATGCGAAGTAAACGCTGTCTTCCATGCAAAGCTATCCAACCATACTCCAGCCACTTCGACACCGGACTGCTCTGAAGCTCGCAGAGGGATAGAATCGTTCAACCTGGCCACGCGTAATTTTTAGATTAGCCAGATCCCTAATATCCCTTTAAGTACAAAAGCGAGCTGGCAAGAACAAGGCCGTCTAAAGTTATAATAATGAAAATTGTTTGCAACGTTGATATTTCGGTGCGGCATGCATTAGGGTTCAGATACCAACGGATCGGGAGCAAGGCCATCGGTGTTTCCCCTAGGGGTGATGCAAGATCACAGTCGAAGATAAAGGAATCGAAATTTCAGTGATAAAAGTGCTTCGCCATCTTTTAATTATAGAAACTGACTTTTTAAACCTATTCTTGTGCAAGCTACTAATATAAACGAACGAAATATATATAAAATTACTGCCTCCAAAGGAATTCGATTAGATTACTTACTTGACTCCACAACTAAGTGAACATCAATTCAAGACGTAACAATTACTCTCCCCATTACTTCCCGAAGCCAGATAATTATTATTTGTTTGGTGGGTCTATGATTCAGAGCAAGGATTTAAAATTCTAATAGCGCAAGAAGATAGCTTTTGTTGGTGCTCCCGCTGCACACATCGATAAGCTCGTGCGAGTAGTTACAACATTCATCACTTCCTTTCTAGCCACGTTTTTATTGTTCTTTGTTTTTTTTTTTTTGTTTGCAAGTTGGTGTAAATAAATATATGCTGGCACAACAACAACAAAACAAGACGTATGAAAGAGATAAGACGTTCCTCTATTTTTTCTAGGTATGCTACAGAGCAGCGTATTAATTATTGCATTCTTAGTTTGAGCTGTGTCATTTCGTCTACAGATTGCCGTTAGAACTGTTTTGCAGAACTAGACAGCAGTGTTGAGTGCCACAGTGCCTGAAAAGTACGATATAACTTTTTTTCGTGTCTTTATAACCAACGAAAATCGTGATTATTTGAATTAGGCCTGCCTCCTCCAAATATATACTCAACGCGACTTTTCGGAAAAGTCCATTTTTTTTGGCCAAAAGTCGCACCATGTCCCTTTATCGAGGAGGCGGGTATGCTGTACTACATGCCTTTTACTCTTATTCTCAGCTGAGACGTGTTAATACATTCTACCCCCTCCCCCCAAAAACCACCACAACAACAACAACCACAAAACATTACACTTTTAATGTAGAAAAAGAATTGCACCCCCCAAAAAACGAAAGTTATAATTCTTTATGCAGTAAATTCTACATCTCGAAGTGTCAATATTTCTCACCAAGGGACAAAAGTAGCAGGTTAGGGGTCACCACTTCTTTAGAGTTTGTAGAGATGTATCTTGTGTCTACACAACTGGACGGGGTTATGCAGTAAGGCCGTGTAATCTCTTGAAACGTTTAGAAAAATTCCGGACTGGGCGCCGGGGGGCGGGGGGGGGGGGGGGGGAGGCTACACTTTCAATAGAATTCGCTGGTGAAGTGACGTGTATCATTGTATTATTGTACCACTCAAGAGAGAAAGTGGGTGTCTCAAGCATCATATTTGCGAGGGAATCCCTTCTTACGTTGCCTAAAATACCAGTGTGTCAGTTTCCACTGAAGGTCAAGTTGCCGTCCCGACCTCTGAGCGAATCTTGTAGCAATTATCCTCGTGGCAACCAGTGTGACAGTTTTCTTCCTAGTCATGAAGGATATGTCGAACCGTCTCTTTCTCGCTTTTCCGTTCATATTGAAAAAGTTTTAATGCTATTCATATGGCTAGAAATTCCTCTACCCTTAAAATCGTAGCAAAAGTTAGACATTTGCTACACACGTATATTAACAGCAGGTTGGCATATGCTATGGTTGCTATTCCTTTCAACTGGCCCTACCCAGAGGTCTACATAAATACCAAGGCGCCCTTAAACGAGTAGAACAGCAGTTTTAGAAACACGTATACCATTTTTTGCATGTGGGGGAGGCTTTAAGTGATATTTAGTGAGAGCATCGGGTTGCGACTCGATAGATGGGAGGGATATCACCAGGTGATCCGAAGAGGATTTGAAAGAAGCTGGCTTGATATTCAAATCAAGAGCCATGTCGCGGCCAAGCATGTGCGAAAGTAAGATTTTCGCGAAGGATGCGCTACGAATTTGCTCAAGATGTCGCAAAGCGTGCTCATTGGGTTGAATTTGACCTCGTTTCCTACTGGCGCCCAATTTCATTCTTATTGGACAAGTCACGTATACCTAGATAACAGAAACAATAAAACATTGAGGGGACGAAACACATACGAGTGAAAGAATCTACTCTTTTGTGTTTCGTCCCCTATTTGTTTTATTCTTTTTGTTATCTCGAACACTTGACGAACACTCTCGTTACGATTATATGCGTACATCTCATTTGTTGATATTCATTAAGCGTTGGAATTTTAGGGGAGGGAAGGAGCTGAACTAGAACCCGTGTACTTACTGAAATTGCTTTCTTCTCATTCTACAGACTTGAACTAGGGTCACTAAATCACTTGTCGCCCCAAATTTATCCTCTACTTTTCGCAAACAGGTCCCGTCTAAGAGACGTGACATTTCAATTTCTCTTTATGAAAAGTTTGTCAACAGGTGAAGCATCCTCATTTTATTATGCAATCCTCATTTTGCTCTAAAATCTAGCAATGCCTTCTTCAGCAGGTGGAGCATGTTGAGTCAATTTCTCGCGTGGTACAGTTTCTGTAAGTTGTGACGTAATCCCATGGCTATTCATGATTGCGGTCGTGTTGAGCTTCAGGCAGGCACGTAGCCATAATTTTGTTTGGGGGGGGGGGGGGGGGGGAGGGGGGCACGCCCATGACAAAATGCTGTATGAGGGGGAGAGGGGACAGGAGGCCCCATCAAAATGGAAGATTTCGGGGGGGGGGGGGGGAGGGGGGGGAGCCCGGGCTCCATGGGCCCCCCCCCCCTGTCTACGTGCCGGGGTTTAGGACAGTTTTGCTATTAGACTATATAGTATACATAAAAATTAAGGGTTATGTCGAAAGACCATGACTCGACATTGAGTCGAGTCATGGTCTTCCAAACCGTCGACAAAGTGAGGAGTAACGGAAAAAAAAATCGAACAGCCAATGAAATGTCGCTTGCGTACACGATAGCCTCAAGGATAGGGAGTTTTGTAATAGGGGCCCCTAACGGGGGGGCTTTGAACCACACAAGCAGTGTGACGCCACTAGCTGCTTGGGTAATCCAACGGGCTGGGGCCCCCTATTTTGAGACTCTCTAATGGCTCAACTTTTGTTCCGTTAGATAGCTCTCGAGGTCTTGAGCCACACGCTTGACTGGGCTTTTTCATATCGACCGCCACTGTACCTGTTGTTGCTTATACAAGGGTCGTTCGAAGTTGACGGGGCTTTTGTTCGCAAGAAACCACTGAACAAGCGCAGCATGATAAAAGTTTCAATTGAGATCATCGTAATCCTTCTTGAATATTTTTTTTTCCCAAAATGAGGGATTGGACGCATGTGTAGCATTTCTAGCTATTATTGAAGCCAGTAATATGTCTGAAGCTGTGGAGCCGCGGTGCATCATGAACTTGTTGGTGAAAGACTAAGCTAAACCAGCTAAAATTTTGAAAAAGTTGCAAGCAGAGTATGGGAACAAACGGCACCACAGACGAGAGTTTACGAATAATGTCACTAGTTTGGCGAAGAACAACCGCCGCGGTGACAAATGCAAGGGCACGGATACGTTCGTCCCAAAGCACTCACGCAGCTCAGTTCTTCTATGCCAGTGGAAACGGGTGGCCTTCAAAAGCATTGCAACGGCGACTGAACACTCACGGGGAATACTTCTAAAAGCTGGCATGTCGTGCTTGTCAAATTTTGTTTTTGATCGGTCGGAATAGAAGTAGCGGTCAACCTTGTATACCATTGTAACTTTGTTTAAAAAAATATATATATTTTTTTTAATTTTGAGTTTTTATGACATTATTTTTTACGACTTCCTATAAGTTGTGCCGTACTACCTCTATTATTATTACTCGTTTTAGTTGCGTTTCATTTGCGCTAATACGCTCGAAGGTTATCCTAATCAGTAACAAGATATTTTTTTTTCTAAAATGCAGGTGATTCGATGGAGGAAGGCTTGCGAGACAAGAAAATATTCACAATACTTCGGCGAAACAGTAAGTCTGCCTCGCCAATGTATGTTAGCCAAACTCATTACACTAAACATTTACGCCCAAGACTCACAGAAACGAAGAAGTCACCGCGAGGATGCTCAAATGTTAACATGTCAGATTGGCTGATCATGGCACACATTCCTAACTCTAAATTATAAAAAAATAGTCGCCGAAATCTCACTAAGGGTGACAATGGATATGGTTATATCTATTGCTGAAGGCACTTGAAGTTTCTCTTGATTTACAGTATGTTATAAAACAACCATGTTTCAGGCCTAATAACATTGTTACTAATGACAGCTCACAAAAGCTTGAAAATAGATTTATGTAAAATCAAATTTACACCAATACCTAAAAGCACGGACAAACTCAGAACCAAATTAAGTGTATTTTTGCTTCTGTAAGTCGGCAGTTCGCGAGTTTCAGTCACTTTGTAGCAGCGTCATGTTGCTTAAACGGCTGCCCTTTTGCCCACACCGCCTATTTCTGACTTTTGCATCACGTGACCACGAAATACTGCTCACCGCTACAAATTTTTGTTTTGAATTATTGTTAGTTGGATAACTTATGAAGCAATTTCTTATTTTACTGTGCGTGCACAGAAATGTACTTTACTTCATTTTTTTTCCCGAAATTTTATTTTCTGCCTTTTCTTGTCAGGAACTTTTTGTATATTTTCATCTTCCTTGTTCTAGTTGGTCCAACTTAAAACTCATTTTGTGCCTAAGTAGTCGACGGATAAGCATGCTTGAGTAAATCACTTCGGAAAAGTAATTTAATTAGGATTACGACAGCTTTGCTTCTAAAGTTACAACAAATTACAACAAGGATTACTAGCGCACAAAAATGCATCTGTTACAATTATATACTATCTCAAGAAAGTAATGCCATTAATTCGCAATTACTTTCCATTTGTAGCTAATCAACTTTAATAATGTTGAGATGATTGCTTGTTTTCGTACTAAAATATATTCGTAAATTTCTTGTCTGAACGCTTAGGATTCATTGCACGGCATATTACGTTTTCCACTTTCTGTATCTTTGTTTTATCTACCTTATTAACGACACGACACGGGAGCTGAGTTATGAGCGGACAGGAGGTAGCGTATGTGTTATTATTTCGCGATACCAGAGAGTTAGTGTTCTTTTCATCACGGTGGTTCAAAGTAAAAGTGATATACCAGTGTTTGTAGGCACTGAAATGATCTAACGGACTCTCGAACTCTTCGCTATTCTGTAAATTAGCGACGTGAATCAAGATGACATATTTAATGTGCACACGATGATCGTACATCTCTGCCATCTTCCGTACTCCTCTGCGACCACCCACCCTGGCTTTGACAGTTGCACAGCTGTGCAACCACGATCGGCACCCCGGCGCACTTGGCACTCTCAAAGCCCTACGAGTTGGCAGAATGAATTTTGGGCCGTATTCTCACCCGTCGGTGACTGCAAAGCGAAGCTCCAGCATGACAAAATCATTAAAAAAACGTTGTAACCGTTGAACATTTTGTAATTACTGCGATTAAAACTACTTTAAATCATCAATTACAGTCAGACAAAATTATTACGCTAAAAACAAATTACTGAAAAAGTGATTGAATCACAGTAACTTGATGTAATTGAATTGTTACCGAAGTATGTGTACAGAACTATGCGTACAACTGGAGATGAAGCATTGTTTGTTTTGTGGCTAAGTGTATATCTACAAAATTTCTCCTCAGATTGATCTAAGCCGAAGACAACACCAGCTTCCGAGTCTTATGCAATAGGTGCTCTAGGACGTCTCTGTAGATATCATACCTGAATCTGTCTTAGAATAGGAGACAGCTAAGTTTCTCTGGGGGATAATTTAACGTTTCTTTGTTGTCTGCAACCTAATTTCAACTATCGGAGTACGCATATATTTACAAAATTGCTGAGCCAAGATTTTTTTTTTTAAGTTCTATCGGTCTAAAAATAAAGCTGCGTGTAGTAAAGATGTTTTCGTTAAAATGTCCCCCTTCCAGCTTTACCTTTCAATTTATATAAAAAATCTCATCTCGAATCGTGCAAAAAAAAAAAAAAAAAAATTAAAAATGATGGGTTTTAAAAGATTTCTGGAAAAAGGTATATGTTGATGGAAAATGTGTGACTAGACCAAAACTGCATATTAGAACTGCGGAAAAGTTGATGTCTTCTGGATTTTCGGGCTTTGAAATGGCGGAAGGTGGGTCTTGATTGCGATTTTTGGATGTTTCGCGAGTGATACACAACACATAGGAGTTTCGCGACGTTTAGATTGTTTTTCATTTTCACAAAAATAATAACATATTTTACTGCTTTTTCACTTTATATAGAAGGGTTAGGTTCTCTAGAAGTGCGATTTTTTATTTTATTTCATTGTATTTTATTTTGTGAAATATGTTTTTTTTAATCCTCTACCTTTGAATATAATGCGCCACGTGTACATTGGCCTAGCTTTTGATGTACAATTCTTGAAGGTTTAAGGGGGGACACTACCTTGAATTGCACTTTTTTTCAAAAGTATTCATATTCAGAACTGCAGAGTTTTGGCATGTATGGATAACAAGGAACACTCTCACTAAGTCTTGTCAATGTGCACTGACAAAAAATGTCAAAAATAATTATCCTTTGTATGTTGGTGAGGTGTGCTGCACTGCGTAGCACTCGTCATCCACAAGTAAAAATAACTGAAATCAATATCAGTATATCAGAAGAAGTTTGAAGAAGACATGACGTACACTGCTGAAAAGAATTTCTGTCATTTAACATGCAAAAAGAAAATTTTAAAATGTTATCTTGAAACTTCAAGGGCATTTATCTCAGCTTCACTTTTTAGTGTCAAATATCAGTTCAGGGAAGCTATCATTTCATAATCAAATTATGCGTGCAGATATATTTTGGTTTCTCTATATCGAAAATTTCTGGAGAACACGACTGTGAACTTACTTTCTGCATTTTTATGCTCTTTTGTTATGAAAAGCTTATATTTCTTTTAATCAAATGTACACCAAAAAATTTTTTTTTCCATTTTTTTTGTAAATAAATTTTACAATTTTTGAAATTTCTTTTCATAGTCGTCTGAAGCAAGTATTCTGCTGTATGTTTGAGCAAAAAAACTGGCCATTTTCATTACCCCTTCTAAACGATAGCTTTCCTCAGCAGATACACTTTTTTATTATGAAATTTTATGTAACTCATCGTGGGATAAATCTATAGGGTTGAAAATTTCCACGGCATCCTTGTCCAGTGCTATGAGTACACGCTACAAATTTCATGCAAATAAGACAAACGGTTCAAAGATAGCCTTCCTGAGTAGTGTTCCCCCTCAAAAACATATCAAATTAACGCGTGTATCTAAGCCTATTTTATTGTATTATTGTTAATTGCAATATGGTTTCTATAGAAGAAACTAAACTGCAAACTTGAGAAGAAAAGTTAGAATTACGAACTTGAGTGTCATTTAATATTATTCAATTTTTTTCATTTTTTTCTATGAAAAACTTATACGGTTCTGCCATCTTAAGCAGTCCGTTTCAAAAGAAGGCCTATTTTTCATAGATTCTAAAATGAGAAGATATGAGAAACTTCCAAATCTTTTACGAAATTATTATATATTTATATATATAATTCAATAGCAAACGAAGAGGATTAAGACGTCGCCCCGGAGAGGCGAAGGTTGTGGGTTCGATCCCCGCTCCTAGCCCAATTTTTCGTTAGCCCTTTTCCTTTCCCCTAACTTTGATGTAATACATTTAATAATCACTCTCTCCCCTTTTTGTTTACAATATTACTATGGCTGCACTTGTCAATCTTCCCTCATTCCCAACCAGTGGTGTAGCCAGGAAATGTTTTCAGGGGGTGTTTTTCATTGCTCAGACCTCCCAAAATGCAACCAAAGGAAAACAAAAGAGGAAAATAAATTGCAGAAACACAATTTTAGTTACTATTTTCCTGTTTATTAGAAGACAAAAATTCAAACTTTTTTGCCAGATCTCGTTCGTTCAATCTTTAAAGAGGGTAACTTTAAGGGTGAACAACGAAAACATGCAATGATAAAATATAATAATGGGCTTTGAATAAAAACTTTAGACAGGCCCACAAAATATTCCGGTGCATACACTTTTCTGTGGAATACTCGGGTATCCAATGACTAAAAAAAACTACGGAAGAGTGCCAGAGAATAGTGAAGTTTAGAATACGATTGAACATAAAAACTGCAATGCACACTGGGGAGATGAGCAAGTGAAACGTCACACTCATTGTTCCTTATCGGATCACATTTTTGAGAAATGATCGTGCTAGGGTCATGCTTTGGGTTCTTTCCGTTCTTCGATGTCATTTTACGAGAAAGTGGCCGAGAAAAGTACCAGTTTCTATCATTTTGTGGGTTCTAAACATTTAGTGGAAGCCGCCGTCGGTCGATAGAAAAAAGCGAGAGGTCCTTTTTGGGGCTGAATTGGATGTTCCGGTGAATGTTCAGAAGCGCAAGCCCTATCAAGCGTTCCTGGGACGTTGAAGCTCTGAGGTATGACTTGAGTCTTTGGAGTCTCGAGAACGAACGTTCCGTTTCAGCGGTGCTAATGGTCACGGTCGCCAGGATTTGCAGCAGGCAGTTTACATTAGGATGCAAAGCCTCCGGGTAAAGGCAAGTTGCCTGTACCGTTGAGACGCCCTAAGCGGTGCGGTCCTTCCACATCTGTGTCCAAACCAGAATTTCCCCAGGCAGTTTATATTACGAAACGAATGCTCCGCACAGGCTGGAGATTTGCTTGAAGTCGAGGCTTGCGAAATAGGAACCGACGTCTTTGGCTTCTACATCGCTCTCGCCTATAGGCGAGAGCAATGTAGTAGCCAAAGACGTCCTCCCTATAGTAGCCAAAGCATAGTAGCCAAAGCATCGTCCTCCCTATAGGGAGGACGATGCTGCCAGACGTGAATGTGCCTTGCTTGAAGTTGTAGGTCAATAATCATTCTTGAAAAAAGTGTCAAGCGAGACCTTGGCTATTAAACTCATTACTTTCACGACTCACGTGCTGAACAGAAGATTATAAACATTACCCACCGCAGCAATTAAAGAAGTCAACTAGGTAAGCACTGTACGCTTTCAAACCAAGTGACAATGAGCATTCCAAAGTTGATTCCACGTTGCATATACAGCCACTTTTTCTCTCTGCCTTTTTTTAAAGATTTTATTAAGGCTTTTCTTTAGATTTTGGTTGGTGTAAAACTGAAAATGAAGGAGTGCAGGCTAGTAAACTCTAAATAAAGGGGAAGACGGGACGAAAACAAGAAAAAAAAAACGCTAAGCTGTTTGTCATCTCGTCGTACCGTTTTCATTGTAGGGCCTCTGCCCTGAAATTGTCGTGGAGTCCTTGCGAGATAAAGGGTAGGGGGACTTTAGTCAAGCCGCCTGCATTCTCCAAGGCGAGGCCAGAGTCCTTCGAGGTCAGGTTTTCGCGGCTTTTGTGACGTCGGGAGCTTAGCCTTTCGCATCTGCGAGCCTGAAGAAAGGCTTCGGTTACACGGCCGAGTTTGGCGAAAGCTCTTGGGAGAGCCGGAGCCGAACTTTGTTTTTTCACGCTGACCACGGACAGTGTCGTCATCTTCGTTTTGCTTTGGAATGTTGTGGGCCCGGCCCCTCGCCGTAGTAGGCTGTCGAACTGAAAAAAAAACACATAGTATTTTTATTTCCTTGACATAAAACAACGAAACACACACACAGACACGAAAAAAACGAAAAAAAGAAACTGACATCGCAAAGGGAAAAGGGGGAAAGAGAGGAACATTGAAATTTTGGGAGTGTTTCGACCCTTGAACCCCCCCCCCCCCCCCCCCCCGGCTACGCCACTGCTCCCAACACACACAAACACACACACACACACACACGCACATGCGCAGGCGCACGCGCACGCACACGCGCACGCACACGCGCACACACACATCTATATATATATATATATATATATATATATATATATATATATATATATATATACATATATCCATGCTTGAAGCATTACCATGGTGTTTATGATATTGAACTTATATACTATTTAGTAAAAATAATGCGGGACTGGTATATTACGATAATTGAAAAATAGTTCATGCACATGCCCAGTTTACGTATAAAATTTAAAAATTCAAAACTGTTCTTCAAACATATTTATTGAAGTGTTCCTTTTTTTATTTAAGAGGTGCAAAAATTAAGCTTCACAAACCATTTTGTCACAGAATAAAACAAATGGGGCGAGATAAATTATTTAGAAAAGCCCAGCGGGCCGAGTGCGAAAATTCACTTCTTTCGTGTAGCCGCATTTTCACGTATACTGGCGAGAAGCTAGGTTGGTTCAAACATCCTTTCCTTTCTTGTCATTTGAGGCATTAGTAAAGATTACAGATAAACGGGAAAATATATAACATTACATAGCATCTCTAGAATTATACGCTCACAGTAACACTTATGGCGATAAATTAAAAAAAAAAAAGATTTTAAGTGAGGTTAACATTACTCTTGAGGATCCGGAATTCTTTCATCACAACCCTGACAGACCGTTTCTATTTTGAGCCTTCATCCACTAGCGGTAGGATTAAGTGTTTTTCATGGGACTCACAGAATTCCATACTTTTGCTTCGTCTCACGGAATTTGGTGAGGCGTGCTGCTTCACTTCGGAGGAATGCAATTCTAGACACTTTCAGGACCACTACACGTACAAAATCATCAGCACTTCCAATGGTTTTGAGTTCTGACGACCTTAGGTTGTGCAAAAAGGTTTGGTATTTGAAAACTCGCTCCACGCCATCACATGCACTTATGCCGTGCCCCGTAGCTGTTCTTGTCGGTTTTTGTCGCTTCGCCATATCGTACAGTGGAAACATTTCTGAAATGACTAGCCACCCTGCCGGAGATGGGGTCACGTTTTGTAAATATCCGAATATTTTCTTCCAGTCACTTTTCAACCGCGCGCAGAGCGAACAGCGCGTGTGGTGTATAGTGCACGATGTCATCGCTGACGACTCGCAAGCTACAAGAGAGCGCAGATTTTGCGCTCTCTTGTAGAGCAAAATTTTTCGAATTCAGATTTGCAGTTTTGTCCTAGTCAAACATTTTACACCAACACATATATTTACAGCGGAGCTTTTAAAGGGATGCTGACCCGAAATCTGGATTACAGAAAGCACGGCGGCAAAAGCGTGCAACGGGATGCTACAAACATAAAAACATCACTCATACAACAATATCTCGAACGGATATATCGTTGACAGATATATTCATGTCTTGTTTCTTCGAGAAGAGTCGAGAAGGAGAGGGAACGGCCTCGCGTCTTCTCCGGAAACAAGATATCTTGACGTCACGCGCCTCGTCGGCCTTGTTCAATCTCGTTCTTTTTTTTTTTTTTCAAAAATACCGTCACCGATTCGAGATATCGCCTTACGAGTAGTGCTTTAGGGACTGTAGTGTCCCGCCTTCAGCTCCTGCATTGTTTTCTGACATCCAAATTTCGGTTCACCATCCCTTCAAGGGCTAATTTCCCCAGAATCGTGTCCACCGGATTAAAAAGGATGACACCAAACTCTGAACAGCTACCGCTATCTATGAGCGACGGTAGCAGCCAGACAACTGGTTGCCGCCGTCGCTCATAGATGGCGGCAACCTTTCTTTGAAGGAAGAAGAGCGGGAACGGAACGAGCGGTGATGTATGCAGCAGCGCGAATGATTCCGCAACCGCCGCGAGGCCGTTATCGCCTAAAGTTCCACTGCGTCCAGCACTTCAAATTCTCTTCCGAAAGAAGAGCATGATCGCTCGTCTGGAAAGCGACCGCCGAGAACAAAAGCTACAGCTCCGCTGCTCTTCCTTCTTCACCAGAGTTGAAAGGCTGAACGTTTTCAGAATCGCTTGAGGACCCATAACTTTTTTGGACGATTTGAAGTTAATTCAGTTTTATAAAACACTAAAGAGCATACACTTGCGAGGCATTCAGTACTGCCCCACTTATTTTGTATTTTAGTAGCTATATCCATACAGTGGACAACACGAATTAATCTACCTTGAGCTGTTTATTCGAATAAATCTGTTCGAATTAAAATTAGACATCCACTATAAATCAATATGTTGGTAGTGGTTCTTTAATCGATAGATGATCCAATTCATTTGACAAAGCTATATTCGCAGTTTTGTTTCGAGATGTGTGAAAATTTCTACAAATTCTAGTAATACAAAGACAAAAAGAAAAGATGCGATAAACTCAGTGGTTTAAAGGGGACCTGACATTCAGTGATCGAAAGCGTGGTGATGTTGGTCTTTAGATCTCTGTACATTTTTATTTCAAAAGATTAATTCTCACCTCTTTGTCACATAAAGGTATGCTACCTAGAAACGTGTTCCCTTTGAGTTTTTGTTTTATGTAGTGCATTTATAATGTTTAGTACGTTCCAGTTACCACGTGTCAGAAGTTAACAGGCTATTCGTGTGTATGTTTTAGTTTGCAACCTTTAGTTTTTCACAAGTTATTATTTTCGTAGGTCCTAGCTACGTTCTGATATTTTCTTTTGATAGTCAATCGAATGCTTTCATTTCAGCACTGAAAATATTTCCCGCCACTCATTTTTAGCTAATTAATATGGTTGCAAAACCTTACAAAAGAGCGTTAGGAACAAAAGGCGATTTATTCAATAACATTAATTTTTCTAACGTTGTTATACAGAACGCAACATACTCTGCGTTTGTTTTTAAATCCTGAGATCGCGTCTTCTAGTCTCCTAAGCATACCTTACGGCCATAGAATGGGGAGAGAACTCAGGATGCTGAAGCGGGATATTTCACTTTCTTAGTGTTTTTTTTTTAATTTTTTTATCGGGGAATAACAAAGTGATTATTGAAACTTGGACTTGCTATTTCTTTAAAGTAGTTTCATCGTTCTCTGACCACGTGCCTCGGCTTACCTAACCCTTATATCGAGGGTGAATCATTGCACTTTAATATTTGTTAGTGTGTTGGAATATTTTTTTTAATTAATTCCAAAGCCTCATTTGCAAGAAGGTTGCATAGTGAATGAACGAATATATCTATTTTTAATAAACAAGTCGGGAACTTCTTAAGCATAAGCTTTTTACTGGTTTAATTGCTGTGGACAACATTTCACAACTGTGTTCATGAATAGAGCGTTGATTTATCATGAATATGTATACAGAAGCACGTCATACATAAATGATGAGCAGTATCACAGTTCTGGATTAGTTATTTCCGTCGTCAATTCTTTTGTGAGCCTGGCTAGAAGCGCGACATGTCAGCGGAACTTATCACAGCATATACAACGACGACGATCGCTGCAGGACACTTCTGACGTTGGTCCAGGTGCAAGCCAGGGTTCTGCCATGATTAGTGCAGGTAACGTGTAAACGCTTCGATGGGCCTCACAACGTGACAAAATACTATTTTTGCCACTACGCAAAAAAAAAATTTTTTTTTGGTAGAGACGTGGAAAGACTCAAATGTACGGGGGAGAATATTAAATATTTAACGAGGAAACCAAATGTTCCCCACGTGTGTCCCAGATCGCCGACGGGAGGCGTCTGGTGGGCAGCCTTCGCCTGGTAAGTGCGGCCTAAATTTGACGAGCACCTCCCAAGAGCACGATTGCACTGCACGTCATGCCCGAACACCCAACGGCGTAGAGGAGGGGCACGGCTACCATCAGACTTCAATCTTTCATCATAAAACGATGATGTTGAAGGGGCAAGCATTTTCTACTTTCCCTGAATACTGTGTACAGCAAACCTGTCCCTGATATGCATAATTAACTACGCCCGCCATGCTTTTTCTGCAGGCACTCCCGGTTGCAAAATAATAAATTAGAGTTAAGCAAGCAGCGTTCACTCTCTACACTCTAAAAAAAGCCTGTGCGTCTACTTTCACGCATAACACTCGGAGAACCAATCAGCGCAACTTACGGAGGCAGCTCAGCGAATGACGATACAGAAACATATGTTTAGACCAAAAAACGCAGACTGAGTTGTGACGTAAAGCAATGCAAGCGTGACGTTTTGCATTGCTTAATGTCACAGCTCAGACTGCGTTTTTTGTCTAAACATATGTTTCGGCATCGTCATTCGCTGAACTGGCTCTGTAAGTTGTGCTGATTGGCTCTCCGAATGTTGTGCGGGAAAGTAGACGCACAAATTTTTTTTAGAGTTTAAACGCCCAACCAGGACGAAAAGTCATGTGATTGAGTGCCTTTCGGGAGAAGCATGGGATCCTCCTTTCCCGCTTGTTACGATGTGAAAGAATGGACGCGCGTGATGTTCCATGCCTGCACTTTCCGGAAATATAGTATCGGGGTCTACCACTAGGCAGCGCACGTACCTCAACTAGTAGGTGCCCAGTACTATTAAAACTTTCACGACTATACACGCGTGAAATACAAATACCTGAAAGTATGTTACTCCGTTACCTTAATTCAGCGTTGATAAAAATAAATCAGATAAGTAAGCATGTTAAATACGCGAGTTCTAATTATTGTAGAAGTCTTTATTAGGGTTGGATGCACCTATTTCATAGTAGAACATCCCTGCACATGTATGTACTGGAAGGTCGCACGCAATAGTTGTCATACTTTAAATGTTTTCAGTTGATTTTTATGTTTACGATGCCTGAAGGTTTGTATGCGTTTTACATAAATAAGAAGAATGCTCGCATGTATGTTTTTCTTTTTTTCAAGCATGTGATCACTTTTCTTTAATTAAACAAAAAGGGTGAGTTTGAATGTGTGAATTCAACGGAGTATTTTACTGACACTAATCCCGAACGAAAGCGCTTTTATTATAATAATTAAAATACATGCAAAAAAAAAAGGATGAAAACAAACTGTTTACTTCGAAGATTTCAGACGCACATGTTTTAGCTTCTAAATACATTATCAACAGATAAAGGTAAAAATATAATCACCAGAATCGCATGCCTCTTTTGCATGGAAGGTCTGACAAGCAGTACAGTCACTATGAAATAATATTATTATTAGTATTCAGAACATTCAAGGAGAGTGCTTCCATTACTGGAAGTCCAATAGAAACTGTATATTTTATCTTAAAATTACGCCTTTGGTGACCAGGAAGCTTTTCACAGGACAAAGGAACCCGAAGAAGAGTATTAGAATTAGTTCATGTTTTTCTTTATCCCACGGAGCTAGGAACAAAATTGAAAGCTTTTCATATCCTCAACGACCCAAGGAATACATTTGGTCAGGCGAATCGATATAAACTGCGCGATAAAGCGCCGGTAAGGTCATACGAAGTGAAAACCTAGAACTGAACTGAGACAAGACACGATAAACATGTTTATTGAGACTTCGCATTGCAGTTACTGATTTTTTTTATCTTTGTCAACCTTATTCTTCATGTTTTAATTTTGTAATATGGGTACACGCCGCAGCATATTCGTTAGAATGCCCATCGTCCGACATTTACGTTTCTTCTCCAATTTTCCTGTAACGTCTGCATGCTTATTACAAAAACAAAAAGAAAAGAACAAAGGTTAGGAGCACTATCTTTCATAGATTCCGGTATTTATTTGTTTAGCATATTGGAGAGCAGTTCAATGTGCAAATACTCTTGAAAGGAAGTTATATGGTGATCAGCGCAGATTCAATTAAATACTGTGTTACGTTTCTTAGTAAACACTGTTTTACATTGGATCACCTATCACGTCATTTTACGTCTGATGATACATTTTAGCATGCAATCCAAGTATAATGCAAAACGCAATGACGAAGCAGATAACGGGATAATAATCTCCAACTCAGCTTAGTATAAACTTGTTCCAGTCATGCTTTAAGGCGTTATAAAGAATCGAGCTTCATCAGCTTGTTCTCGTTTGCACTGCTATCAATAAGATCATAGAGTTAATATAGCGTACAATATTTATAAAAAATACCCTAACCACAGGTAAACTTTGAATCAGTTTACATAGTGAAAAGAGAATAAACACTCGACGGAAGAGAGGTGTCATATTTGGGGCAGTAAACCAATGGGAATGAATAAGATCGTTTCTTTCGGACATGCAATGGCCATAAACGCCTGTTTAATGTTTTTAGTTTGCATTTTGTGATGAATAATATTACATTTTACTTAATCATTTTATAATGCGCAAGGTACACAAATTCTTGTTTGATCTATTTTACTGTTCCCATTGATTTTGTTAAAAATATATGCTGTTTGGTATGAATAAAAATGTAACAAATGGCTGTCACAGGTACTGTAGAATGATTTATTAACTTTTCAAACGAGGGCCACTGTCCATCAGGTAATATATTCAGGACTTGTACTGTAGGAATTCATATGTCTGTCAAAAATGGTAAACTTTCGAATAAGTGAAAAGCAGGGGACAAAATAATTCCAAACATGTTAACAGGAGCAAATTGACTGAAGACTTGTAGTTTTAGATAAAAACTTTTTGCATAAAAACATCTTTAATTTACAGTAAACAATTAATGAACTTTTAGAAATTAAGTAAAATTAGTGAACCCATACAAAACTAAAATGCCAGAGAACAAAATTTTCAAATTAAACTCGGGACACCCGCAAATTCGCACCGAATTTGAGAACTGCGAGTGGAAGGAAAAATTAAACAAACCTAAGCCTGGCCGTACTTTCTTGCCTATGCCGCAGCTATGTGCTGAATAATTATGGAAAACTTTTACAATAAGAAAGAAAGAGATAGATAGAAAAAATGAAATATTGTTGTGGAGAGTTTTGAACGAGTATGCACAAATTGTTGCAACCATTTTGTGAAAAACGGGAGGCGTCATGTTATTGCTGCAATAACACATTTAAAATATTTTATTTTGAAAATAGGTAGCTATATTAATGCACGTGAAGGGGCGCGTTTAAACAAAATACCCATTTATTGCAATACTAGTAAGCAAATGAATGTTATCTCTTATTCCAAACATCAAGGTGGACTACACAGGAAGTCATTGCGCAATTCTGGTGGTCATTCTTGCTTGTTCTTGCGAGGAGAACATGTTCAGTGGCCCGAAATATATGACACAGAAGGTGCGCGCCTATCAGAAAGACCACCATAATGACAGTCAATGTAACGGTAGTGCAAGCCATGCACAGATATTTACGCCCTGCCCCTGCTTTGATACACGTGCTCTTTGACGTATCGCACATTTCGGGTCTTCATTGACCTTTGCGTTTGCGGAGTACGTGTTCAGTCCAATCTTTCACTGCATGTATTTACACCGTGAAGCGCCCTAATAAAAATTTAATATTAAACTCAATTTTTCATTTTGTATATCGAAAGGGCTGAAGAAAAACTGATTAAAACAGCTTAAATTGTTTAGGCTGTCGTACATCTAAGTAAAACACAGTGAAAATAGACGAAAAACTTAAAGTAATGAACACATAACACAGTTCATCAAAAGAGATTATCGAACAGTTAAAGCAGACGGTTGGAAACCATTGACATTTTACTATTTAGCGTTTACTAGTTACTATGGTATTTATTAATTGCTATTTACTAATTATCTCTTAAAATTTACTATTTACTATTCGTTGTGAATCTGTCCATTTAGAAACATTTTGGTTGCTATACTGATTAATAGGTGTGAGCAGTGTATGGCTGAACTTCATTAGATAATTGAAATAATAAATTTGGTTATCAACATATACTAATCACTAATAACCAAACATTTTGATTTGGACTTAAGAAAGCTTGCAGACCAGAAAATGTTCACTCTGCAATGCCAGAGTGACCTCCAGCGTGAGTTCCGCTTTTCTTTCTTTTTACAGATAGCTGCAAAATGTACGGCCATTCCTGCCTAGGAGGTAAGTAGATGTAAATCACATGGATGCACGTGCTTTTTCAGTAGCCTTCTCTCCTTTTCCGCTTAATCTGGTTTGACAACCATTATACGAGCCTTTGTTACTTTTATTTACTTCTTTATTCACCGATGTTTAGAGGTGTACAAATATCTAATATTTAAGCCTAAACCAAATTGAAATGTTAGTATTGAGCTTCGAATTGAATTATATTATTATAGACCACGAATATTTTTTTTTTACATTTCATGTTAATTAAACATATATATGTACTATACATAAATACAGGTAAACATTTTTGAAGAAAAAAACATTAAAATTAAAATAAGTTGTTTTATTGTATGAATGGAACAAAAGGTTCTGATAAGACGAGTTGGGGAAAATATTTTAAAGGATGGCGAGCAAAAGCATCGACTACCTTAGTTATTTGTATCTAGCTTGATGTTTTCTGTTCCTGCACTGTCCTTTAGCATTAGGGGTCAAACTGTAAACATAAACAAAGAGGGCTGGCTTGCAATAGTGAGAAAAATTGCCGAACCCATCGAACTGACGGGATGCTCTGACGCGCTAGCCGTTTCTCTGAGCATACCGGTGCGAGCAGTGAAGCTTCACGCGCGTGCACCCGTGCGAAACGTTGAAGCTTGAAGCCAGAGCGCTGCTGCGGAGCGGCGAGACCCAATGCGTGATTCGGGTTTTTGAGCATACTCGAAACAGACAAAAGACTGCTGAAAATTTTATCGAATAGCAAACACTATTCGGGAATCGTTCGAAGTTTCGAATATCCGCCCACCTTTACCACGTTTCAAAAGTGAATATTAGAAAAAAGAGAAACAAAAATCTGTCGAATTTATTAGATATATATTCTTACATGTTTATGCTCATACTAAGTAGGCCTTGATAAAAAAATTGGGTTGTGTGTATGTTTATACAGCCTAGAACTTGGTCTGCCTCAATGGGCGACGAGTCTCTCAGCTGTAGATGACCAATTTAGCCAGTGCAGTACAGCCGCTAGCCTGGGGCCTTTAACGTGCACCACGCAGTAGAGATACACGACCGCACGCCGGTACGATGCTCATCCAGATCGAAACGGGCAGGAGTGGTGATTGATAGGCCTCGATATTTCGTTCAAAGACTGCGTATTTTTTACTTCTAGCTATTTATCTTGGATGCTGTCAGCCTGTGTATGTGGGGCCGACGGTACCTTGGATACTGTCGGCCCCGTACAACAGAAATATAGATTTCCCATCTCCATGTAGGCATTTTCAGTGAACACCAGTCTTAAATTCAGAATGCAAAACGTGCCCAAAGCACGCGTGCAAGAAATACGGGCGAAAGGGACGTAGAAAATGAGCAAGAAGAAATAAAGGGGAAAAAAAAAATCACGAAGGCCTGGATGGAACAGCGCTGATGAACAGTCACACTCACAGGCACACAGGAAACTGCGCTGCGAGTCTGTTTCCTTCTTGTGTGCCTGTGAGTGTGACTGTTCATCCACGCTGTTCCATCCAAGCATGAAATACCAACTAGCCCAATCATCCACATTATCACGAAGGCCCACGCCGGCGGCCCATTCGGGAAAGCCGGTGGAGTAAATTTTAGCACCCTGATTGGTCTATATGAACGACCCGCTCTTTGGTGAACAGCAGACAGTGTAGATCTCACGTTCGTTGTTTTATTAGGTTAAGATGGCTCGTGACAATAAAGCAAAGCCACTTTAAAATGACGGAACGCGCGTGATCGAGCAAAGTAGCGTGAAGGCTGATTCACACACTTACGACTCTTTACGACCCAGTTCTTGTGGTCGCTTACGACGAAAGAACACACTGATACGCTGGCGCCATCTATGTGGTGGCACTAGAACTGTCTTTTACTAGAGTGGAGGTTTTTGCAGTCTTGGAGTATTTACGAAATCAAATGCGTACTATCTACAAGAAATTGTCGTTTTTGATGTCGTCAAAATGTTTGTGAAGAAAAAAAAATAATGTGCAAAGAAAAACAAATATACGGAAATTACGATTGTTCCACGACTACCCGGTAGATGACACCAGTGTGTTATGTCGTCGTAACAGATCACAAAGCGCTCCGTCGTAAGCCGCCGGAAAGGGAGGGAGGGGGGGGGGGGGGGTAGTGAAGTGGTCGGCTTGGCAGAGGTTTTGCATCCTCAGATCAAGCCCCTACCTAACCTCAACAAAGAACGGCGATATTGCGGAAGCACTGTGGAGGTTAACATATACAACGTAGTAGACACGTTAGCGCTCTCCGCCAAGTCGCATTCAGCACTAAGTAAGTCCACGAGACAGCCACACTGCCGCGAACCGGCGTTGCTTCCTAGAGGCCGATGACGTGGCGTCAATTTCTGCGAGCTGGTAGTTTGCGCTCAATACATTCTGTGCTTCCCGGTCTTCGTCAACATGATAGAGCTTGTATAAGTTCCTTTCCTTCCTGATATCTAGACTGAGCAAGTGACAATTTTCGCAGGCCACGGCAAGCGGTCCGAGGAAGGTACCGTGTCCTCTGACGTGATGCAGATGCTGAGGAAATCAGCGGCAGAGGACGACGCCGGTGCAATGCTGGCCCAGGCGAGGCTTGATAGACCCGCCCTGCTGGAGAAGACGCTTCTTCAGATTCTCCGCAACCGACTTCAGTGAACGAGAGCCGTCCACATGTGACACTCGATACCCAATTCCCTGAAAAAAAGAGACAAGTTCGGCGGTTATTTTGCCGTTTGAGGCTACATTTGTTATCAGCAAATGCTTGTGGCACCGCCCAATGAAATAATAAACGCGTTTGCATGACATGAAACAACGCTTTCTCACGTATTTTCGGCTTATTTCAACTTGGATTATGCTGCGCCACTTGCCACCATCATCACTTCATAAAAATCAGGCCCTAAGCTAACCTGTGAATATTAGAGAGTTTTAGTAGACCGTTTTCATCTTCCGCTCCGCTCTGAGGGTGCCAAACTGCGCATGCGCGGCCCGCTTCGCCGGAATGGAAAGCGGAGGTCAAAAAACACGTTTTAGTAGAGCGTTTTTCTTTAGCGTACGAGCGTTTTGAGCGGGTTCGAAAAATTTGCTTGCGTAGCCCCCCAAGTGGATGTTTATAGTACTAGTAAGACAAAAAAAACCTAAGCGTTAACACCAAGAGAGTAAACGTTTGCGTGATTGTAGAGGTAGTAAGAACGAAGGCGACAATAATAAACACAGAAGAGTAGGCACACACCCGGAGATATATTAAGCCATAAAATATAAATGCAATCTTTCCACCTTGTGTGCAAGTGAAGCCGAAGGTATAAGCATGAGCATGTTGCTCTAAACGGTACCTGCACTGCACGAGCGCGCGTGCTGGCCAAGGACGCTGAAAGGCCGGCAGTCGCTCTTGTAGCTTCTGCTCCACTCGAATTAAAAATGAAACAGAGTTACTTATTCGAAGTAGAAAAACGAAAGGAAAGGACGAAGTTTGCGCATTGCGAGTACATTCTTTTGCGAAGTACGAGTATAGTGTTGCACAAGGCTAGCAATGCATCAGCACGATGAATCCCCGCTGTTCTCAAGGAAGGAGACTTCTGCTAACTAGATTAAGCTGGCGAGACATCGAATCTATGATTCCTATCCCTCGTGCCATCAAGCGCCGAAGCTTCCTTTCCGAACGCGGTTTGCTGGATCTTTCCAACGTAGAAGAGAAACCCTTTAGGAGGCTATCCCGCTTAAAGAATGACCTGGCTGCTCTGCAAGCGGGCCTCCAAATACCGGCACGCGATAGCGAGACGCTTTCCATGGTTCTTCCTCGACTGGCCTATCCCAACCGTCTGTTCGTACTTGGATGAGCGTTTGGACGGAACTTGTCGGTGTTCTGCATATTTGTGAACCTCATCGTCGGTCACATCAACAAGAGGTTCGGCCACCTGCTCGCTGACATAAACAAACATAGGTGGTTGACCTTGGCAAAACTGGAGCTGTGCTCACAGGTAAGACCCTGCATGGTTTGTGTAAATTTCGCATTTCCATTGTTTCTAGCACGGCTGCTCTGTCTGGTGAAAAGTTACTTTTTTCTATACACCAAAGGTGTACATGGGCAGTGTCAGGACAAGTCACGACGTGCGCGTTCGTAATCTGTGAGTATTAGTAGGCCACCTTTATGAGCCCTCTTTGCTCTACTTTACGCTCTGCGAGAAGCATCGTCCCCACCGCGCATGCGTGGCCCGCTCTGAGTTGGAGCGTATAGTTAGCGGAGTGAGCGTGCGCTCCGCTTCACAAGTTGTAGAGCGGACTGCGCTCAGCGTCCTTAGCGTGATCGCTTAGATCTCAAGATGGCTGCACTTTCTCAATACGCGTCGATGTTTTTCACCGTGACCCCAGCTTGAAATAGGTCGAATCAAGAAGTAAAGCGTATGCCCCGCGCGTGAAAAGTAAACCATTCGATTTGAGTTCTATGTAACACAAAACAGCATAATCAAACAAAGTGAACGAGTATCACTTTGCCACCAGCACGGCGTCGGTAAAGTCGTCGCGTTTTTGTGGACGTTCTATGGCTATGCAGTCAGATGTACGGGTGCGCGTGCTTGAACGCCTATTATACCTGTGCACGCGCCCTCCTGTCGAAAATGCCACTGAAAGCTGACCACGAGTACAGCGCTCGCAAGCTGCACTAAAGAAACCATTCCCTCTCAGCTTTATTTATTCACACTCGCTCGCAACTTTTGAATTGTTTAACTTTCCTAAGGAAATGTTCGCCTTGGATTTCCTTGGTAGATTTAGAAAATAATAGAAACTTGAATGCAGCCTTTTTAAAAGTGCAACCCATGGTGCCGCTAGTCTTCGAGGCCGCCTTATTTTGGCCAAGTGTCTAGGGAGCAAGAGGGCTACGCCATTGTTTGTCGCGGATGCGAGTCTAAATGTATTAGACACGAATGCTGCGTCAATACTGATTATGAGATCGGTTCTAGTCACAAGTCTCGCACTAAAAGCGATGCCCAAAATATTCGGGAAAAGACGGTTAGAGTGCAGGCGAGCTGGTGGTAGCTAATCATGTCGTATTACACCTGAGACTGCGGTGGAAGAAATCGGAAGAGCTTTCAGTAGAAGGAACAGACACAGAGAGCGTCTCAAACTCAGCTAACTGGTTTATTTCTCAAACAGCCTTTAAGTACCCACGGAACTTTTTCCCAACCACACTCTACAGATAAACTCCTTTGTTGCAGACATTTCAAACCGAATGGATACAAAAGATACAAAACAACCCACACATGGGACGAGGACTTAACAATGGGACACTGCGGATCATCGCAGTGACCTTGACAGAGATATGTCCCGAATTATCCTAACAGTCGCGTCAAAGCGCACAAAAAGCGAGACAGTGTTCAGAAGAAAGGCAGACGAAGCCCTCGGCGCACTCTTCATTGAATGGAAAGGGAACATTAAGAAAATTAAGAAGAATATTGTTGAAATCTTCAAGGAAGATGAGATGGATAATTTGGCAAAACAAGTAGTTAACCAAACAAGGTCTTCGTTAAGTCTAAAGTTTTTTTTGAAAGATCACAAACTGGATATGCCTTTTCGCACAGTAATCAACGAACTCGGAACGTGGCAGTGTAGCGTCTCGAAATTTTTGCAAAGAGGGTTGAATGTAATTCAACTGGAGGGGAGTCTTTCACTGAGAAATTCAGAGGCATTAATTGATGTTCTAGAGGGCTTTCATGGAAGACAATGCACTGTAATGTCAATGGACATTAAGGATCTATACTATTCGCTTGAGAAAGTGCGCTTGATGCAAAGAGTTCGGCAAGTGCTAGAGTTAAACCTGGTAAACTTTCAGTCCAGGACGGGCATCGCCGTCGACAGTTTCCTTTCACTTCTTGATTTGTACCTTCAAGCAACAGTTGTTGAATATAATGGGCAGAAATATGTTCAAAAAGATGGTGTATGCATTGGATCTTCGGTGGCTCCGATGTTAGCAGAAATCTATCTTAACACCTTAGATAGTAGCGTAAGTGAAACACTTAAAGAAAATAACTTGAATGGGTGCATTGTTAAAAGGTACGTGGATGATATTTTTATTTGCGCTTTTCGAAAGAATGAGGCTCAGGTTTTGGAATCGATTATAAAAACAGCAGCTCCGGAGCTTAGGTTTACAACTGAAAATGGGATCCTGCAGTTTCTAGATTTACGCGTACATGTCGAAGAAGGTCTTTGTTGAGAATACGGGAAAAAAGCCGGAAAACCTGTGTTAAGTAGAAAGAGTTGTCACGCCAAGTCGGTTAAAGCAGGGGTAGTTAAGTCCTTAGTAACAAACGCGTTGGGTAAATCATGCGCTCATTTTATGAGTAGTGCTGTGAAAGAACAGTGGAGGAGGCTAGAATCTGCCGGTTATGAAGAAGAATTCATTAAAAGACAATTAGAACTGAAATTTAACAACGAACCACGGGAAAAGGAAGCAAGAAAGAAGATAGCAGTAATCCCGTATTTCCACGGGATTTCCCACAACCTAAAGGCTCTCGCAAAAAAGTTCGGCGTGGACGTAGTTTTTTCTTCAGATTTAAAATTGAGCAGGTTGACGCCCTTTCTGTCGGACCACAAGGGTTGTCAGAAGGCCCATCGGGAACCTTCAGTTCCTTGCAAAGAGAGTGTAGTATATGAGATTCCGTTGACATGTGGATTTAAGTACGTGGGACAAACTTCAAGATGCCTTAATGACAGGTTACTAGAACACCAGAGGAATGTACGCACGCATGCGCCGAACTCCGAAATAGCAAAGCACATAGAGGAATGCAATAATTGTAATGCGCATTGGTCAGAGACAGAAGTTCTGCATAATGAGCGAAATGACATTAAGAGGGTCGTTAAAGAAACAATAAGAATAAGTTCTACCATTCTGATGTTAGCCTGAGACTGAGGCAGGAAAAGAGGAAGTTTCAAAGTAGAAGAAAAAGGAACAGTCGAGGATACAGAACCTTCGCGACCTCCAAAGCCAAAAGATAACAAAGAACTCATCTCTTTCCACCACAATAATCAAACGACCTTGACAATCCTAAGGTTCTGTGGTGAAGATTGTGGAGTGTATATAAGAGGGTGACCGAATAAACTTGTCTTTAGCTGTGTTAGAGACGTATCCTCGACTGTTCCTTTTTCTTCTACTTTGAAACTTCCTCTTTTCCTGCCTCAGTCTCAGGCTAACATCAGAATGGTTAATTTCCACCAGCTCGCCTGCGCACTCACTACAATATCAAAGAATAAGTTCTATCGGAAACTGCATAAGCCAAGCATCGATGCAACTTGGACGCAACTCCAAAAAGTTTCTCAGACTTTGAACGAACGCATTCGGTTTACGAGAAGAAGGTGGGGGAGAGACAATGTATATGTGTATATACATCTAAAATTTTTTTTTTTTTTTAATGTGTTTGTGATCGCGATTTCGAGATCACTTGGGTGTGTTTTCCCAAAGAAAGGAGAGGGGAAAAAAAAATGTTAGTTGTGGGTTTTTTTTTTTTTTTTTTTTTTTGTCTGGGTGCGTTGCCACGGTTTAGAGACCACCAGTGTGTGTTTTTTTTTTGTTTTTGTTTTTTTGTGCGCTTTGACGCGACTGTTAGGATAAATCGGGACATATCTCTGTCAAGGTCACTGCGATGATCCGCAGTGTCCCATTGTTAAGTCCTCGTCCCATGTGTGGGTTGCTTTGTATCTTTTGTATCCATTCGGTTTGAAATGTCTGCAACAAAGGAGTTTATCTGTAGAGTGTGGTTGGGAAAAAGCTCCGTGGGTACTTAAAGGCTGTTTGAGAAATAAACCAGTTAGCTGAGTTTGAGACGTTCTCTGTGTCTGTTCCTTCTACTGAAAGCTCTTCCGATTTCTTCCACCGCAGTCTCAGGTGTAATACGACATGATTAGCCCAAAATATGGCGGCCGAATGCTACCCGGTGGTGTATTGAAAAGAGTTACCAATAACAGTCGAAACAATATTCCACGTCAATTTATTGTCTGGTGAAAACCAGACAGGCATAAACAATGCAAAATTTAGCAAACACAACCCTGGACTTCTAAACAATAGTGGTAGATTAGAACAGTTTTCAGAAGTTTCGTTTTGAATTCCGGCGTAGCGGGCCTCGCATGCACAGTTTGACGGCCTCAAAGCTTAGCAGAATTTAGGAACAACGATATATATATTAATTTACGATACCAAGTTTTTTACAACCCTACAATGGAAATACGCTTTATCTTAGAGGAGTAACAAGTCCCATATCACATGTTTTGGTAGTGTTTAAATACTGCCGTGTTGTAAGAGCGTTTTAATTTGTCTTTTTTATTAGGCCGTCAAGGACAAGGGAACACCCCTGAACAACTGTTGGGGTTTTGTTGACCGCACAGCATGCCCATATGCCGTCCATCAAAAAAATCAGAAGAAGACCACAAGAGGGTGCTCGTCGTGAAGCACTAGGCAGTGATGTGCGCAGACGGCATAATTTGACGGCTGGACAAAACCTACAAAGACCATGGGCATTTTTTTGTTTGTTTAATATTAGAATGCATAAAATTATCACAGTAAATCATATTCAAGCTCTTGTACTGAGCGAAATACCTGTCCAACTGGGCTGAAAGGCATCTAGAAATATTTTAATAAAAAACGTTTATTAAAGACTCACATTTTACTTCTCAGATGTGCATGTGAATATTGCATCTAACCAAATTACAGTGTTACTGTTGATTTCAGCATTGTAAGAGTAGCCTATGTTGCGTGGCCTTCTATTGCAAGAAAAGACCGTAGCACAAGTGAGGCAGAAACTAGGCAGGAGCTCAAGCTGAAAAACGCACTTTCATAAACACACAAAAGAAATAAAAAGAAGTGTATAGTCAAGCGAAATGGTTTCATGTCACCCCCCAAGGCAGATACATACACTGCGCTCCACTGTTAATACGAACACGAAAAAAATCGCTTTTATTTGCAGTTTATTTCTTTGACAGCTATTGAAAAAGCTGGAAATTTGTCGCTCAGATTAGTGCCCCAAACGAGCGCTTTATTCCACACCAATAGGCAAATGTCAGCCCCTCGAATTTAAGGTAAAAAATGAAAACAGGATATTGAATGCTCCCGCTAACAGTGTCGCGCAGTGTAGATAAACACCAAGGCACCATATCACAGACCGAAGCATACGAAGAAGAAAAGACTCATTTCATTGGGGAAAAAAAAGTAGAGATATAAATGGAGCACTCGCTTTCGCTAATTTTGACTGTCTTGCTGCCTAAAGTAACCAAACAAAATATCTGTCCGTTTGCCGACTGCTTTAGTCTTTGGTCTTTAACCTTTAATTTTTGGCTCTGGAGAGCCGCGGCACCGCGGCTCTCCAGGCCCGTACTACCGAGGCCCGCGGTGCCGCGTCTAGGGAACATGGTAATGTGATGAGTATATACGTGCAAGATGACGACGACATGGGTTGTTGGTATTGGGGAGGGTGGCAGTCCGATTCGCAGAAGTCCAGACTTCGTGGAGGCGGGTTGGGCGGGTGAGCAGCGAGCTATGAGGATCTTGCACGCCGTTCGATCAGTGCACGAAGGAGCACCAGGAACATAATGGCGCTATTGCTCACTGGGGTCCACTGGGGTCAAAGAATCATGCTCCAAGGAGGTAGTCCAGCCGAAGTAGAAGCTGCCGCCTCCGAGGAACCGAGGCCCAGGGCTCAGATTGAGACACCGCCGTCGCCCGGTGTGTCATCCTCTCAACGTCGTCGTCGTCATCTCGCATAGAAAAATCGAGCCCGCCGGCTTAGACAAGGCAGCACCTGTTCCCACCGTTCAGGGGCCGTGAAAGGATTGCGGCCAGCGATTTCTCGAAGCAGCCAGAGGTTCTTGACCACCGTGAAACGTTTTCTGGGGGACGCCTTTTCAAACAAAGTCTGCGCAGCTTCTTAGTGCAGCGAGGTTCATAACGGTCAAGCGCGCTCCCAAGCATGATTTCAAACAGCGAGCACCCACCTTTCCAGAAAAGCAACATCTACTGAACCTTTACTGAGAGTGGAACGTGATTCTCAAAATGGCGACGATAGCGGAGCTGACGCTACACGCTCAAATCCCAGAGCGGGTCGCGCATGCGCGATGGCGACTCCGCTTTCCGTAGAGCGGAGCGGGAAACCGAAAACGGTCTACTAAAACTCTCTATTACGTTTTTGACCGCACGCCTCTCGGCGGGCTTCCCACGGTAGCAGGTGTGTAGTGCGACGAAGCAGAAACCACTGAGGTCGGGTTTCGGTGACTTCGGGGGAAGTCGGCTCTACGCAGTATTGGAAGCATAAAGGCTGGACACCATGTGTCGAATAGGCTGCGAAAAATCGGCGAATTTTGCCCGGCGACTTTTGCTCTGGGCGTGGCATCAGCGCAACGGCTGCTACGTGGCGCGCAAAGCGAGCGGAACGTGCGGTCGGGCGATGGTCGTCAGTTATTCGTCGCATAATTTGCTCCATGGAGTGAAGCCTTAAAGCTAGACTCCATGAAGTGAAGAAGAAAAAAACAAACAAAAACGACGAATTTCGCTTCGTGGCGTTTGCTCTGCGCGTGTCGACAAAAAAATATAACTGCTGCGCCGCGCGCAATGCGGCCGCGCCGCCGGGCAAAGTTCGTCGGTTCTTCGGCGCATATTCGCTCCATGGAATTAAAGAGAAACTAAGGCGGTTCTGTATTGAAAAAAAAAAGAAACTAACAAAAAACTGTTAAATTGTCTTCATTTGGTTTCTAAGATCACGAATATCGAGATTATTTTACAATTTGATGCACGGAGGCTCTAGAAAATAATTTCCAAAGTACCGCTAAAGCCCCCCCCCCCCCTTTCCACCACACACACAGACACAGACACACACACTCCTTTCCGGAGCGTGACGTCATATCCAGAGTTTTCGGAAACTTCGCTCTCGCTCATTGCTGAAGTGCGCGTGTGTAGCCTATCAGAGCTACGCACGCGCACTTCAGCAAATTTCAAAAAGGTAAAAAAAAAAAAAAAGAAGAGGTCACGACTGGAATCAGTGCGACAGAATATACCTGGCAAGCTTGCAATTGACCTTTTGCTAAATTACTCAAGCCCCACGGAGGATGCTGCGAGTTTAGTTACACGCGTTGCACCTGCTGGCTTCTGCAGTAGAAACTATTCTAAAGCAAAAGCTATAAAACAAATTTAATCTTGCACAAACGTTTGTCAACGACTTATTTTGGATATTTACTTCGAATCTTTAATACCGGGAAGGCGAGTGTGGGCGGCGCTTGTACCTGCATTCCCAGCCTCTCTGATGATTGGGTAATTTATCAATAGGTCTATTGCACACGTCACGCGTCATGCGCTCAGCCGTGAAAGCATAGAGTTATTATAATGTACGCTAGAAGTTCAACTGGCGCTAGTGTCTATGCGACTTCCGTGACGCAGATTGAAGCAGACAGCAACCAGTTTACTTTTCCGGTGCTCCTGTGCATTCCTATGGGAAAACGCGCGTGCATTTTGTCTCTTCGCCGGAAAATAACACGGAATTACTTTGGTTATTTGGGTCGAACCGAATAGTATGTACCTTGATTAACATTGTAAAAGTGTAATTGCTTTAGTTAGTGCATTTTCCTTTATCAGTGAACGATGTTTAACTTCGCTACATTTCAGTCCCAAACATCTGTTCCGCAGCAGGTGTGTAAAATCAAGCGACGATTCAAATCAGAATTACAATCGAAAGGAATATAAAGTGTGTTCAAGGTTCGCCAGCCTTCCGGTGTCACTATATGAAAATGATCCCGTCGTGCATCAGCGGATAACAACACTCAAAACATAAACAATAAAGTATGTGGACAATTAAAGGTTTCTCTTCGTATTGTTTTCTCTGCCGAGCAGCTTTGATCGGGCACTTGTTCTCAAAGATTTCGAGCGTGCGGGGGATACTTTAAACGTAGAACGAGCATTTTCGCACAGAGCAGAAAGAATAAAGTAGTACTTAAATCAAATCGGAATATATTACATGGCCTTCAATTTATTTTGATCTTACATGCAAGGAGTTACTGACCCAGTGCTACTGCGTAGCTCTTGTCACCTCTCTTGGTTTCTAGATGTCTTTAGTTCGTTTGGCACGTATATCCCTCATGCTAAAAAGCGCCGACGTCGTGTTCGCGCTAACAGTGTCCGATAGTGCACATAAATACACGTACGAAGCTGTTTTAGCACCGTTTTTAATGCAATGAATTTGAGAAAAAAAATACTTAACTGATTAATAATTTTGGCAGCTTGACTGAGAAATGCTCGAAGCTACCTAGTACGTACGAATTATTTGTAATATTTGCTCTTATGATCAGCGCAGGGAGAAAATGCACTAGCTTTTACCCATGAAAATGCATTACCGGAAGTAAATTTTAGACTGGTTGCTGTCTGCTTCAATTTGCGTCGGCGAATTGAAGCAGACAGCAACCAGTCGAAACGAGTCGAAACATAACGACTGGCCAGAGCTTTTTCGTGTTTTTTCGCGTTTAGTTGTATCTTTGAGGAACACGTCTAGAACTTACCTCTAACTCGTTTTTTGTCACGAACCTCTTCAGCTGCCCGACTGGTGCCCCATTAGTTCAAGCGTGTGCAGCTTCCGCGTGAATATAGCTTTGGCAAGCTTGAAATTGCACAGGCTTGTTCGCACGAGCAGAGACCAGGCGGCGGCCAGATGTCCTGCTTGCAATCGTCTATAGACCCATCCGAAAGTTACACCCTCTTACGGTCTATATAAAAATACTGCAGAGTGGGGCGCGCAAAAAGCGCAATAAGAATGGCAAGCCTTTCAATTGTATAGAGTCTCTTAGAACGTACGCCACTGTGCAATATTTTGCGATCGACAGTAAGGGGACGCAATTTTTGAAGGGGTCTATAGACGATTGCAAGTAAGGCCACTGGCCGCCCCCATATCTCTAATTGTGCGGACAAGCCCGTGAAATTTCAAGCTTGCCTCGGCTACGTTCACGCGGAAGCTGCACGTGATTGCTCTCATGGGGAATCAGTCGGGGCGCCATGCTCGCAATATTCACTATAGACGATTTCAGGCAGCTGTGCATGGGCGCCGCCATAACCGGCCTTCAGTTTTTGTTTCCGCTTATTCCGTTCGCTCCGCTTCATCATTATCACAGCAGGACAGGTCATGGACATTTTAAGTGCTACTGTGTCCTTCTCCCCAGCATAGGCCCTTGTGGGGGCTCGTCAACGCCCGCTTCAGTGGCTCGGCATCTCGGTAAGACAAGTGAAGGTCGGCTATGGCGGCCCAATCTGGCGCGCGCTGAAAGCGTCTATACGTGCCAAAAACACAAAACTGCTAAACTAAGTATCGAAAATGCCTAGTGCCTCACATTTGTGGGCTACTGTCGACATGGGCAGAGCAAGACTGATACTCATATGTAGGATATAAAACATGTAGCATATATGTAAAAAAAGAAAACAGTCCAAATGTTACCGCTTTAGCAGCAGAACAGAGTTGGACCTGAGTCGGACGCACTCTATTTGCTCTTCTTTTGACGAGCATATAGACCTACTCTGTCGTTATAAATCAAGCGATACGTGTAGCGTGACTGGTAACAAGCTAGTTACCTGTGAATTGAATTTCTTTTAAACTGCGATTTCCATATATATATATATATATATATATATATATATATATATATATATATATATATATATATATATATATATATATATGTATATATACAGGTTTTTTTTTAAGCTTAACAGAATTTTTAAAAAAAAAAGTGAAAGCCGTTTACAAATCCCTGTAACGCCGAATTGGAGCGCAGCTCTTGAGGAGGAGGAGTGAAGGGTACTGAGGGGAGGGTAGACCCCTCCTCCTCCCCTCATTCTTGAATATGCTCCGGGGGGGGCGGTCACGTGACCTCGGGGGGGGGGGGGGGGGTGTCACGTGACTTCGGGGAGGGGGGGTCACGTGACCTGGGGGTCACGTGGGGGTCACCTTGGGGTCACGTGACCTTGAGATGACCTTGGGAGGGGTCACGTGACCTCGGGGGTCACGTGACCTCAGAGGGGTCACGTGACTTGGGGGTCACGTGACCTTCAAAGGGTCACGTGGGGTCTTGGGGTCACGTGACCTTGAGATGACCTTGGGAGGGGTCACGTGACCTCGAGTGGTCACGTGACCTTGGGAGTCACGTGGGGTCACGTGACCTTGAGATGACCTTGGGAGGGGTCACGTGACCTGGAGGGGTCACGTGACCTTGGGGGTCACGTGACCTTGGGATGACCTTGGTTACGCCGACGGCGACGGCGACGGCGACGGCGACGCCGCTCAAGCCGGGAACGGGCCCCTAAGAGCTGCGCTCTAAAAACCATGAAAGCTAGGTTAATGCGGTCTGCGCAGGTGAGTTATACGGCCAGGGGGATATAATGTAGGAGGCTAATCGTAACGATCAGTCGGCTAATTAGATAAAATTCGTTAATTAACTTTTTAATTAATGAAAATAGACATATAGTTTCATATAGTTTGGGCGTCATCGAAACCCCCTAAATCAATCATTTTCAGAAAGACTTTGAGCGTGTGAGAAGCGTAGTAGTGCACTAAAGTTAGCACTCGTGGAGCACGTACAAAGCTAGCGGTTGCGATAAGGCGCCCGCGCAATTTTTCCGTCTCTTATCTAGCCCCAGCCTTGTACTATCGGGGAAAAATGAAATGCGAACAGAGGAGTGCGTGGCTCGCGGTACAGGCTGCGCCGCCTGGAAGTAAACCTAGGGGCGAGGGTGCGTGGCCTACTTCGATGTGTTCACGCCCCTCGATTAGCGCTCTCCCAGCTTCGGCAGTGCGCCTCTCAGTGCGCTGAAAGTTGTCACTGCTGTCACCGCTATCTTTGCCTGCTCGGCGAGAGCGGCGAGCTTCTTTGCACCGCACGCGCTGAGCCAGCAAAGATAGCGGTGATAGCTATCAGCGCACAAAGAGGCGCACTGCTGAAGCTTGGGGAGCGCAGAGGGAGGGGCGTGAACACGTCTGAGTAGGCCACACACCCTCGCTCCTAGGCTCACTTCCAGGCGGCGCAGCCTGTACCGCGAGCCACGCGCTCCTCTGTTCGCATTTCATTTTTCCCCGATAGTACCTGCTCCACGAGCGGTAACTTCAGTGCACAACTACGCTTCACACGCGCCGAAAGTCTCTCTGAAAATCACTGATTTAGTGGTTTTCGATGACGCTGAGCAAGTTTATAATTGGAACTATATCTCTATTTTCATTAATTAAAAAGTTAATTAACGAATTTTAACTAATTAGCCGACCGATCGTTACGATTAGACCTCTATAATATGTCCCCCAGGCCGTATAACTCACCTGCGCAGACCGCATTAACCTAGCTTTCATGGTTTCTTTTTAAAAATTATGTTAAGCTTAAAAAAAAAAAAACATCCTGGATATGTATATATATATATATATATATATATATACAACACGGGCACTTCACACCACCGTACGTGGTCTCCGAGGAGGATATAAACAAATATGTGCAGATGAATGAACCGTACTTAATTCAATGAATCAAAGAATCAAAGTTTCCAGGAACCCGCCGAAAGCCAAAAATTGGCTTTCGGCAAACGAGCACGTACCACGTGACACTAAGCGTCGTACCGCGTTCCACGCGGCGGCATGTGTTTCCAGAACACTTCCGATTGGATACATTTCGTTTCTTGTGCATTAATAAGACAGATAGGAAACGCCAGAAAGCCAAGGTGGAGTGGTGTAGAGGTTGGCACACCCGACCGAACATTGGGGGGCCCAGAGTTCATATCCTGGCTCCGCCAATTTTTGGCTTTCGGCGGGTTCCTGGAAACTTTGACTCTGATTCATTGGATTAAGTACGGTTCATTCATCTGCACATATTTGTTTATATATATATATATATATATATATATATATATTCCACGTAAAGTTAAGTGCACTTTATCTCATTTTGTTTTGCATGCTTCCTATATTTCAATAAACAAGTGTCCAGGCTTTTCTTCTTTTTTTTTTTCTTGAATGCAGAATAAAGATCTTCACAACTTATGTTATCCTGCAGCGGTTTGTCTAAAGACGCAGTCGCACCGCTGGTATACGTCGTACGAAAGACACGGAGTTCTCCGCAGACATGACGGAAGAACTGTCTGCGGACACGACTCACGCATGTTTGATGCTTGTTTGCCTCGAACGTAACTATGCTACGAACCCGTCTGCAGAAAGTTTTTACATGACCGATGTGACAGTACCGGCAAATACAAGGAAAATCTCAGACAGTTTCTGCAGACTGTCTTATGTATGATGTATTGACAGTGTGGCCGCGACATAAGTGTAGACAACTTCAGTCGACCATCAAGCAATCATTCTTTTTTTTTTTTTAATTTATGAATTCGAAGCCAACGGAGCACCAGACAAAAAGCTGCCAGAGGCAGCTGGACGTAGTCCGGGGCCGTCTCAGTTTTGTCAGCGGGACAACAGTTCAAAAAGTACAAAACTACATGTAAAAAGAAATATACGATCAATAATCGAATTCGCTTCGCTTTACACAGTTTGCGCCCGTAAAGGTCGAGCATTCGCTTACATCGCCCGGGCGCTGCGAACACGTGAGGCACATGAGAGGACTATATACGACCGATACCACGACGCCCACGCTTTATTTAGTGATATAATTAAACGCGAGAAAGACAGAACCCCTAAATTTTTTTTCGCCCTCGGAGTTTAACGCACGTTTTGACCGCCAAGGTCTGGAGTGGACGAACCCATAAAAATGGCAGCCGGTTTCGACAGATGCTAATCTGGGCGTCACGACTTTCCTAAAAGCGTCCCTTATGCTTTAGTCGTGCCTCGAAAAGAATCGTGATAAAGTCAACATACCCAGTTTTTTTTTTTTTTTTTTTTTTTTATCGACCACGTATCGTTTCTTGCCTCAAAGCCGGGGCCGACCAGGTACTTTGACCTCTCGGAGCCTTGTCGCCGCAGACTAGAACGACATCTTTTTATTTCGATCTGGCCTGCAGAAAACGTGCGTGCTCTTTTGCTCTTCTCGAGTCCACTGAACGTATGACCAGCCTCGCTATAAACTGTGCGGTTTCTTTTTGCGAGAAGATCCGGAGAGGCAGAAGCTTATTCTGTGTTGGCGATGTCTCTTCCCCCCCCCCCCTCCCCCCCCCCCCCCTTGTATACACCAATGTAAAAAGAAAAGGCGCTCTCCCTATAATCGGTTCCAACATAGGAAGTGCGGGGCCTCAAATTCATAAGAACAAAATGGGCGTCGCTACGCCGCGCAGAACGAGTGCACAATTTTTCTGGTGTCACGGAAAAAGGATGCTTTGTTTGATGCCAAATGTGTCTCGGCGCATTGGGCATTGAGCGAAACGTTGTTTCTTCGCGAGAAGAGCAACTCCCGAAGTGATTTTGCTGAAACATACAATGGGTTCACTACAAGGCCGCTAGAGGTGTATCGATCGTAAGCGAGGCCTGGACAGTTTTCAAAATGAAACATCAAAACACAACGGCGCGACAACTCTTATCCATTTTTATTTTTTCCATCTCTTTCATAACCGTGACCCTGCTTTACAAACTCGGTGACCTTATTATTATTATTATTTTTTAGTAAACGAAGTTTGCGTTTTGGGAACAAAATTAAGTTTTGACATGATGACGTTTGCGTTAAGGCCACGGTCCCACTGAATGTGGCAATTTAAGTACTTTTTGGCAGGTCATTACTCATCTCCTTTTAAATACCGTTTTGTGGAATTTATGTCTTTCAAAAGGCAATGCAATCCTCTTTCATTTGATATTATGTATGTGTTGGTTTTTACTGTTCATGCACGTTTGTAGCGTTGCGAATATGATGGCGCGGACCCTCACTTGCTCCGCTAGTTCATGTTTTATGAACGATCGATTAAAAATAGCACGGTTCCAATATAGCAGTTTTGTTAAGATGATGTCGGAGCAGAATGTAACGATACACATTTTTGGTATTTGCACTACTTTGTTTTTTTCATCCCTCCAAATATTGCCCTGAAATTGATATTTTTCAGCACAAATATGTTTTTAATGACAAGTGCTAGGGCAATGAAATTAGATACAGATGTAGCTAATTTGCTGTACTTTGCTGCAGGACGATCTTCGTTCAGTGGTAGAATGGTGCAGTTCTAACAATCTTTTCTTAAATCCGCGCAAAACAAAAGTCATGTCGCTGTCAAGAAAGCGTCACAATTTATCCTATGCATATGTTCTGGAAAATGAAACGATCTGTCGGACCACGCAGATGCGAGACCTAGGTGTTCTTGTGGACGACCATCTTTTTTTTTTCCTTTCTCATGTGAACTCCATTATCAGCCAGTCATTGCGCACGCTAGGAATAATGTCTCGCTTAACTAGACCATTTATCACTCATCACTGTCTCTTGAAATTATATAGTACCCATGTACGTTCGAAACTAGAATTTGCACCTGTAGTCTGGAACTGCATATCTATAACAGCAAGTGAAAGTATAGAACATGTACAAAAGCGATTTGTGCGTATCATTTACGACCGATATTTTGGAAGAAAGTGTTTTTATGAATATAATTCGATTTTAGCAAAATCAACATTGGGCACCTTAGGTAAAAGAAGGTCCATTCGGGATGTTCAGTTTTTACATAGGCTAAATCATAATCCAATAGACAGCCCTACTCTCCTCACCTGTGTTCACTTTCGCATACCACTTAGAACGAACTCTAGAAATCCTAGAGTCTTTACCCAGACCTCATTCGAAACGCATCACCGGTTTCGCGTATCCAACATGTTTTAAACACGCAATTTACTGACGTCGATATTTTTAGTACAAACCTGTCTTTTGGAGAACGATCATTTTGATGCATGTGTTTTTAATTGGCATATATACACGTTTGTGTGCTTGCATGTTTTTTTTTTCACAACTCTTTATTTTGTCTACTCTGTATTTTGGGTGTATTTCATGACTGACAAGGAAACAGCGCACCCTCAAAACAAGCACTCTAAGCTTTCATGCACACAAAAGAAAGAGCCACTTACACAGCGCTGACTGACAACTCTACGTTATATTTACAATTTTTCGTTTTCTTCTTTCTTTGCGACTAGGGTTTCTATGGCAAAAAATTGCCCTTTTCTTCTTCCTTCTTTTTCCTGTGTTTTTGTAATAGGAAGCTAAACCATAAAATTATTGTGTGGCTAAGTACTCTAATTCTTTGTTGGATAATATTATGGAAGGAGTGCTGACACATCTCTCCTTTTGCCTGGCAATGTTCTCTGCTTCCATGATTTCTCTTGTCAGCTTGTCGTAGTTCCTACCTAACACTGTGCATTTCTCCAGCTGCGCTGTGCAGCCACAGTCTCGGCAGTGTATTCCCAGGTGTCCAGAGTTTTTGTTGGTGATAGTGCAGTTGTGCTCACGAAGGCGATCGTTGACGCACCGTCCGGTCTGTCCTATGTATTCTCGTCCACAGGATAGAGGGAAGGAGTAGACCACCTTTTCGGTACACTGTACGAAGTTTTTTTTTTTTTTATGTTTCTTCGTGCACTTGACTGTGGTTCTTGTGGGTGTGTTTACTCTCTTGCACAGGCTATGAAGTTTGTTAGGGGCTGAGAAGACGACGTCCAGGTTAACTCTATTAGCTATTTTCTTTAGACCGTGGGAAAAGTTGTGTATATGTGGCACAATGATCGGTTTTTTGGCCCTGTCTTTTTCTTTTTGTTTAATGTGGTCCCCTTGCTTGATGTCTTTGATGAGTCTTTCATTTCATTTCATTTCATTTCATTTATTTAAAGCGCCCGTAGGGCTTTACATAAGGGGGGGCTTTGGCAGCAAACAAAAACAAACAAAGAAAGGAAAAAACAGGATTAAAGGTTGCTAAATATCGAGAAAAGTAGCAAGTGCAGCTCTGAATCCAGATGAGTCTTGAATTGTAACAATATGTTCTGGCAGAGAGTTCCATTCTGAAAGTGATAATTGCAGTGGAGAGAATTTAAAAAGGTTGGTCCTTGGTGTTACCAGATGAACTTTCTGAGAATGGTCTGTACGAGGAGAAATGTGATGAGCCGCAGGACAGTACAATTCTCTCTTTAAAGGGGCCAGATAATACAAAGCGTGCAATGAAACTAGTCTGGTCAGTTTCCTTCTTTCCGCGAGCAGTGGAAGGCCGAGTTCTTTTTTTAGCGTAGTAATGCTAGTGTGTGTATAGTTTTTAAGAATGAACCGAGTTGCCCTGCTTTGGATCGACTCTAATTTCTGAATTAGGTAAGCCTGGTGGGGGTTCCATGTTGTAGATGCATACTCGAGCTGCGGGCGAACAAGGGCAGTGTAAGCTACGAGTTTTGTCTCCCGGTTAGCCATATGTAGTGTTCGTCTCAAAAAACCGAGGCTTTGGTTTGCCTTTACAACGATCTGATTAATATGAGCTTCCCATGATAAGTTTGACGTGAAATGAACCCCGAGATATTTGTACGTGTGGACATGTTCAATGGGTGTATTAAAAAGAGAGTAGCTAAACACTGTGGCACTTCGCTTAGTGTTGAAGTTTAAGAATTTTGTTTTTAGGATGTTGATTTGCATTTGCCATTTTTTACACCATGTTTCTAGGGTAATCAGGTCATTTTGAAGTTGAATGCAATCACTAATGCAAGATATTTTCCTATACACCACACAATCATCAGCGTACAAACGGATGGTTGAAAGAATACTATCGGGTAAATCATTCACGTACAAAAGAAAGAGCAATGGACCCAGCACGGTCCCCAGCGGCACTCCCGATTTTACTTTCTGATGGGATGAAGATTTGTAATCATAACAAACACTTTGCGAGCGATTAAAAAGAAAATTCGATATCCAGTCTATCACGAATGGCTCCACTTGGAAAGCACGTAATTTTAGAACTAGTCGATGATGCGGCACCTTATCGAATGCTTTTTGGAAATCAATAAAAATTGCATGCGTCTCAGTTTTAAAATGCAGGTTACTGTGTATATCAGTTACAAATTCAAAAAAGTTGGGATTCGCAAGAGTGAGACCGACGGAAGCCGTGCTGGTTTACAAAAAGTAGGCTGTTGGCTGACAGGTGATCCATGATATTTGAAAATAAAACATGTTCCATTAATTTACTCGGAACACTCGTCAGAGAGATGGGTCGATAGTTCGTGAATTCATTCTTTTGACCGTTTTTAAAGACCGGGGTGACTTTTGCCCTTTTCCAATCAGCAGGTATTTGGCCACTAGTTAGGGATTGCTCAAAGATAGAACAGAGGATTGCGGAAGATTCACATTTGCTAAGCTTAAGTAGCTTCGTCGTGATATTGTCAGGACCGGGGGCAGAATTTGTTGGGAGATGTTCTATTAGTTTCTGAATTCCGCTCACAGACATATTGATTGGGCACATTTGTGTGGCTATGTCGTAATTAGGCGAATGCTCTGGTAAGGGGAAAATATCTTCAGAAAACATCTCGCTAAAAAAACGACTGAATTCCTCGCACACTGCACCCACATCGAGCTCGTCTCCCGCAGGATTAGTGAATCGGCCACTGATGTTAGTAATGAGGTTGGATATCCTGCGCATTTTAATCGAGAGACTTGCCCGTTGAAGCTTGCTTGCATGGAAAGGCAGCATGATTTTGTAAGTGCGTTGTTGAGACTTAACCGCACAATGCTTCGCTTAACAAGTTTCGAGTGTGCCGAGTTGAAAGGTAGAAGCGGCTTTTTCCCCTGAGCTCATAGGACCAGCACATATGATAAGGTAAAATAAAAAGTCGCAGATCCAGGAATCTTAACGAGTGGTCAACTGGAAGTTCGTGCGTAATGTTTAGAGGGTTCGTGCAGCCTTTAAAGCTGTCTAGAACCTCGACAACCTTGGTTGTAAAGTCGTGATCATCGGTTTCTAGTACGATTAAATAATCGTCAACATACCGGAAGACTTTGATAACTTTGGAAGTATCCAAGGTGTGCTCTAACTGTCTGTCTTGGTGGGCAAGATAGAGGTCGCTAAGGACAGGGGCAATGCATGATCCTATGCAGACTCCCTGCTTTTGTAGGTATGTATGACCATCCCAAGTAGCGAATGTGGATTTGAGATAGAGGTTAAGCAAGTTCAAAAATTCTCCTTCGGATATGCCTGATGCATTCTGGAATGGAATAGTGCCATAGGTGTCTATGCGCTCCTCAATGCACTGTAGGAGACGGTCTTGGGGCAGGGCATAATAGAGGTCCTTAATATCCTGTGGACGAGAATGCATAGGACAGACCGGACGGTGCGTCAACGATCGCCTTCGTGAGCACAACTGCACTATCACCAACAAAAACTCTGGACACCTGGGAATACACTGCCGAGACTGTGGCTGCACAGCGCAGCTGGAGAAATGCACAGTGTTAGGTAGGAACTACGACAAGCTGACAAGAGAAATCATGGAAGCAGAGAACATTGCAAGGCAAAAGGAGAGATGTGTCAGCACTCCTTCCATAATATTATCCAACAAAGAATTAGAGTACTTAGCCACACAATAATTTTATGGTTTAGCTTCCTATTACAAAAACACAGGAAAAAGAAGGAAGAAGAAAAGGGCAATTTTTTGCCATAGAAACTCTAGTCCCAAAGAAAGAAGAAAACGAAAAATTGTAAATATAACGTAGAGTTGTCAGTCAGCGCTGTGTAAGTGGCTCTTTCTTTTGTGTGCATGAAAGCTTAGAGTGCTTGTTTTGAGGGTGCGCTGTTTCCTTGTCAGTCATGAACAACCAACTCGCCCGAACCTCCGTTTTAACAGGTGTATTTCAATTGTGTGTGCTTAACCCAGTAGGCTTTCGAGCTGTTGGTTAGCACAAGAGAAAAATAAACATTGATTGATTGATTGTAGTGCTTATATTCGGTTATATGCAGAAAAAAATTTAATGTTGTGTAATTTTTTTTTGTTTAGATATTTTATATCAAACGTAGCACTTTTTTGTGCTTCGAGTCATGGTACTTCAAATGCCGCTGATTAAATAATTAAACTATGATGAAATATTTTATAACATTTAGAGCTACAATGGTTGCCCAAGAGGTGGACGATGGCTTTTTTTCATTTTCAAAGTAATAACGCTCCAGGAGTCCTTCAAACTTACCTGTTTTTGACGCATATCTTTTTTGGACATCAAACAGATTTATAGGCATTTAATAACATTTATTGTTTGGAATAGACATACATTGTGATGTATTAAATTTTCACAATGATTTTGCTTTGGTTTCTTAATAGGTGTAGAGCTTAGCTAATTTAAGAACAATTAAAGACTTTTTGGGTGTTTTGTTGCGCTACCTGGCGGATGGCAGACAAACTGCTGATTTCTAGTGTTCAAAAAATTTCCGAGGGCGGCGTTGGCGTCTGTATCATCATCAATCTCCGTGTCTTTTTACCTTCACATTTAAAAAATATATTGGAAGATTTTCTATCGATAAATGAATGGTTTAAGTACTGGGTCAGGTTAATAAATCTAAGACAAATAATTACACACGCGTAGCGTGATATAATGTGTTAATTAGTCGATATGATTGAAATCAATAAACAATAAAGACGAAAAAGAAAATAATACACCCGAGTTCACTTCATGCCTAGAGTCACTAAATGAGCTTGCAAGTATCGGCACTCCGTTCCCCAAAATCGTTTTGGGCGCCGCCTTTTTGGGTCTTGTTCAGAGCAAACGCAACTGCCGATCGTCATGATCGACAAGTGCGACATCCTCAGGATTAGATGCGGTGCTAGGAAGCTGATGCAATATTGCAATTCTCTCTCACGGGTTGTTTAAACATTTGTGGGGGACGGAAAAGTGTTTCTTGTGATTTTAGATAAAGCTTCAGGGAACTGGCAACCATGATTTTAAGCCACAATATGGCCAAGTGTCGTTACTCTGAACCGTAGCTAATTTACTGGCACAAGCGGGAACAATGAGGAAGAGGCAGGTGCAAAAGGTAGTGGCTTTGGAATCCACGGGGCTTACGTCATGGCCCCTCCAGGTATTACAAGCCTCTTGAACAAGAGCATGAATAGTGTCATTAAATAAGCTACGCGTCAGAGTAGCGACACTTGGCCATATTGTGGCTTAAAATCATGGTTGCCAGTTATTTGAAGCTTTATCTGAAATCACAAGAAACGCTTTTCCGTCCTCCACTTTAAACAGTGTGCGACAAAGCAAAGCAACATTACATGAGCTTCCTAACACCGAATCTAATGCTGAGGATGTCGCACTTTTGAATCAAGACGATCGGCAGTTGCGCCTGCTCTGCACAAGCACCAGAATGGCGGCGTTCACAACACTGTTGGGGAAGAGAGTGCCGATACTCTAAGCGCAGCTAATTTATTTGCTCTAGTTCCCGCGAAACTCCCTTTCCCTGACTGAAACTGAAAGTAAATATGAATAATGCACCACAATTATAGCTTATTTAGTTATAACCAACTACACATAATGAGAGGAGGAACCGGCCGGGTAGGAGAAACGCGGGTTTTATGTGCGACCGTTCTAACCGTCTCTAAAGAGAGAACGCGCGAGCTTGTGCTAGTTTAAAAAAAAGGCATCCAAAGAAAAGAGGCGGCACGCGGTACTCTTTGTTATTATGCGTCTAATTGCAAATTGTTGTGTGTATGTTTATACAGCCGGAAGTTCGTCCGCCTTAGTGGGCGTCTGACTCTCAGCTGTAGATGAGCAATTTAGCCAGTGCGGTACAACTGCAAACCTGGGGTCTTTAACGTGCACCACGCAGTAGTGATACACGAACGCACGCCGGTACGATGCTCTTCCAGATCGAAACGGGCAGGGGCGGGGTGGCTTCTGCAGCGCGAGCTTTCGCTCCAAGTGCGCTAGACCATGCACTCCGCCATCGACCCCTCCCCCCCCCCCCCCCCCCCCCCACACACACACACACACTTGTGAGTCTAATTTATATACAGGTATAAGTATTTGAAGATCGACGATGGGCGTCGATCGTCTCGAGGTAATGTAATGTAATAACATTATATAAATAATAAATTTGTTGAAGGACTGAACGACTCAATTTTTCAATTCTTGGATTGTAATATGGCGGTAGCCTATTGTACTTACTGTTGATGAAGAGCAATATGAGGTGACGAGGTAATGATTAAATGAAGAGGCTCTATAAGGACGACGACATTAGTGGGTGTCGAACCACAACGTACAGTGCCAGACCTGTTTCAAGTATCGTGTACCCAAAGACTTTCTTCACACGCAACAGAATATGGTAGAATCAATGAGGATGCTGCTTTACAACTGCACGGGGAACAGGAAAACTGCACTGTGCAGAAGTGCGGCTTATTAGTTAATAGGAGGGACGGATTTCTAGCAGCATTCCCTGAGTGACTACTTGGAACAAATGGCCTCGTTGACGTAAAGTGTCCCCGTTCCAAAAGATTCTTGAAGCATACTTAAACCGCAATGGAGTATGAGGCGAAAAATAAGAAAAAGGAGCCTGGTGTGAAAGGTCCAAATCACCACCATAGCTTCTACTATCAAATATAAGGGCAGTTACACAATACACAAAGAGAGTTTTGTGATTTAGTTACATTTACACTCAAGGGCATTGATATCCAACGTAATCAGAGAGATGACACCTTCTGGTCAACCGACATAGAGCCTTTTCTACTCAAGTTTTACATGGAAGGCCCGACTTCCGCTGAAATTCCTTACGTAGACGAGTTGTCCGACCGAATAAACTGCAATTACTTCCGATCTGGGAATCTCTCGATCTTCGTTCGTAAGCCATAGATAGTATTATGAGATCGAGGGGTGTGGCTCTTCGTCCGCCGAATATTGCTTCGGTGGGTGTTTTTACCGTGTAAGATGAGACCGTCGCGTGCTGCTGGGAAAACAACCTGGTGATTCTTCACTAAACTGCTTCTTCCGTAAGCTTCAAAAGGGTTTTTTTGTTTTTTTTTGTTTTTTTTGTTTCGCACATATCTGTTCTGCATGCCCGTTAGTTGCAGGATGGTATGGTGCACTAATGTGATGCCTGATGCCGGTTTTTTTTTCTTCAAAAACTTGTTTATTTTGTTTCAAGCAAGATTTGGCGCGTTATCAGAGAAAAGTATTTTCGGTAGGGCAAAAGTAGGTAAAAGAGACCGTAGAACGTCAATGACGTCTTTGGACGTCGTGGCAGGCATCGTGTAAACTTCCAGTCACTTAGAGTGCGCATCGCCCATGACTCCGCAGATGCGGATACGTTTCGCCACCCACCGATTGAATAGTGGATCGTTTTCAGTTACTGTTCATGATGGCGTTGGACTCAAGGAAGTCTTCGAGTCTTTCCAGAAAGTTAGCCCAGGTGCCAGGACTTTTGTCGAAAGCGGTAAATGTTCGAAACGTCGACAACGTCGGTAGCCACGTGTTGTGCTTGACACTGGACACTTACCATTCCCTAAGAAGAAACTTGCTTGTTCGTCTGCCACGAGTCGTCCGATATCAGGTCATCACCGCAACACCATCTCCCGACAAAAACGCATGTACAAAATTTAGTATCACGTGAACTTATAAATAGCCGAACGCTCATAACTTGCCGTTGCTAAACGCCGTTCATTCATAGCGTCATCATTGCAAATAAACGTCTTCCTATTTCTTCTGATGGTTTTCATTATATTCCTCCTTAGCTGTACTTACAACATTATGTGTGTCGGTACTTCCAAAAAGATTGCAACGGCGTTTGTTTTGTGGGAACCCCCTATAATGCAACTACCTTTACAACATCTTCCGGACACCGTGAAACACAATAGAGAGTTTTAGTATACCGTTTTCATTTTCCGCTCCGCTCCGGGGGTGCCTAGAGCCACTCTATATGGCAGCGTAGCTGCCAGAGTAGCGACACGAAGCAAAATTATCTAGATACACGACGTCAGAAGCGCCTATAGTGATCTCCATTTTGGGCCTGGGAGGTTTCTATGGTAACCGTACTGCTAGCGACGCCGGGCGGCAACCTTTATCTAGTTGACATCTCCATTCGTTAATTGGGAACTGGTAAAAGACCTAAGAGACGCTTTGCATGGCGGTACGGCACGGGCCTCTGGAGGAGTAGTGCCTGTTCTTCAGTGAAATGAGACGATTTGCAGCGTGCACGGACAAGGCGAGTGGTTTTCCGCGCTGCCGGAATGGCGGCGGCTTTGTGGGACGAACGTACCGTCCTTGTACATTCGGACTTCGCTCCTATGGAACAAAATCCGATTACGCCGGCCATGACAGGACGATTGCCTTGGGACATGACTGCTGCTCGACTGCCCCCTAGTAAGAGAATGTATGCCTAGCACCATACTTCTTCAAGACCCAATCATTCATTCAAGATGAGATTATCTCACCGACTGCCGGAGAGCGACGTCGACGACGGTATCACCTTAGTTTTGGGCGATGAACAGTCGACGGGGTTAAACCAAGGAGGACAGCACGGTGGTCTACAGGGGATTGTTAACGCCATCAAAAGAGACGGACGCCGGATATGAGGTGTTCTTGCCGACAGGCAAAGTGGTCGTCCGGAAGTTTACCGGCATGCAAATAGTCAATATTTTTATCTGGTGTAGCACGCATACCCGTGTTAAAGGGGCCATGAAATGATTCTTTAACTTCTTCTTCCTTAGCTTTAATCCTCAACTCAAAAGAGAACAGTGGAATCACGCGGTCGTGACATGCTAGGGCACCGGTGCGATGACCCCAAGCTTCCACCGTGCTTTTTAAGCACACCATAGAACTTGTCATTCGCAAGTGCACTCATGTGCACTCATTGGCCACGAACGCGAATTCAAATATTCATCGACGAATTGATTGTTGACGAGCGCATACGTCCGAGTGACGCCGTTTTCGTGTCAAATGCGTGAGCTGGGGTCGGCTGACGTCATTTTGGCTTTTGTAGGCATTGCAAAGAGGATATTTAGAACCATACACACGATGATAGCATCATAGCACACGCATATTAATGTGTACAAAACAGGCCCAGCTACAGAAAATAAATATTACACTCGTAAAAAATAATTCTCTGAAACTTGTTAATTACAAAGACGAACACACCTCTAAGCATATAAATTTAATAATGTGTGTTGATGCATTCTTATAGAGCAGGTCATTTCATATACGTCATTTGAGCAAACGCCAGATTGTCACTTGAAAAACAAAACAAAAAAACACTACCATCAGATGCAAGCTATTGCTAAGAAAGCACGTTATATCAAAATCTTCAGAACTGTCAATTCGTAAAATCGTGGATTAGTACAATAGGTTAAAGGTCGCAGGCGCTTCCTCGCTTAAAGTTGCTGTGATCATTCGGTGACCCAGGACTAAAGCAACTTCCCCTAGGCCCTACACAAGAAGTATACCTTTCGTTTCGATTCTCAGAAATTCCAACATTCAAAGGAAGCTAGAAAATGCGAAAATGTTATCCTAAAAGCTGTATCGTAAGATCGTTGATTAGTACAAGACGTAAAGATCGCAGGAGCTTTCTCGCTAAAAGTTTGTGATGACGCGGTTACCTGGGGCTGAAACAACTTCCCCAAGGTCCAACATGCGACGCATACAATTCGCATTGATTCTCAGACATTCCAACGTTCAAACAAGGCTAGGATTATGCGAAAATGGCATGCAAAATGTCTTATCGATCCTCGAACACATCCAGGAATACGAGCACCGCTACGGCAATATGACTGATGCTGTCGCACAGGTGCTAATATCCAGAGCGATCTTGCACAGAAAAGGTATAAAGTCACACTCTTTCAGATCTTCACGTTATACCTGCGTCAGAGAGCACGAAGAAGCCCAAAATCGTCGGCAAGCAGTGGCACATAACGACTACCGCGCACCGAACAAACTCGTATCCACCAGCTCTGGGCGCTGCCATCTTACCGGTGACATCACAACTTTTGCAAGGTCACGTGACGAATAGTCACTCGGTTGCTGAGGAAACCGAGCCAGCTCAGCTCGTTGCTATGGTACCGCGTGTGACCAATCACGGTCAGAAGCGGCACAGGGAAAAGCGTGGCGCTACTCTGGCAGCTACGCTGCCATATCGAGTGGCTCTAGGGGTGCCAAACTGCGCATGCGCGGCCTGCTTCGCCGGAATGGGAAGCGGAGGTCCAAAAACGCGTTTTAGTAGAGCGTTTTTCTTCAGGGTAAGAGCGTTTTGAGCGCGGGTTCGAAAAATTTGCTTGCGTAGCCCCACAAGTGGACGTTTATAGTACCAGTAAGACAAAAAAACCTAAACGTTAACACCAAGAGAGTGAAAGGGAGCTTGTTTGTAGAGGTAGTAAAAACGAAGGTGACAATAATGAACACAAAAGAGTAGGCACACACCTGAAGAAATATTATGCTATAAAATATAAATATAATCGTTCTACCTTGTCTGCGAGTGAAGCCGAAGGTATAAGCATGAGCATGTTGCTCTAAACGGTACTTGCACTGCACGAGCGCGCGTGCTTATCAAGGACGCTGAAAGGCCAGCACTCGCTCTTGTAGCTTCTGCTCCACACAAATTAAAAATGACACAGATTTACTTATTCGAAGTAGAAAATAAAATAAAAGAACGAAGTTTGCGCATTACGAGTACATCCTTTTGCGTAGTACGAGTACAGTGTTGCTCAAGGCTTGCAAGGCATCTGCACGCATGAATCCCCGCTGTTCTCAAGGAAGGAGGCTTCTACTGACGAGATTAAGCTGGCGAGACATCGAATCTATATGATTCGTATCCCTCGTGCCATCAAGCGCCGAAGCTTCCTTTCCGAACGCGGTTTGCTGGTTATTTCCAACGTAGAAAAGAAACTCTTTAGGAAGCTATCCTGCTTAAAGAAGGACCTGGCTGCTCTGCATGCGGGTCTCCAACTACCAGCACCCGACAGATCGGCGCAGGGTGTTGCCAATCTGGCGAGACGCTTTGCATGGTTCTTCCTCGACTGGCCGACCCCAACCGTCTGTTCGTACTTGGATGAGCGTTTGGACGGAACTTGTCGGTGTTCTTCAGTTCTGTGAACCTCATCATGGGTCACATCAACGAGAGGTTCGACCACCTGCTCGCTGACATGAACAAACATATTTGGTTGACCCCGGCGAAACTGGAGCTGTGCTCACAGGTGAGACCCTGCATGGTTTGTGTAAATTTCGCATTTCCATTGTTTCGAGCATAGCTGCTCTGTCTGGTGAAAAGGTGTACATGGGCAGTGTCAGGACAAGTCACGACGAGCGCGTTCGTAATCTGTGAGTATTAGTAGGCCACTTTTATGAGCCCTCTTTGCTCTACTTTACGCTCTGCGAGAAGCCTCGTCTCCACCGCGCATGCGTGGCCCGCTCTGAGTTGGAGCTTATTGGCGACGTGAGCGATCGAAAGTGTCGCTGTGGTCGGCCCACCACAATTGGTCGAATGCTGACTATGACGTCAGCAAAGGATCCCTCATCGACGGAAATGAGAGGAATGGAAGAACTTCAATTTTGACGGTGTTGGCAGTGTTGCTTTGAGACCGCTATGATTTCAGGCTTCCAGAGTGCTCATTACAAACACCATCGAGTTTGTTGTTCACAAGGTAATGACGTCACGAAAGGTAACCGAACGAGGGCGCCACCGAAACATCTCGCCGCTAATAGTTAGCGGAGTGAGCGTGCGCTCCGCTTCACAAGTTGTAGAGCGGACTGCCCTCAGCGTCCTTAGCGTGATCGCTTAGATCTCAAGATGGCTGCACTTACTCAATGCGTGTCGATGTTTTTGACCGTGACCTCAGCTTGAAAGAGGTTGAATCAAGAAGTAAAGCGTACGCCCCGCGCGTAAAAAGTAAACCATTCGATTTGAGTTCTATGTAACACAAAACAGCATAATCAAACGAAGTGAACGAGTATCACTTTGCAACCAGCACGGCGTCGGTAAAGTCGTCGCGTTTTTGTGGAGGTCCTATGGCTATGCTGTCAGATGTACGGGTGCGCGTGCTTGAACGCCGATTATATCTGTGTATGTGCCCCCCTGTCGAAAATGCCACTGAAAGCTGATCACGAGCATAGCGCTCGCAAGCTGCACCAAAGAAACCATTCACCTCAGCTTTATTTATTCACACTCGCTCGCAACTTTTGAATTGTTTAACTTTCCCCAAGAATGTATTAGACACGAATGGTGCGTCAATACTGAATATGAAATCGGTTCTAGTCACAAGTCTCGCACTAAAAGCGATGCCCAAAATATGGCGGCCGAATATGTTACCCGGTGGTGTTTTGAAAAGAGTTACCAATAACGGTCGAAAGAATATTCTACGTCAGTTTTTTGTCTGGTGGAAACCAGACAGGTATAAACAATGCAAAATTTAGCAAACACAACCCTGGAGTTCTAAGCAATAGTGGTAGATTAGAACAGTTTTCAGAAGTTTCGTTTTGAATTCCGGCATAACGGGCCTCGCATGCACAGTTTGACGGCCTCAAAGCTTAGCAGAATTAAGGAACAGCTATATATATATATTAACTTACGATACCCAGTTTTTTACAACCCTACAATGGAAATACGCTTTATCTTAGAGGAGTAACAAGTCCCATATCACATGTTTTGGTAGTGTTTAAATACTGCCGTGTTGTAAGAGTGTTTTGCTTTGTCTTTTTTATTAGGCCGTCAAGGACAAGGGAACACCCCTGAACAACTGTTGGGGTTTTGTTGAACGCACAGCATGCCCATATGCCGTCCATCAAAAAATCAGAAGAGGACCACAAGAGAGGGCTCGTCGTGAAGCATCAGGCAGTGATGTGCGCAGACGGCATAATTTGACGGCTGGACGAAACCTACAAACACCATGGACATTTTTTTGCTTGTTTAATATTAGAATGCATAAAATTATCACAGTAAATCATGTTCAACCTTTTGTACTGAGCGAAATACCTGTCCAACTGGGCTGAAAGGCATCTAGAAATATTTTAATAAAAAACGTTTACTAACGACTCCCATTTTACTTCTCAGATGTGCGTGTGAATATTGCATCTAACCAAATTACAGTGTTACTGTTGAATTCAGCATTGTAAGAGTAGCCTATGTTGCGTGGCCTTCTATTCCAAGAAAAGACCGTAGCACAAGTGAGGCAGAAAATATGGAAACGCACTTTCATAAAAACACAAAAGAAATAAAAAGAAGTGTATAGTCAAGTAAAATGGTTTCATGTCACCCCCCAAGGCAGATACATACACTGCGCTCCACTGTTAATACAAACACGAAAAAAAATTGCATTTATTTGCAGTTTATTTTTTTGACAGCTATTGAAAAAGCTGAAAATTTGTCGCTCAGATTAGTGCCCCAAACGAGCGCTTTATTCCACACCAATAGGCAAATGTCAGCCCCTCGAATTTAAGGTGAAAAATGAAACCAGGATATTGAATGCTCCCGCTAACAGTGTCGCGCAGTGTACATAAACACCAAGGCACCATATCACAAACCGAAGCATACGAAGAAGAAAAGACCCATTTCATTGGGGAAAGAATAGTAGAGATATAAATAGAGTACTCGCTTTCCCTAATTTTCATTGTCTTGCAGCTGCCTGAAGTAACCAAACAAAATATCTGTCCGTTTGCCGACTGCTTTAGTCTTTGGTCTTTAACCTCTAATTTTTGGCTCTGAAGAGCCGAGGCACCGCGGAAAGTAGCAGCCCGTACCACCGACGCTCGCGGTGCCGCGTCTAGGGAACAGGGTAATGTGATGAGTATATACGTGCAAGATGACGACGACATGGGTTGTTGGTATTGGGGAGGGTGGCAGTCCGATTCGCAGAAGTCCAGACTTCGTGGAGGCGGGTTGGGCGGGTGAACAGCGAGCTATGAGGATCTTGCACGCCGTTCGATCAGTGCATGAAGGAGCACCAGGAACATAATGGCGCTATTGCTCACTGGGGTCCACTGGGGTCAAAGAATCATGCATGCTCCAAGGAGGTAGTCCAGCCGAAGTAGAAGCTGCCGCCTCCGGGGAACCGAGGCCTAGGGCTCAGATTGAGACACCGCCGTCGCCCGGTGTGTCATCCTCTCAACGTCGTCGTCGTCATCTCGCATAGAAAATTCGAGCCTGCTGGCTTAGACAAGGCAGCACCTGTTCCCACCGTTCAGGGGCCGTGGAAGGATTGCGGCCAGCGATTTTTCGAAGCAGCCAGAGGTTCTTGATCACCGTGAAACGTTTCCTGGGGGACGCCTTTTCAAACAAAGTCTGCGCAGCCATCTTATGCAGCGAGGATCATAACGGTCAAGCGCGCTCCCAAGCATGATTTCAAATAGCGAGCACCCACCTTTCCAGAAAAACACCTAGTGAACCTTTACTGAGAGTGGAACGTACTTCTTAAAATGGCGACGATAGCGGAGATCGCTAGGTTGGACCAGAGCCTTTTATACTGGGAGAGTTCGGCGGTTTTTTGATCCAGCCGCCAGTCTGGCAGCACTGATCAAACAGTCTGGCAACTGTGCGCATCCGCCATGATGTGCCTTGCCGTCTAGCTTGATTGGACCTTTTCATTTAATTGCATTATAATTATAACCTTAAATTGCAAGCTTCACCCTTGTTTTGTGTAAGGCTGGTGGCGGCTGATAAAACCCGTTTGCCCTACTGACTCGAGCCGGCAGTCGGCTCGCTAGAGTCCATGGAGCGAGAGACGACGATGAAAATGATCGTTCTGCGCTGCGCTCTGCCAGACGTTAGATGAAAAAGAAATGGGGGGCTGCAGTGCCATTGGGTGCTCGAACAACGCGAAAAAGGGGTTCAGGATGTACCGGTTCCCGCAAGGAAAAGAAAACCGCGCAAGGCACAAGATCTGGGAAACCAAACCAAGAAGGGCTGACTGGAAGCCGAGTTCTCGATTGTGCGAGGTAAGTTTAGGATTAACGTATGATTAACGTAACAAAATGCTTGATTTTTCGACTTTCTCCTTACGCCAACAAAAGCGCAAACGGCAAAACAACCTACACGCGTATACATCGCATGTCAATGGGGACCCACTCGCCGGGAGGCACATCATGGCGGAAGCGGCGCCCGCTGAGTCCGCTAGACCTAGCGGGCCGTAAGCCCCTCCCACCCGCCAAACTCTCCCAGTATAAAAGGCTCTGGGTTGGACATTTGAGAAAAGGTACATGGAAGTGACGTAATGCAAAGGAGGAGCGTATCCTAGCAACACTCACGTGGCGGTTCTGCCCACTTTGACGCCGCTACGTCATCGCAAACTTGACACCCGTCACCCGTTTCAGCGACGTCCGGAGCCAACCACCGACGAGCGGAAGTAGCTACGCATTCCCTGAGGCGTCCCTACGCGCGGGATACGGGGTAGGATTTACTACGACGCGGGGAGCAGTTCCTGCGTTTAGCGAAGGAACGGCAACCAATCCTGTGCGTCGCTGGCCGTCGCATCTGTTCTAGTACAGGTAAAAGTATTGAAAAACAATCAAAACCTTTTGGGCGTTGTTAAAACAAACCGCTTTTTTGTACCCTTTTGCAATACATTTAAGAATTAATTGGAGAGAAAGTTGTTCCAATATTATGCGGGATGTGCGCTACGCGCCTTCTTCAAACCAAAATGTCGAACCACGAGGAGCCGGGTGTGCCGGGGGCAGCGGAGGGGTCGGCGGAACCAACGGGGAGCGCGCGAGTGACGGCTGCTTTAGTCAGAAAGAATTTTTTTATCTTTCGAGAACTTGCTATTGCTGTGCTCAAATAAGAATGTTTGGCGCAACATCTGTGATAATTCTTTCAAAGTGGTCCAGTGTTTATATGGTGGTATGCTAGTCAGAAAATATATATATATTTTTTTCCTTTCGAAATTGAACTATTGTGCTCAAATAAGACCAGAGTGTTCAACAAGATATCTGTGATATATACTTAAGATTGCCCAATTGCTTACATGGTTCCAGTCGATGCTCAGTTTTACTTCCAAGAATGAAATATTACATTCCATGTTATCACACTTTTATTCATGAAGTCACAGGTTTTTCTTTAAAAAATAAAGCAATTTTTAAAACAAACTACATGTGCACAGTCTTGAGATAACACAATCACCTAACTTTGATGAAGTACCATAAAAGAGATAATAAAATGGAGCAGAAGGCAAGACGCTTTGAAGCATTTGTAAAATGAAACAATGTCCATGACAACAATATCCCTGGTTCAATCAGCAACTAAGAAAGCAATCTTTGCAAAAGCAAGCATTTCTTTCTAGAGGTAGTCTAAATTACATCTGAGTTCTTTGCAGGGGCAATCCAGATGACCTGTTGGTTTGGCAACTAAACCTGCAAACCTTTTCTGTCACTGTCGACTGCGTCTCGTGCCTTCTGCTCATAAGAATAAAAAAAAAAAGGCTGTATCGATTTCACCGCGATGCACTCGACACGTATCCGGAGGCAGCACGCTGGCTGTGCGACGAACTTCACAAGGTGTAGGAGCTGAAGAGAGTATGTAGCTTGTGGACGGCCATGACTGTGGAGCAGGAAGCGAAGTGTGCACTTTACGGCTTCCACGCGTAGGGCTTCACTGAGGGCAAGGATGTGACGGGGTCCTTGGTGGTCAGGACCTCACTCGTGGTGGCGAGAGGTTCCCTGTCGCTGGCGGCGTCCGTGCTGGGCACCACCGCAGCGAGGGCGCTGAGGGGCTTCCCGACGGTGTCCCTGGTGGTCGGGACTACCGTCGTGGCGGCGGACCCCTTGCGTGTGGCGCTCTGCACGGGCACGTCTGCGGCGGGTTCCGAACCGGGCGACAAGGCGCTGCCTCAGAGCCTTCCCCCTGTCCGAGAGGCCGACCGGAAGGCCGACCGGAGGGCCGGCAGGAGCCAGCATCTCGGGAGCCGACGCTGACCTCTCCGAGCTCGGCTCAGAACCGTCCGAGCTCGGCTCAGACTCCAACTCTGACTCTTCAAGGTCGGAGTCTGACTCCGGTTCTGGCTCGCTCGATGCAAGGCAGATGTTGTGGAGCACTGCACATGTCGAAATAATGGCGGTGGCTGTTGAAGGGTGGTAATACAGAGCCCGGTGCCTTTGCAGACACCGGAATCTGTTTTTCAACAGCCCGATGCAGCGCTCCACAACAGACCTGGTCGAGGAATGCGCCTTATTAAACCGGCCGCAAGCGGTGGAGGTCGCGTGGTTCCCGGGGACAGGGATGATGAGCCAAGGCTCCAAGGGGTAGCCGCTGTCACCTGCACATGTAGAGGATGGAACATATTACATTCTTTACTTTTTAAAATAAAAGGCAAGAAAACAGCTGTGTGCAACTATGTCAGTTATAATGTAACTTAAGTGTGACTTAAAAGTGTGTTAATATTTCTGCACTACAGTATCAGTTTACATTATGATTAATTAGCACTAGCTTGCCTGCAAACTCCCTGTTATTTCATGTAACTATGTGTTTTCCTGGTGGGTTGTATGGGATGTGTGCACGATTCTTTAGGGGTGCTGTGTTGTATGCAAGTGCATTATTAGGCCCTTGCATCCGACAGATAAAGGCTCTGTTGCTTTTGGGAGTGTGGCCGTGACCTTAGGCACGGGCAGAGCAGAACACGCTGGCCTTGTCTTTGGCAAACAAGGGGATAAGGCGCCAGTTCGACGAACCTCTTTCCTAATCCTCGGTGGAGTTGGAGATGGGGAAAAGAGAGGGGGTGGTTAGATTGGAAAGGAGTCAGGTCCTGTTGGGACACGGAGGGTCTAGTAGGAGGAGCTATATAGGCAGACCGAAGAAGAAGGGTCAGGGAAAAGAATCCAGTGTGTGGGACAGAGACGACCCGAGGACAGATTTGGCGAGCCCCAAGTGGCCAAGGAGGAATTGATCCCATTCCGTACAAACTGACGACCGTCAAAGCGACCAGGCGAGCCCCCAGGTATCAGTGAAAGAGCTCCAACTTCATGCGAAAACCAACCAGCAAGAGGGTACAGGCAGACACGGTAACAGTGAGTGGGCCGAACCGGACAGCGACTCGCACTGCGGTCGCATGCCTTGCATAGTCTATCACTGTCGTGAGGTTGGTGTAGTGTGGCCTTCGTAGCCTGCAGAGTGTGAGAGTTATGTGGACATAAACAGAGATTAATGGCCACACTTTGGGTGCTGTCTCACTTCAAGGAGTTCCAGCAACTGTGTCTGTGTGCCTCACAACGAGCACAGTACGTGTGGTACTGTGGCTTTCAAGCAGTGGGAGCCACCGTGTGCGTAAGGAATGAATTTAGTATGCTCACCAAGCAGGAACCGGCCGTCGCGTGGCAGCTGCCCTTGCTCGAGTTGGTTTCGGAGCCAGGAAAATTGCCACACGAAGGAGTCGTGCACCGACCCGGGATACCGTGGGTCGATGCACATTATCCGGCAGTCGGCGTCACACACCATAAAGTGAGAGAGATATTGACATGTAATTACCTGAATCCACAAGTAGCAGATTGTACTTATGGTTCACAAAGCAGTCGCAATTTCAGAACCTTTAAGTTATTTTGTCTGACACATGCATACATGCATGTCAACACACCTTCCTGGATGCAAGGTACAACTAAATAATGTTTTTTTTTTTTTTTTTTTTTTTTTTTTTTTACGGAAGCTTGCACGTTTTGAAACCAAAAATAAGTATTATTTTTGGGAGAAGAGTCTCACGGCTCACATGCTACATAGAGCACACGCTCGCGCCGTCGTGAGACCCCACAGCCCGCAGTCATAAAACGGCATACCTAAACCGTATCGGCAATACGTTTTTTTTTTTTTTTTTTCCTACAGATTTGGGGCGCGTTTTGACAACGTAACATGAGTGTACTTATCACCATCACGTTGAGGGCGTAGAAGTACTTGCGGCACCAGTACGTCGCCTTCGTGACGGTGGGGTCGTTCTTGGACAGGCCGACGATGGAGACCATGGTCCCGTCCACGCAACCGATGACGCCGGGTATCCTGCCGAGCAGCCTGAAGCCCTTCTCCGCGTCGAACCTCTCGCTCGGCGTCTCGGGGAAGTGGATCCAGCCACGCTTGACCCCGAGACGACGCACGATAGCGACGGACACGGCGCGGACCGCAACGCTGACTGTCTTTTGGTCCCGCGCTACGTGTTAGACGCTCGCCACCATGCCTTGGAAGCTCCCCGTGCCGTAGAAGCGCAGTGCACACAACACTTGAAGCTCCACAGTCATGACCGTCCACGAGGGTATGCACTCTCCTCACCTCCGGTTCCTCGCGAAGTTCGTCGCACAACCACCGCACCACGATCTTGGGCAGGCGGTATTGCTTCCGAAAGATCTCCTCCGGGAGCTCGAATGCATCGCGGTGTTCCCGATACAGCCTTTCTGGCGAGAAAAAAAAAGCTCTATTAAAGAAAAAGTCGAAGTGACGAGACGGCGACGCCTCGCCGCCGAAAACATGCTGCCAATGACACCTAGTTCCGAGCAAGTACCTTTTGAAACGTACTCGGTACAAAACGAAACGGCATTTTGTTGTCACGTCCGGTAGCCGACTCCGCCCAGTTTTGCCGACTCCGCCCACATTTTTCTAGGGAAATTACGTCACTTTTGCTTCCAACCAATCAGACGTGATGACGTCACTTCCGTGTACTAAAAAAAGGTACATGTACAATGTCGAACCTAGCTATCCAGGGTTGGACATTTGAGAAAAGGTACATGGAAGTGACGTAATGCAAAGGAGGAGCGTATCCTAGCAACACTCACGTGGCGGCTCTGCCCACTTTGACGCCGCTACGTCATCGCAAACTTGACACCCGTCACCCGTTTCAGCGACGTCCGGAGCCAACCACCGACGAGCGGAAGTAGCTACGCATTCCCTGAGGCGTCCCTACGCGCGGGATACGGGGTAGGATTTACTACGACGCGGGGAGCAGTTCCTGCGTTTAGCGAAGGAACGGCAACCAATCCTGTGCGTCGCTGGCCGTCGCATCTGTTCTAGTACAGGTAAAAGTATTGAAAAACAATCAAAACCTTTTGGGCGTTGTTAAAACAAACCGCTTTTTTGTACCCTTTTGCAATACATTTAAGAATTAATTGGAGAGAAAGTTGTTCCAATATTTTGCGGGATGTGCGTTACGCGCCTTCTTCAAACCGAAATGTCGAACCACGAGGAGCCGGGTGTGCCGGGGGCAGCGGAGGGGTCGGCGGAACCAACGGGGAGCGCGCGAGTGACGGCTGCTTTAGTCAGAAACAATTTTTTTTATCTTTCGAGAACTTGCTATTGCTGTGCTCAAATAAGAATGTTTGGCGCAACATCTGTGATAATTCTTTCAAAGTGGTCCAGTGTTTATATGGTGGTATGCTAGTCAGAGAATATATATATATATATATATATATATATTTCCTTTCGAAATTTAACTATTGTGCTTAAATAAGACCAGAGTGTTCAACAAGATATCTGTGATATATACTTAAGATTGCCCAATTGCTTACATGGTTCCAGTCGATGCTCAGCTTTACTTCCAAAAATGAAATATTACATTCCATGTTATCACACTTTTATTCATGAAGTCACAGGTTTTTCTTTAAGAAATAAAGCAATTTTCAAAACAAACTACATGTGCACTGTCTTGAGATAACAGAATCACCTAACTTTGATGAAGTACCATAAAAGAGATAATAAAATGGAGCAGAAGGCAAGACGCTTTGAAACATTTGTAAAATGAAACAATGTCCATGACAACAATATCTCTGGTTCAATCAGCAACTAAGAAAGCAATCTCTGCAAAATCAAGCATTTCTTTCTAGAGGTAGTCTAAATTACTTCTGAGTTCTTTGCAGGGGCAATCCAGATGACCTGTTGGTCTGGCAACTAAACCTCCGAACCCTTTCTGCCACTGTCGACTGCGTCTCGTGCCTTCTGCTTATAAAAATAAAAAAAGGCTGTATCGATTTCATCGCGACGCACTCGACACGTATCCGGAGGCAGCACGTTGGCTGTGCGACGAACTTCACAAGGTGTAGGAGCTGAAGAGAGTATGTAGCTTGTGGACGGCCATGACTGTGGAGCAGGAAGCGAAGTGTGCACTTTACGGCTTCCACGGGGAGGGCTTCACTGAGGGCAAGAATGTGACGGAGTCCTTGGTGGTCAGGACCTCAGTCGTGGTGGCGAGAGGTTCCCTGGCGCTGGCGGCGTCCGTGCTGGGCACCACCGCAGCGAGGGCGCTGAGGGGCTTCCCGACGGAGTCGCTGGTGGTCGGGACTACCGTCGTGACGGCGGACCCCTTGCGTGTGGCGCTCCGCACGGGCAAGTCTGCGGCGGGTTCCGAACCGGGCGACAAGGCGCTGCCTCAGAGCCTTCCCCCTGTCCGAGAGGCCGACCGGAAGGCCGACCGGAGGGCCGGCAGGAGCCAGCCTCTCGGGAGCCGACGCTGACCTCTCCGAGCTCGGCTCAGAACCGTCCGAGCTCGGCTCAGACTCCAACTCTGACTCTTCAGGGTCGGAGTCTGACTCCGGTTCTGGCTCGCTCGGTGCAAGGCATATGTAGTGGAGCACTGCACATGCCGAAATAATGGCGGTGGCTGTTGAAGGGTGGTAATACAGAGCCCGGTGCCTTTGCAGACACCGGAATCTGTTTTTCAACAGCCCGATGCAGCGCTCCACAACAGACCTGATCGAGGAATGCGCCTTATTAAACCGGCCGCAAGCGGTGGAGATCGCGTGGTTCCCGGGGACAGGGGTGATGAGCCAAGGCTCCAAGGGGTAGCCGCTGTCACCTGCACATGTAGAGGATGGAACATATTACATTCTTTACTTTTTAAAATAAAAGGCAAGAAAACAGCTGTGTGCAACTATGTCAATTATAATGTAACTTAAGTGGGACTTTAAAGTGTGTTAATATTTCTGCACTACAGTATCAGTTTACATTATGATTAATTAGCACCAGCTTGCCTGCAAACTCCCTGTTATTTCATGTAACTATGCGTTTTCCTGGTGGGTTGTTTGGAATGTGTGCACGATTCCTTAGGGGTGCTGTGTTGTATGCAAGTGCATTATTAGGCCCTTGCATCCGAGAGATAAAAGCTCTGTTGCTTTTGGGAGTGTGGCCGTGACCTTAGGCACGGGCAGAGAAGAACACGCTGGCCTTGTCTTTGGCAAGCAAGGGGATAAGGCGCCAGTTCGACGAACCTCTTTCCTAATCCTCGGTGGAGTTGGAGATGGGGAAAAGAGAGGGGGTGGTTAGATTGGAAAGGAGTCAGGTCCTGTTGGGACACGGAGGGTCTAATAGGAGGAGCTATATAGGCAGACCGAAGAAGAAGGGTCAGGGAAAAGAATCCAGTGTGTGGGACAGAGACGACCCGAGGACAGATTTGGCGAGCCCCAAGTGGCCAAGGAGGAATTGATCCCATTCCGTACAAACTGACGACCGTCAAAGCGACCAGGCGAGCCCTCAGGGATCGGCGAAAGAGCTCCAACTTCATGCAAAAACCAACCAGCAAGAGGGTACAGGCAGACAGTAACAGTGAGTGGGCCGAACCGGACAACGACTCGCACTGCGGTTGCATGCCTTGCATAGTCTATCACTGTCGTGAGATTGGTCTAGTGTGGCTTTCGTAGCCTGCAGAGTGTGAGAGTTATGTGGACATAAACAGAGATTAATGGCCAAACTTTGGGTGTTGTCTCACTTCAAGGAGTTCCAGCAACTGTGTCTGTGTGCCTCACAACAAGCACAGTACGTGTGGTACTGTGGCTTTCAAGCAGTGGGAGCCACCGTGTGCGTAAGGAATGAATTTAGTATGCTCACCAAGCAGGAACCGGCCGTCGCGTGGCACCTGCCCTTGCTCGAGTTGGCTTCGGAGCCAGGAAAATTGCCACACGAAGGAGTCGTGCACCGACCCGGGATACCGTGGGTCGATGCACATTATCCGGCAGTCGGCGTCATACACCTGAAAGTGAGAGAGATATTGACATGTAATTACCTGAATTCACAAGTAGTAGATTGTACTTATGGTTCACAAAGCAGTCGCAATTTCAGAACCTTTTAAGTTATTTTGTCTGACACATGCATGTCAACACACCTTCCTGGATGCAAGGTACAACTAACTACCTTAAAACAAAAATAATGTTTTTTTTTTTTTTTTTTTTTTTACGGAAGCTTGCACGTCTTAACAGACAAGTATTATTTTTGGGAGAAGCGTCTCACGGCTCACATGCTACGTAGAGCACACGCTCGCGCAGTCGTGAGACCCCACAGCCCGCGGTCATAAAACGGCATACTTAAACCGTATCGGCAATACGTTTTTTTTTTTTTTTTTTTTAGAGATTTGGGGCGCGTTTTGACAACGTAACATGAGTGTACTTACCACCATCACGTTGAGGGCGTAGAAGTACTTGCGGCACCAGTACGCCGCCTTCGTGACGGTGAGGTCGTTCTTGGACGGGCCGATGATGGAGACCATGGTCCCGTCCACGCAACTGATGACGCCGGGTATCCTGCCGAACAGCCTGAAGCCCTTCTCCGCGTCGAACCTCTCGCTCGGCGTCTCGGGGAAGTGGATCCAGCCACGCTGGACCCCGAGACGACGCACGATAGCGACGGACACGGCGCGGACCGCAACGCTGACTATCTTTTGGTCCCGCGCTACGTGTTCGTCGCTCGCCACCATGCCTTGGAAGCTCCCCGTGCCGTAGAAGCGCAGTGCACACAACACTTGAAGCTCCACAGTCATGACCGTCCACGAGGTATGCACTCTCCCCACCTCCGGTTCCTCGCGAAGTTCGTCGCACAACCACCGCACCACGATCTTGGGCAGGCGGTATTGCTTCCAAAAGATCTCCTCCGGGAGCTCGAATGCATCGCGGTGTTCCCGATACAGCCTTTCTGGCGAAAAAAAAAAGCTCTATTAAAGAAAAAGACGAATTGACGAGACGGCGACGCCTCGCCGCCGAACACATGCTGCCAATGACACCTAGTTCCGAGCAAGTACCTTTTGAAACGTACTCGGTACAAAACGAAACGTCATTTTGTTGTCACGTCCGGTACCCAACTCCACCCAGTTTTGCCGACTCCGCCCACATTTTTCTAGGGAAATTACGTCACTTTTGTTTCCAACCAATCAGACGTGATGACGTCACTTCCGTGTACTAAAAAAAGGTACATGTACAATGTCGAACCTAGCTATCCTGACGCTACACGCTCAAATCCCAGAGCGGGTCGCGCATGCGCCATGGCGACTCCGCTTTCCCTAGAGCGGAGCGGGAAAGCGAAAACGGTCTACTAAAACTCTCTAATATTTCGTGACCGTTATTTTAGTCGTCATTAAAATGGTGAGGGAAGTACCGCAAATCGCAAAGCAGTTTACTTGACGTCCGTTTCCACTGGTGTCTTGGAAGATTGAGTCTACTGAGCGTGCATTCCTGCAGAAGAAATTTTCATTGATAGAATTTTAACACGTCAATCAACATTTGATTCCTTCTTGGTAAGATTTATTGCAAAAGCCCGTTACAACCGCCGAACCGCATGTCCCTATATCAGAGAACAATTTATACCCAGCCTGACATTCTCGCATACATCCGTTTACTGGACCACGCTACTTGAGCTAGCTAAGCACAGCTGGCAGCGGCGCGAGCAAGGCCACGAGCGCAACGTGATGGTGCACGAGCCATCCCACTGTGAACCAAGTTTTCGGCCACCCCACGGGTGCGTGTCGCCATCTATTGGTTGAACTAACGCCTTGTTCAAGATGGCTGCCGTGGGACCGCAGCCTTGAGCTCTCTCGTCATCAGCAATATTTCTTATATGCGTTTACGAATGGATGCTCCAGACCAAAACCAAATTTGCCGTTTGTGCTCAGACAGCGTAAGAACGGTCCGCCCTTGAAGTACGGCGACACCGGTTTACGCTGTAGATGAGCAATACAGCCTGTGCAGTACCACTGCTAGCCTGGAGTCCTTAACGTGCACCACGCACTAGTGATACACGACCGCACGCCGGTACGGGCGGGGGTGGGGCTCGAACCCAGGATCCCTGGGTCTGGATGAGCATCGTTCCGGCGTGTCGTGTATCACTACTGCCTGATGCACATTAAAGACCCAAAGACCCCAGGCTATAGTTTGTACTGAATTGGCTAAGTTTTTCATTTACAGCTGAGAAACAAGTTGTCCCTTGAGGCAAACTAAGTTTAGGCTGAATAAGCATACACCCCACCCCTCCTCCCCCAATTTTATAAATAGTCTGGCCCCGGCATTACGGGGCAATATTCGTGAAAGTTGAGGCTATGTATTTTTCTCCGCCAATGGTAAAATATTAAATTTTCCATGACTGAGACCAAGACACAGCTTTAGCCTTATCGTGCATCGGTACGTTGAGAGGTAATTAAAAACAATTGATGAGCAAACAACAAGGCGATTTATTAGCAGCTTGCTCAAACCAGGGCCGGTTTGCTCATCTTGCGGCTGCGGACGCGGCCGCGGCCAGGAGGGATTTTTACGTCACGTGACCAGCTCCATGGGGACAAGGAAGTACCTAGCGTCCCTGCCTAATGGCGGAGAGATCCGCATCGCTTCAAGCACAAAAGCCTAATTTCGCTCGCAGAAACTGATTGGAGGGACTATCAAGTGGAATCTAATTGACCGCCCCTTTATACTGTAGGAGCGGCAGGTAAAGTTACGGCCAGGAAGGGCAAATAGGAGCCAAAATAAAAAACAAAACCACACGAGATAAAAGCGGTAGCGGTATTTTTATATATCTCCGCCGGCGCCGCGCCTCGCGCCTTCTTTTGTGGTCGAGAGGTTAAAGCGCCGGTACTTGTCGTCGCGGCGTGAAAGTTCCGGGTTCAAATCGCGCTAGGAACTTCTTTTTTGTGTGTGTGTGTGTGTGTGTGTGTTTTGCGCGTGTCTTATTTTTGAACTATGATCCTTTTTTGGAAATCATCCACTTGCACTACTGCGCCTTACACGCTTTTACTGTTAGTCCCACCTGTTCAATCGAAACACCGGGAAGAAGAAAAAAAAAGATCAACGCAAGTTAACGCGCTAATGCAATCATTTCGTAATGTTAATTAAAAGGAAACCAAGCTAACAGCACTGTTGTACACGTTCCTCAAAAAAAGGAACGAAAACTCGTTCCTCGTTCCTTCTGATTTTTGGAACGCGTTCCCGTTACAAGTTCCATCTGTGAAAAAGGAACTCGTTCCCGTTACAGTTTAAAAAAATGGAACGTGTCGTTACATATACGTTACATTTGTGTTTTGATGATTACCATATTTAATTAAATCAAGCAGTTTTTTTATCTATCCCATTATGAGTCAGTATACACCAACTCATGTTTACAAACAAACCGGAGTGCCCCTAGCGGACGCTACCGGCGCCACGCATGCGCGGTGGATGGTGGGCAAGAAGCCTGCCGTCGCCCATAAACAAACCATTGAATTGCGTTGTTGTCGGCGTCGGTGGGAGTCCCCGTGCTCTTTTTCGCGTTGGAATTGTTGATGCTACGTCCTCCTAACAATGTCTGACTATTTGAGCGGCTTCAGCAAAACTAACGAGGCAAAACTTTGCGTGAATAATGTGACGTGCGCCGATTCATTTCACGTGGACGCCGCAGAATGTGCGCTAAAGCCTGACTCCCACGATGAGATTCTGCTCGCTGTTTTCAGACGCGACGTTGCTCGGACTGCAAAAGCGTGGACCGTAGCTGAGATGGTGGACGTCGATACTGAAAACCGCAAGTAGAATCGGGCATTACAAGTCGGTGATGACCACTGGTAACAATAATGATAAACATCTTGTATCTGTTTACACTTAGCCTACTTACCCCAACCAACCTTCAAAAGTGTTTTGAGGCCTGCACTTAGTTCTTATCGCAATTACCGGGTCAACGTTTGGTTTCCGGGCCGCTGTCGTTAAACGAGCTGACGACAAAAAGCAGCCAAGTTTGAAAGAGCAGACGACAGTTCGAACGCATGAGTAATGGGGTACGGGCAAGAAGCACCGCGTCCCGCGTCAACAAACCACTCGAATGTCACGTTGTCGGCGTCTGTGTGAGTCTACCTACTCTTTTTCGCGTTGGAATTGTCGATTCTACGTCCTCATCGCAATGTCTTACCACTTCAATCGCTTAAGCGAAATTATCAAGGCTCGTTACGCCGCTAAACTTTCCGTAAATAATTTGACGTGCGGCGATTCATTCGCATGAACGCTGCAGAATGGACGCCAGAACCATGATGAGATTCTTCCAGCTATTTTCGGTAGCGACGTCGCTCGTGTTGCAAAAGTGTAGAAGGTAGCGGCGATGATCGACGTCGATACTGAAAATCGGAAGCGGGAACGAGCGTAACAAGTCGGTGATGACCACCGGTACCAATGATCAACATCTTGTATCTACTTTTTACACCGAGCCTACTTAAGTCTTTTGAGGTCTGCAATTACTTCTTATTGCAATCACAGGGTCAAACTTTGGTCTACGGGCCGCTTTTGTTTGAACGAGCAGACGACAAAAAGCAGACGTTTGAAAAAGCAGACGAAAGTTCGAACGATCAGGCGGCCGTGTGAATTTGAAGACGCACTGAACTCGTGGGTGGTTCGGACAACTTGGCGGTTTTCTCTCGTTTATGTTGGAACAAAGCAAATACATCTGGCGACCACAAAGTGTTGCCCGCGCACGCAATCGTAGTTCGACAGCGTCTGGTTTGCCCTTTTCACGGCTACTATCCACGTTCTCGGACGAACGGAGGGGGCAAAAACACATGAATACTGATCTTCAAACCTTTCCAGACTCTCTCGGTACAACCCCCGTCGCAGCTTTTTGACGAGAAAGCAGGTTTTTTGTCTCGTTTCTTCCAAGGGAACACAGGAATGCATGTCTGGCACGGCGACTTCTGCCCACCGCCACAGACCGGAAGTGCGTCCGGCGCGCCACCACCGCGGCGTGACGTAGGAGAGTTGAGTTGGTGTATACAAGTTTGTATGTCGTGATGGAAAGGCACCAGGAGAAGAAAACAAGCGGAAGCAGGGTTTCATTTGTTGATATATTCAAGTTAAAAATTTCCGCTTTTAACCATATTCATGTTTGTAGTGGACGATTCAGACGAGCCGAATGTACTTTTACCCCACATCGCACGAGCATTTTGCAACAACCTTAAACATTTCAATTTAACAAAGTCCCCCGTTAGAACTTAACAATAGTGGCGTCTCGATGTTGCTGTCCGCAAGACGAGCAAGGGAGAAAAAGTGTAGGGCTTTTGGAAGGACAGTCTTGAAAACTACAAATGCTTCTTTGTAAACGTTGAATTTGTTGTTCAGCTCAAAAATAAAAAAAAAGTAAAAAAAGTTGTATCTTTTAAGTGAATAAGCTCTGGATACAGGGCTGCGTTCGATGTCTGCCAACCTCTGATTTTGTTGTAACTGTAGGTCTTGTTATGAAGTTCAGAAATGGCTGTAGTCGGCCTTAGATTTCTTAGTGTATGAGGATTCGCGGGACCAAAGAAAGGGGCTCAGTTTGAAACGGCCCTCCTCTTTTGCCTTTTCCTACGACTAAAAGTTTTGCTTTGTGCACCGCAGTTTCGGGCACTCAAAAAAGAATCAACGCCCACCAGCTCTTCTGCACCCGAAAACGTTTAGCAAGCGAGGACAACAGAAAATAATTCATAAGATTAGTTGCCAAAGAGTTGACGAGATCCTGCACTTCGTAAAGATATTGTTTTTGTACATTCAAACTCTCCCTGTTAGAAATAAAATAAAAATTACCCCACTGGACGAAAAAAGGAACGCCGTTACTCTTTTCGTTCCAGTAAAAATGTAACGCGTTCCCGTTCCAGTTCCAGAGATACAAAATGGAACGGCGGCGTTCCTTCGTTCCTCCTAAAAGGAACGCGTTCCAGGAACACCGTTCCTTGGAACGCCGTTCCGTACAACACTGGCTAACAGCATCAGTATGGCTTTCACACAAGTGGAGTTGAAACAAGCATTCTTTCCCCAGCGTTTACAATTTTATGTGTTTTCAAATAACGCTCTTGCTACGATTCCTTTCAATAACAAGAGACGCCTATTTAGGACTAATAAAAACTGCAGTTGTAGCAATTAAAAAAAAAAATAAAACAAGCAAAAGAAAACCAAAAAAAAAGACTAGCAGCTGTATACATTGATTGAGCGAAATCCTATAGGTAAGGCAGCAGGTCAAACGTCTGAGAAAGGAGTAAAATTGAACTAAAAGAGATCATACTTTTCCTTGCATGGAATGAGATAAAAAGTATATTTATACTCTTTACGTTTTGTTGTGGCAATCGTTTTGTAATATTAACACATTACTTGTTGAATTTTAGTTAGACTAGCAGACGATCACGACCAAATGCAAAAATGAATCAGGCATCGACCATCGCAAACCCTCTCTCTCATGCAAACACCTAAACTGACTTTGGATCAAGAAATGGAATTAATTATAATTAATTCCATTTCTTGATCCAAAGTCATTTTAGGTGTTTGCATTAGAGAGAGGGTTTGCGATGGTCGATGCCTGATTCATTTTTGCATTTGGTCGTGATCGTCTGCTAGTCTAACTAAAATTCAACAAGTAGTGTGTTAATATTACAAAACGATTGCCACAACAAAACGTAAAGAGTATAAATATACTTTTTATCTCATTCCATGCAAGTAAAAGTATGATCTCTTTTAGTTCAGTTTTACTACTTTCTCAGACGTTTGACCTGCTGACTTGCCTGTAGGATTTCGCTCAATCAATGTATCCACAGCTGCTTGTCTTTTTTTTTTTTTGCTTCTTTTATTTATTTTTTTTAATTGCTACAACTGCAGTTTTTATTAGTCCTAAATAGGCGTCTCTTTTTATTAAAGGAATCGTAGCAAAAACGTTATTTGAAAACAGATAAAATTGTAAACGCTGGGGAAAGGATGCTTGTTTCGGCTCCGCTTGTGTGAAAGCCATACTGATGCTGTTAGCTTGGTTTCCTTTTAATGAACATTACGAAATGATTGCATTAGCGCGTTAACTTGCGTTGATCTTTTTTTTCTTCTTCCCGGTGTTTCGATTGAACAGGTGGGACTAACAGTAAAAGCGTGTAAGGCGCTGTAGTGCAAGTGGATGATTTCGAAAAAAGGATCACAGTTCGAAAATAAGACACGCGCAAAATACACACAAAAAAAAAAAAAAGAAGTTCCTAGTGCGATTTGAACCCGGAACTTTCACGCCGCGACGACAACTACCGGCGCTTTAACCTCTCGACCACAACAGAGGGCGCGAGGCGCGGCGCCGGCGGAGGTATATAAAAATACCGCTACCGCTTTTATCTCGTCTGGTTTTTTCTTTATTTTGGCTCCTATTTGCCCTCCCTGGCCGTAACTTTACCTGCCGCTCCTACAGTATAAAGGTGCGGTCAATTAGATTCCAGTTGAAAGTCCCTCCAATTCGTTTCTGCGAGCGAAATTAGGCTTTTGTTCTTGAAGCGATGTGGATCTCTCCGCCATTAGGGAGGGACGCTAGGTACTTCCTTGTCCCCATGGAGCTGGTCACGTGACGTAAAAATCCCTCCTGGCCGCGGCCGCGTCCGCAGCCGCAAGATGAGCAAACCGGCCCAGGAGGCGGAAATACGCGGGACGTAAACAATGTGAAAAGACTGTAAGAGAGCATGCGATGGGAGGCGCTCACTTGATCGAATGACGTTTTAGCGAACGCCCACGTTTCACCGAATGACACTTTAGCGAATACTCGGACGCCGCAAAGCGGCGTTTTCGGGTGGGCCAAATGGGTTCACATTTTTGAAACGAGGCGCCGCAGACTGTCGCCGCGAAGCGGCGTAAGCGCAGCGCGGCGGATGGGTTAACGCGCGCCCCCGTTATTCGCTAAAACGTCAATTCGCTCAAAAGCCGCTGTTCGCTAAAACGTCATTCGCTCATGTGATATGGACCCGCATGCGAGCTGGTGGTAGCTAATCATGTCGTTTAACACCTAAAACTGTGGTGCAAAAAAAAAAAAAAAAAAAAAAAAACAAACAAACAACCTTAGTCTCAAACTTAGCTAACTTATTTATTTCCCAAGCATTCTATATATGCCCACACAGCCACTCCTCCCCCTTCTGGTTTGAGCAAGCTGCTGATATGAATCAAATAATCCATAATCCGTAATCCAAATCCTTATCGATGACGACCACGCCAAACTATAACAAAATCAGCTTGATTTTTCTGTTAATTAAACTGCTCTATGCCATTTTGTGTAAGCTGGATGAACCTTAAACTGAGTTTATCAGCGATTCTTTCTCTTGGGGGTGTTCCCGTGTTAGAAATATCAGATGGAGATTATGGACCGGGGGGGGGGGGGGGGAGGGTGTAGAGGAGCTGGACTCAGGGGACAGGGGCAGTGGGGGGTTAGAGGGAGGGCGGCAACAGTATAAAATAGGAGAATTCAGCATTCGCCGAACAGGCGCTTCCACCATCCTCTCACTATTATCGTTCTGGATGGCAGCGCTATAAAAGTTACAGCGGCGCTCTTTGGAGCTTCTATCAGGAACGCTGCCGCGCACGCCGAACAGGAGCGACTGGCTCACCAAGGGCGTCCACGCTCTCCCGGGCACGGCGGGAGAGACGATGGGGCGGCGAGGAGGACGCCGTGGATAAGGAAGGGGGGAGGGGATGAGGCGGCGTGAGCCGCGTGCAGAATCGATCGCGTGTGCGGGCTGCGTCGAGAGTGTGCATGCGTCATGGGCCGTGAGTGGAGAATGTTGACTCACGCGCAGCCCGGCCCGGCTTCCTTCCCCGGCGCGGCTGTCGAGGAGGCGCCGACATGTCCTCCAGCGAGGAAGCGCCGCCATTTCACGGCGCCTTCACGAAGGACGTTCTGTACGAGCTTCACCGGCGGCAGCCCCAGCGCTTCCACTTCATGACCAAGTTCAACGCCAAGAGCGCCTCGTGGAAGGACTTCGAACTGGTCGTGCTCGACGGGGAGCTGCGCGACTTCGCGCGCTGCGTGCACTGCAAAAACTTCGTGTCCTACTCGAGCAAGAAGGGAACCGGCAGCATGCTCAGGCATCGCTGTCACGCCAAGGAGTCCTGCTTCACAGGTGAGCACCGGCGGCGGGACACTTGCACACCCTTTTCTTCCCCTCCCCTTGAGCTTCTATGATCCACGCACAGGTCGTTCCCGTAGCTCTGAGCACCACTACATCTATTTGCACCCGATAAAATTTCAAGGCTATCGAATGAGTGAAAGTTCACGTTAGGAGTGGTACTTCTCACGCAAATTACGAGCAGCTTCCTGCAAAATCCATACCTGGGATCAGTAATATTGCGATCTACCGAAGCAAAGCAGGCGCGTACGAAGCCGTCCACTTTCTGGCGCCTATTTTTTCCTCTGTTTCTAAATTCTCTTATAAAAAAAAAAAAAAGAAAAGAAATAAAACAATTTGCGCACGCAAAGCAGCCGCGCGCAAATGTGACATCATTGCAGCTCATGCAAGTAGACCACTGTCCACATGGCGAAGTAAAGATCGGGGGCCAATGCATATACGTATTCCAGTCCAAAATGAGCGCCACCAAACACTAGGTAACAGCGACGACGGCAGAGGGCGAAATTAGGATCCCTCCAAACTTTCGGTCCCCGACCAAGTTGGTGAACACCTAGCGCCCTTATTGCATTCCTGTTATCACCGAGCTACGCGCGCGCGCTTCATTCGGCCCAGACCCACGCGCCGAGGTTCGTTCGGAAGCGTGCTTCGATTGTTCTGCACGGGGGAATTTATCGATTATCTCAACCGCCGATTTGCTATGTGTTTGCTCTCCTCTCTCGTCACTGTACGGCCTGGGCAGAACGGCAGGAGTGGCACCTTTTCAGACATGTAAACGTTACTGAAATAAAGAAACTAAATACTGTTACTCTTTACTCACTCAAAAGGAAACTAAGTGCGTTACTCGTTATTGCGAATCAAGGTAAACGCGTTAACTGAGCTTAAAAAAAAAATAAAAAAATAACGCCTTATTTTATCGTTACCCTGCCTCTTTTCTTTTTTTTTTTTGTTTTTTGTTTTGTGAAGCAGTAGTTATTTCCAGTATTTGTTTTTGTTCATCATTACTTGTTTTCTAACGTGTTCGTTCCGGGATAAATGTGGTTGTACTGACGTACCTTGCATACATCTTTTTATGATCCATCTAGCGTTTTCTCGCCATCCGTATTACAGGCGTGAGCTGGGCTGAGAACTAGGTAGGCTACTTGTTTTGTACACGGTCCTCTAGATAAAACCAAATGCCTTTAGTCGTTACTTCGTCATAAACTAACAAAAAAGTTACTTGTTCCTGCACTTAAAAAGTAACTTACTTAATTACATAGAAAAGTAACTAGGCTCGAGGAACGCATTACGTAAAGGTCTGCACCTTTTCCGTTCCGATTATAGCTTCTTTCGTTGGCCAGGCGCTTTTCACTGCGTGCTGCGTCTCCACGTGCTATATCGGCGACGATTGCGTGAGCTGGGCTCCGTTCCAGTGCGCGACACTGCTGCTGCCTGCAGCCACATTGCTATTCAGCGGCACGCGGTTCCGCCGTGATCAATCTTTCCGAACGAGTGTTAAAGACAAATTGTTTCCTAGCAGGAAAAAAGTGTAGTTGAATCTGCATACTGATGCTCTAACTGGTCTAGAAAATGCCACGCTTGCAGAACTGCTGTCTTTGGGTATCCTACGACTAGACTCGATATATTTCGATAGCCACGAAGCAGTGCTAATCCCTAATCAGTTTGAGGGCATCGGTGGCCAAGTGTGTTAACGCAACGCAGCTCGGACCACGTGGACCGAAAGGTCGCACTGCAGAACCGGGGGATCCCGGGCTCAGTCCTCACCCTGTGCACGTTTCGGTCTGGGTGAGCATCAACCGGCGTGCGGTCGTGTAGCACTACTGCGCGCTGCACGTTAAAGACCCCCAGGGCCGATGCACTGGTTAAATTTCTCATCTACAGCTGAGATACCAGACGACCATTGGGGCTGACTGTCCGCTATCCAAACACAACACAAATATTGATCCGTCTTTTTTCTTTTTTTTTGGATGAGGGTCGCAGAGAAACTGCCAGACGGTTTTTTCCCCCGAACGGGAATGGAATCTTCGATATAATAAAATATTTTTTTGTATAGTGCTCGGTGGTGACGCAGCGTAATTTATAAACAAAACTAAAATAAAAGGCGGTCGTCACTTTCTATGAATCCACTCTGGGACCCGAGGCTCGTGTGCTCCTCTTGACACTTTGCGATAGAGCTCGCCTGTTTATCTTTCCGACGCGCTCCTTTACCGTAAAACACTTTCCTATCTCTTGGCGCCCCACGCTAAAAGGGGCCCGGTGGATCGCTTCTCCCAAGAACTACAAAGAGTATTAGAGCCCTATGCCACACTCAATGATAATAATAAAGTTACAACTGCCAAATATTCCCACTGCTGTGTCCTGTGACCACGTGAATTCTTCCACATCCCTACGGCAGAAAATGAAAGAAAAAGGTCGAATCTATCGGCGCTTATCGTGATGTAACAGCTTGAACACTAAACGATTACACATAGACAGGACAGACACACGCAGCTTTGTGTGTGTGTCTCTCTTGTCTATATGTGATTGTTTAGTGTTCAAGCTGTTTCCTCACCGTCAGTGACGATGTACTTGGAGACAACTTTCCTTGACAATGAAGCCAAAGCTATCGGCACCCGTGTCTCTCTCGCACATTGGGCGCCCATCACAGCTGTGCTCGGGCTGTCTTCACTTCTTCGGAAATGCCAGGAAGAATTGTCCACCAGTATGACCCTTTTCAAAGTGGTTCGATCTATCTGTTTCCAGCCTGCTTTTCACGTTGCTAACTTGCATTCAACGACTGCATAATAGGCAGAAATAGCAGCTAGTAACTGTCAAGACCTCACTATCATTGGGCCGTAGGATCGTGCAAATGTCATGCCCGTATATTCTGTCTTGCTGCTTACTTCGCATGTCATTGTAAGGCCGACGTGATAGCGGTGTTTCTGCGAGGACTTTCGAAAATTCCCAAGTCTAGTGTGTTTGAGAGAGAAACGGACTATTTTTGGGAACGAACTAAAACTGCCTGCCACGACGAACGTACGGATAGCAAATATCATACTAATTATTCGCGATAAGCTTTAGTAGTTATCAGATTTGGGATTTTTACGTACCAAACCAACGTAGTGCACCTGGCACTCCTCAGCGGAGGACTGGGTATTAATTTCGACTACCTGGGGATATCATTTGACGTCCACCGAAATCTCGATTACACGGCGCTTTCTCCGCAATAAGCCTTCTTCAGATTGCGGGCACCTCTGCCGGGATTAACCCTCCGCCCATGGTATCCGTAGGCTCAATTTTTTAGTTTTTTGTGTGAAAATAAAAATATGGTTTTAATTAGAAACTTGGTCATCGAAAACCTCCAAACGATCAGTCGCTTTTTCGCATCGCAGGCCTTCCTCTTGTTGCACGAGCGGCAACTTTAGCGTCACACGTGCTTCAAATCATCCGAAAATTGACTGATATAGGGTAGTAAAGTTGATATATGGGCTAGTGGTAGCAAGGTACCTCAAATATACTGATTTAGGGGTTTTCGATTACGCTCAGCAAGTTTCTGATTGGAGCCATATGTTTATTTTCACCAATTTAAAAGATAATGAGGTGATTACAAGCGTGCGATGTAACTAGACTGTTAAGAAACTTATGGGTCACTTGTTCTATACCGTCGTTGTGACGTGTGGTTATACTTTCGCCGAAACCTCCCGAGCACTGCCCGGTTAGTATTCGCCTTAGCAGAGAAACGAACAAATATTTCTTTAAGCGGGTTAGACGACGGCACTTCAAATGATAATAGCAACGTCTCGTTGCAATAGACCGTCTGCGAGAGTCCTGAAAGGCCGCGCGTGGAGCGCCCAAAGAATCATGGGAACATCCTGTATGCTCATGGTTGCTCCCGCAGCATCTACCACGTGACGCTGAAGAGATAACGACACACACTGGGTGGCGCAGTTGCTTGCTTGCTCTCGTTCGCTCGCCTGCGTTTCTTCCCTCGCCTCCGTCGTCTGCTACAGCCTTTTTTATACAGGATGTTCCCAGCATTCCGTTCGGTACCGCGGAGGACGCTGGATGTTTCGCAGAAGGTCAATTGTCACTTCACTGTTACGGAACACAAAGCCCCAAGCGTAATGAGCCTTTGTTGTCCGAAATTCCCAGGTCACCATCAAGGAAGTCCTTCAGTCGTCCCGCCTCCAGCGCGGGCTTCGATACAAACGCTTGGACGTAGGGTGCCTTCATGTGCGCTACTTGGACGTTTTGTGAACCTCGAGCGTGCGGGTACACAACAAGGCAACGGGCGCGTGCTAAATACCGGGCAACCGCAACAAACGCCCCGCGCTTCTTTTTCTCGTCAACTCTGGCCTCTTAAAGACTGAAACACAAATGACATCCTCGTGCTCAGGCCTCTCCAACGCTACTGGCGGCGAGATGTTTCGGTGGCGCCCGCGTTTGGTTGCCGTTCGGGACGTCATTACCTTGTGAACAACAAGTTCGATGGTGTTTGTAATTGGCATGGTGGAAGCCTGAAATGATAGCGCTGTCAAAGCAACACTGCGAACACCGTCAAAATTTAAGTTCTTGCATTCCTCTTATTTCCGTCGTTGAGACATCCTTTGCTGACGTCAGCATTCGGCCAATTGTGGTGGGCCGCCCACAGCGACGCTTTCGATCGCTCACGTCGCCACACGAGGTTGTACACGAACGTTTTACATAGACGCGACGTGAATGTGCACACGCGCCATTAACTCCTTAAAAAAACATAACGCTTACGTGCATACTCCGTGCCTTCAATCGTGTCCTCTCCCGTGCCGCATATTGGTTAAGGGGTCCATAAGTGAACATTGTAGCACGACTGCATCTCTCGCCCACGACACCATATCTTTTCGAAAGATAAGCTTTTCAAGGATCTGTTATATGCTATGGTTATACTGAATACCAGTTTCGTAGTCGTTACGAAAGAGGAACGAAATTCGGCACTCCTGCACTTACAAACCAAAAGGTGCTCGTTACCAACCTGCGTTACCTCAAAAAGGAAAGCGTTTCCGTTGCGGTTCAGTGTTGGCGGTAACGCGTTTCTTTTTTCTGTAACGTAGATTTACCATTACTCGTTACATCTTCCCAAGACCTAGAAAAGTACACTTAAATGTTTAGAGCGCAGCTCTTCGGCGCCCATTTCCGGCTTGAGCGGCGTCACCGTCGGCGTCGGCGTAACCGCGCGGTACATTATGGGTAAGTTTCCCCGCTAAATTTAGCGGAAAGAATTCCCGCCAAATTTAGTTGAAAAATTTTTCCCTCTAAATATAGCGGGGAAATTTTTTTGCTAAGTTTAGTGGAGGAATTTTCCCGCTAAACTTAGCGGGGAAATTTTTGCCGCTAAATTTGGCGGGGAAACTTTTCTTGCTATATTTGGCAGGGAAAGTTTTCTGCTACATTTAGCGGAAAATTTTCCTGCCAAGTTTAGCGGAAAACGTTTTCCAGCTAAATTTAGCAAACAAATTCCCCCGCAAAACTTAGCCGAAAAATTTCCCGCTAAATTTAGCGGGAATATTTCCCCGCTAACATTAGGGGGTAAATATTTCCGCTAAATTTAGCGAGGAAATTTAGTCATAATGCACTGCGCGGTTCCTTTCTCCTCCTCCTCCTCAAGAGCTACGCTCTAATTCGGCGTTACAGGGGATTGTAAACGTCTTTCATTTTTTTTTCTTATTCCTTTAATTTGTTTCACCTTAAGTCCAGACGCAGCCGACGCTACGAGCTGATGAGACCAATCAAACAGCGTCAAAAGGGAACCATCTTGGTGTTCGTCATGTTTCTGGACCTGCTCTATTATCGCTGAACCAATCATAAACACATAAGGCCTAGTGACTTGCGCTTTTCACTCTGCACTTGATTGGTCCCATTAGCTCATAGCGTGGACTGCGTCTGGATTTAAGTTGAAATGAAGTGTAAGCACCACCATCGTCGATTATTGCACTCATTCCACATACCATTAAAATTTTGCCTGCCTTTTCCCCACGCAAAAAGTCCCACTTTAGAAACACCCCAACGCCCACGCCCTTCGTCCCGGTGTCGGAAAACGCTGTTGCAAAAACAACAACTACAGAAACACTGTTACCGTCAGTTATACATAAAAAGTAACATGCGTTACTTTTTATCGGTAACGGCAACGCGCCCCTTGAGGTAACGTAGGTCGGTAAGGCGTTCCTTTATTTTGCAAGTAACGAGTAACGCGCATTTCGTTCCCTTTATTCGGTAACGCTTACAACTCTGTCGTTTCCGATGAAAAGGTAACGCGCGTTGCTTTTGCGTTACTTTATATTTACGAATTAAAACGTAGTACTGTTCTGACGTTAGAGGTATGCCGTATGAGTGAGGGTATCTGGGGAGAGTGCAATAATTTGTGACTTTGGCGCCAAGAAACACAGACGCAGAAATTGGTTTTAAGTTTCGACAAGTAACCAGAAACGTAAGTACGTTCGACGTATCTCGGAATGAGCGAGGTATGTATACGTTATGCGTATACTGTTTCGAAAGTGTAACTAGTACGTGACTACTTGTAACGCGACGCCGCCAACCCCGCTGAATAGGCACACTGTTGTTACAGCAAAGTTCTGTACGGTTTGTGTTCTATCACGAGGCCATATCGCACCTGTCCTGACTTTCGTCTCTGGAACACACGCGTGCATAGAGTTACAATTTTTGGCGCACATATGGAAGCGTGTACAGCTCTCTCAGCTATCCGGAGCGTTCGTATTTGTTGCCGTTTCAGCTCGCTCGATCTCACAAGGTCACTCGAAGACGCTTCAGTTCAGTTGGCTGCACTCAGCACTTCGTTTTTTTTTTGTTTTTTTTTTTGAAAACTGACGATGTCTAGTGATGTCACGAATCTGCCCCGGTTCGAGTTCGACCAGGTTTACCTTTTTCGAACTTTCTGCTCCAGGTTCGACAAGAAGTTCGACATAAGCTCGAATATTTTGCGCATGCGCGTAAAAAATAAATAAACTAACAAGTTAGCACCACTTCGCGAAGGAAGGGTGCAGAATTCTAACAAACTAGCTTAGTTATTAAAAAACAAAACAAAAAAAACTTCAATATTTGCTATCATAATGCCGTTAATAGGCCTTTTTTTTTTTTTTCAAAATTCAGGGCCATCTGGCGGCTCCAGTAGCAGTTGTTTAACCTTTGCGGTACCAAAGGCGGTCATGAAAATGTATTTCGATGGGCATAGCCATTTTCGCACGTCAACGACAGACGAGAAAGGGTTTCTCACTTCCTCGTTCCTTCTCGATTTGTCTCAGCGATGATGTGAACGAAAGACCTGTCCATTGCGAAGCGCCCACCCACGAACCCTTTGACGAAATTCCTCCTCATCCCGATGCTTTAGGGCCGACTTTGTGCCAAGGGAGTGCTTGGATCCGGGTTCGAAAGAAATGATGACTGAATTAGGGTGGCGATGCGGGCTAGTTGGTTCATAGTTATTACAAACAACACAACGCAAAAAAGAAAAAAAAAAAAACGAATTAGAAGGGTGTACACAAGCAGTGTTGGCGGTAACGCGTTACAAGTAACGGCGTTACCGGTAACGCGTTACTTTTTTTGGTAACGTCGTAACGTACTCGTTACTTTTCCAAAGAAGTAACGGGTAACGTACTTACGTTACTTATTTTGAGTAACGTGTAACGATATTGCGTTACGTTACTTTACTTCCTAAAACTTAAAAAAATTTAATTTAAATTCTTTTTTGTGTGTTTTTAAGTTCCCAGTCATAAATTCCTTAGTCCGAAAATGCCGCTGTCCTCGACTTTTCTTTGACGTCGGTGCTCGTCAGATTTGACGTGACACGCCACCTGCCACTCGTTTTCTCCCGCGGCTCGTTGACCTCGCTACCGCCGTCGCCTCGGCTGGAAGGCCAAAGAGGTCCGGCTTCGGGTGGATATGGGAGATTCCTGCGTCGAAGCCTGCGTTTCGCCTCCCCCTGGGAAAGGGAATGACACCTTCGTGTCATTCTTTTTCCCGTTTTCGGGACTTGAAAAACGGAGGCGGCCTTGAGCGATTGACCGACAGCTGTGTGGCTCTCCGGACTCACGTGATGAGCAGAGCAAGGCCACCGTGGAGGGCACGGGCGAGATTTGACAAAAATAACTTTCCCCCGGCAAAAAAACAAACAAACAAACAACAACAACAACAACAAACAATACGGCCGGAAGCAGAGCGCCGAACGATTCGTCGAAGTCGTGTCGCCTGGCGATTCTTGTAGTGTCCTGTTTGGACATGCAAACATTCCTGCTTTACGGAAACCCCAACACCACGCCCATTGACCTACTTCGACGAACGCTGTCACGGGCAGTGGCAGGCACAATGATAGAAGTCCTCCGAGGTCAACTCCTAATCCTCCGAGGAGAGAGGGTTCAGTTTTTTCTACTATCCTAATCTAACCCTTTCGTGGAACCCCAGGGGCTATTCTTTTTGCGAGAGTGAACCCGCAATCCTACTGCGCCAGAGAGACGCTTCCCAACAATTTCTTCTGAACCGTGCTGGACGCGGATCTTCAAGGTCGCGCACCAGTTGTCAGAGCTGAAGACGATAAAACCCCTCACGAAAGCCATTCGCAAGCAGTTGTCGTCACCTGTAGGATGGCTACGGCAAGTGCAGCTTCATCGCCTTGGCCAGGACTCAATAAATACTTCGAACTGACAGAAGCCAAAGATGACAATTTAATCTTTAAGTGCCTTCTGTGTCAGCCACAGCTGAAGCTCTTAAGTTGTGCCAAGTCCTCAAGCTCCAACCTGAAGAAGCATGTAAAGGTAAGCAAAAATTTTTGTTTCTTGCTCTTTATATTTGTAATTTAATTCCGATTTTGCATTGAGTGGGCCCTCAGATGTTATCAATACAGCTTTGGCGGAGTGTTGTGTTATTTCATGTCAGAAAGCATATCGCCATATTTTTAATCAGCAATCTGCTTCTTTGTTTTGCGCAGAAACTACACAAACAAAGCTTGGCTGCGTTCGAGGCCCTTTCAACAAAAAAGAGGGGAATCATTCAAGCGTACGAGAGCCCTGGAGCGAATTCCACACAGCCAACAAAGCAAGCCAAGATCGACGACTTAGTCCGCCATCAGTCCGTGCCTCAGGTGCAGCTTGACAGACTGGTTGAAGATTTTGTTATTAATGCCACGCAGCCTTTCTCGATGGTGGAGGAGCCTTCATTTGTGAAGTTACTAAAAGCAACAGCCCCAGAGAGGAACGTGCTCACGCGTCCGATGCTCATGACACGCCTTAAGGCGCGCTTCGATGCCCTGAAGGACAGTTTGCGCTCAACGTTTCAGAAGCTCCAGTTTGTGGCAGTCACCGCGGACTGCTGGACTCGCTTTCACAGGTACTGTTCTTAGCTCAATTGACATTTATTTACAACCATACGATTGACGGTTGACCTATCGGCACTTCTACCATTTTACTCAAAGACATATGAGTCTGTTGATAGCTACTACGTTTGCTTCCCTGAGTTTTGATGTTTCTTTTTTTTACCTTTTTGTCTGTTTATGGTGTTTTTCAAATATCTAAATTCACGTGAAATTTGCTTTGCCATAATCTACGAAGCCATATTTTTCTTAATATCGATTTCCCTAGCGCAAGCACTTCATTATAAAAAAATACGGGTATCATTTCTAATGTGGCTAACCTTGATCATTATCATATTTTATAGTTCGCTTGCCAATAACTTTCCAGGTGTTACCTTGGTGTCACGGTCCTTTGGCTGGACCCGACAACTTTAGAAAGAAAGGTCGCTGCCTTGGCTTGCCGCCGTATGCACGGGAGCGTAACTTTTGAGCGGCTTGCCACCACTCTAGAGGAGATATTCAACGAGTTCGACCTTCTGGGCAATATTACGAAAGTCATCACGGACAGCGGGTCGAATTTCGTGAAAGCTTTTCGGTGAGTCTCTGTTACATTGTTAAAAATGTTATTCCTTGGTACACGCGTCTATATATTGTTGCGCTTGTGCAGGATCTACGGTGAGGAGGAAGCCAACGATGAAGACGAAGAAAATTGTCAGCCAGTGCATTTGTGTTCGCTGATCGAGAGCGCCGAAGAAGGAAGGCACCGCCTGCCACCCCACCACCGGTGCTCAGCACACACTTTGAACCTCATCGCTACCGTTGACGCGGCTCGTGCAGAGACTGTTGATCAGGAATATTCCACGATTAAGCAAAGTGTGTTCTCCAAGTGCCAAAAGCTCTGGAATAAGCAGGGACAGTCCGCGCAAGCAGCTGATCTGATCAAATCCCACTGCGGAATCTACGTGCCTCGGCCAAATGTTACAAGGTGGAACTCTACCTTCAAGGCCATGGAGGCTATCAACACGTTTCTAGAAAGGGGAACAGACCTAGACGTCCTCTTCTGCAAGCTAGGAATTCCGAGGCTGCTGCCACCTCACGAGCCCAACTTCATCAAGGAGTATTGCAGGGTACATTAAATTTAGGTAGTTTTCGTGACTTTCTTGCTAAAATATTTGTCGTTTAATTACAGGTCATGAAACCTGTCTGCTGCGCCCTGAATGTCCTGCAAGGTGACAACTACATTCACAGTGGCTATCTGCTTCCGACGCTGGACGTCCTCATCAAGAAGATCGAGTATGAGAAGATGGCTGGATTGCGCTACTGCGGACCTCTAGCTGTTTCTCTGTTGGCCGGAATTCACAAAAGGTAAGTTGTGACACGCGTAAATTGCATGAATTGCTTGAGAGAACTATGAAATGTGATGTCGATCGGGAGAGCCAAAAGGGTAAAACCGTCGGTTGAACGGTTTTATGATCAATGTTTCTCGCGTAGAGAGTACGTTTTGAAACTTGTGGCCTGCGAATTCCGCCGTAGGTGATCGCTCAGACGACTCGTTTTCTTTACTCAGTGGTGTTTATTACCACTGCACGCAAAGAACCCATCCGATATGAGGCTTGTCTTCTTTCGCCACGCTCCCCTTGGAAGCGGGGAGTCCCGCGCGCCTACGAACTTCGCTCCTTTGGATGAAGTACAACAGTTATTTCGCTAATACAATATACATTTCGCTGCTGCAGGTTCGACAATGTGATGAGTCAGAAGGACCTGCTGGTTGCCGCTACACTGCTCCCGAGATTCAAGCTGTCGTGGATTTCGGATGAAGCCAAGCGAAATGCGGCCCTCGCGGCCGTCAAGAGCGAGCTGACAGTCTCTTCGCGGCTTGTCGAGAGCCCGGCTTCCCCACTAAAAGCGAACGCAGCAGAAGAGGATTTCTTTGGAAACCCGTTTGGAAATGCATGCACCTCCGTGTCCGGGGATGATGAGCTTTCACGGTACTTTCTGGTACCACACAATTTTGCACTGACGGAGCTAAAAAACAGCTTCCCTCTGATGCACAAGCTGTTTCTCAAAGTGAACACGGCTGTACCATCGAGCGCATCCGTTGAACGCCTATTTAGCGTAGGCGCGGACGTGTTTACCAAGAAGCGAGGTAGAATGTCTGATGCCAACTTCGAAATTCAGCTGTTGCTGAAGTACAACAGCGGAGTGTGCTTCGGGTAACGGAGGAACTTGTTCACAGCAACTACCGGTACTTCGACATGTTGTGAATAAAATACATTCAACGTTTCAATCTCGGCTGGTCTTAATTTCTTTGCTAATGAGGGAGGTCGGTTCTTCTGTTAAGTTCCGTGCCAACATGTCATAAATCAGCTTCATATATACTTCCGCGTTTTTCTTTTAACTATTCGGGTGAAACCCTAAAAAAGAGAGCGTAATTAAGTTTCCGCATGGACATATTTTAGCTATGGCGCTTACGCACATATCAAACGTCGAAACAGCAAATGTTTTAGTTCGTGAATAAAAAGTAACGCAACAGTAACGTGCGTTACTTTTTATCAGTAACGGTAACGGTAACGCGTTCCTTTTATTTTGAGGTAACGTAGGTCGGTAACGCGTTACTTTTATTTGCAAGTAACGAGTAACGTATTTAGTTACTTTTTTTCGGTAACGCATACAACACTGTACACAAGACAGCGGTTGCCGTTGTTTGTGCGCAGTGTGGATTTTACCAAGAAATATGATGACGCAGCACTTGTTCCTAATTCGTGCGCCGCATTGTACTGACATCTCAGATTTAGAGGTAAACTTGTACAGGTTCTCCTCCGCCTGGAAGTATCTTTGTCAGCAAAGGCCACCACTGCTACGGCGCAACGGACATACACTCAATGATGACGGTATTCAAAGTGGCCAGTTTGAATACCAGAAAGGGTGTATTGTTCTTTGAACTTTTTTAAATATTCAGTTCAATTGAATTCAAATTCTTATGTTTTCCTAACAGTGCCTGGGAAAAAAATTTGCTTTTTTGTAAATTAATGTTTCGAAATTTTTGTTTTCTTCGTAGAAGTAGGATAGCGCTGGTTAAGTCGGCATAAAGTCGAACTTCGTTAAAGTTTTACCGAAAATTCGAAGGTTTACCGAAATAGTCAAACCTCAGGTTCGACTAAAGTACGAGACATTTCCAGTGATGCCCGATTACAGATTTATACGTTGCTCATTCCAGGTAGTCAGTTTACTTGTAAACTGATTTATTTGCTTGTAAACTCCTAACCGTTGCTGTTTTTCCCCTCACCATCCTAATGGCGCCCTTTGTTTCCGCAACTTTCCTGACAAGGAATCCTCGAACCAAGACTCCGACAGGAAAATGGTGGATTTTAGAACATCAGTAGTTTATAATTCGGCGTTTCTAATCCGATAATGGACAAAACGCGAAAGACCCGTTTTCAAACCGGCAGAAAAATCGGTCGCTTTTATTATCTGAAGTAATCGGAAAAAGTAACGCTTACTTTTCCAGCAACGGACAATTACTTTTTGTTTTTCTTCTTCTTCGAGTTTTGAGTAATCGAATTGAATACTTTTTAACCGAGAGTAATTGTAATTGTAATCGATTACTTCAAGTAACACATCGCATTTCTGTAGTCACTCGCAACCCGATTAACGCGGGTCGCGGCGAGTTCTGAAATCTCTCGTTATCGTCCCGCTGGCACTTACGGCGTCAACCCATAAGAAAGCAGCCCAAGAGCAACAAATCACGAACCAAGAAACATGAACATGCTAAGACGCGCCTTGCGCAGCTGTCGACTACGAGTTTCGAGGGGGCCTTCCAGAATGAGCTAGCTGTTATCATGTCATGCAGTTTTGTTGCCATTTACCTTACAATGAAAGACAGCGTGAAAGAGAGAGAGAGAGAGAGACGAAGGAAGAGAGAGATTAAGATTAGTAATGTCTTGGAGAGTTTAATTTATATATTAACTTTACCCTCGGGGCCAGGGGCATCACGGAAGGGGATGGTGAATATAAACGCAGAAAACAAAGTATATGCAATATAGTTGAGAAACAGTGGAAACAAAATGTGCAATATGTAGACAGCTGGACGCCAAATATACAGTAGTTAAACATTACTAACAGGTAAACAAACAAAAAAAATCAAGAATTGATGTAAGGATTGCAGTTCAGCGATTCCACTCATTCAAAACTCTCGAATAAATTGCACATAAAATGGATTATAGCAGTAAAGTGGAACGCCGACCTTGTCCTTAATCAAAACGTGGAAAACACTTTTTTTTTACTGATTTGTGAGTACAAGGGTTCCATAAACCGCTGCCGGCCGCGCCATTCTCACGATAGTTGATTCATCAAATTATAATTATATTTCTACAGTAAAAGCGCGTCAATCGACTGTCTAGAATGATACCGTTTCTGACACAGATGAGAACGAGGCTTTTATTGTCCCTGATTGGCGGCTTCTATGAGGTTGTGCTTTGCTTTTTGATTCCGAGGGTCTTGAAAAACCGGTCCCACGAAAAATATTTTTTCTTTTTCCAAACAATATGGTCATTGTGCACATTTATCATTTGCCCGCATGCTCAAGTTTTGGAAAATGCCGAAAATATGACATATTTGCGAGGATATTACATAGGATATATGTTAATGATGGCACGTACCAAATTCCCAGATAGCAATTTCTGTCGACGCATATTCCAGTCAGAGACGATCATCTCATCGAAAGCTGTAACACATATTTAAGCTTTAAATATCCCAAGCGAACAAGCGGCATAAATGTCAGTTCTTTATGCCAGACTTTTTTTTCTACTAATTTCGCCGAGTTTTAAATGCACTAACATTTTTTTCCGCTAATTAAGTGATATCCTGAAGAGTTTAATTGACATGAAATGTGGAATATACGTTGCAACCTTCTAATTGGGAACCAATTTTCACCGGCAACAGGGAAAGACTCATTAATAAGGTTCATATTAATGGAGCAGGGTAGCACTAACTCATAGAAGGGAAAAAATACTTTGCGCCACAGTGCATTTTAACATAGTGAAGTTCTATAGAAAGATAAGCCCGTTCTTTTCAAATTTAGGTGTAAGTGAAAGAAAAAAAAAAAAACGCCAACTTTTATTTAAGTTTGAAATAATCTAAACGAGGCTTTAACAGAACGTTTGCACATACGATTGAAATGGAACAAATTCGGATAAAACATCTGGCTGTTCCAAGCATAAACATTCACCGGAAGACGCTTAAAGGGGCCCTGCAATCATATTTAAACGTCTACCTTTTTCGCGGTTTCCACGTCTCTTGGGGTTGGGGCAAGCCAGCGGGCACGGAGAGAGAAACTAAATATCAGTGCATCATATTTTAACCGGACGATGCGGAAACCTCCTCCACCGACGGGGGCGATCCGCGGTACCGAAAGCGCTCGAAATGTGACGTCTTTGGTCCTGGGCTTACTACTGGTCAGAGCCGCTAAAAGCTTCTTTTTAGTCGAAATACAAAATAGAAGTGGCGCGAACCGTTTCAATTATTTATAAAAGTAGTTTTTGTTTAGTATTTTAGATCAGAAAAGAAACAAATGCAGTTTATAAAGTACGGAAACAAGAAATGACCCGTCGACATATCCGCCACCAAGCGGTGGAAAAGCCGGCGCATACTAGAAAGGAGTAGTGGGATCAGGCACCGACACGGAAAGGTCCCGGAAGTACGCGGCGGCGCTGCGGTCGTTTACGGACTGGAGGATCCGACCGGCTCCGAGCGTTCCGAAGGCCTTCAGCGAGTAGCTTTGTCTTGTGTTTTGGCCATTTCGCGTTACGGCAGTGGGAAGCGACTCCCATTCTGAACTGATCTTTACCGCGTGTTGGCTGTCGTTTGTGGCCAATGAAGTGTCATGCCGAATTAGTGTTTAATCGCGCAGCAAATGCAATGAGAGCCGCTCTTACTGCCCGCTGTATACAGCCTATCCAGAATACGCTTTAGTGGCGCCCTCTCGCTCCGTCAACACGGAGTGCGGCAGCCGGGAGCGCTCGCTGAGCTCACTATTCCTCCTCTAGTTCACGGCCGCTCAAGCAACCAAGGACGTCATGAGGGAGGTTATTTTTTGCTTGTTTTTGTAATATTAATCTGCCTATAACTTTTAAAAGAAGGCGAAATTTGAGAAAAAAAAAAGTTACATTAAGTTACTACGGTCAGTGCGCTCAGGTTTGGTGCAAATTCAAAATCAGTAAAAAAGTGCTTGCAGGGCCCCTTTAAGCCGGAGTCACACTGCTTATTATACATCATTCAAAACACAGTCTGCCTATACAGATTCGAACGCGAGTCACCGCGAGATCCGTGCTTCGAATGCCGCATGGCAGTGAGTTCAGGAAAAAACTTGGTGCACGGCATTCGAACCACGGATATTGCGTTGACTCGTGTTTGCAGACTGTCTTTTGTATGATGGTATGGGCAGTGTGACCCTGGCTTAAGCTTACATCAGCCCTTGGGCATGCTCTGAATGACCACCTTACCATTATTACTAGCATTTTTTTTTAGCGTGGAACTGCGTGCGACTTCTTTCTAATGCACGACTACTCCAATTAAAGATGAGCACAACGAAATTCTACATCCAACATATATTAACGTTCAAATCAACGTTTTCGTCCCCACGCTGGCGCGTTAGAACTTAGATCTGACTATCGTCTCGAAAATGTCGAAAGAGAAAAGGCGAGCGTCAGTGGTTCACTGAAAAACACCAAAGCTCGAACGCACCCTGTTAGCTACTGCAGTACAACCTACTCTGACCCCTTTTCGCAGCTTCAGTTTGCGGCCGCTAGGTGTGCTGCATTCTTTTGTGTGTTTGTGGTGCTGAAAGAACGACTACTTGCATTTTTATATTTTCAAGCATGAGCCACGGCCCACAGGTATCTTTGGGAACCTCGCGCTTAGGCGCGAAGAGATGCGAGTACTTGGGTGCAGCCGCTTCTCCGTGACCCCAGAAAATCTGCGAAAACACGATGCTGTGGAAAAACCTTTTGCAAAAAGCGCAGCACCGTCCGCGATGCCGAGAGGTGTGCAGAACCGGTTGTAGCAGACGATCGAGGCGACGGTAGAGTCGCAGGCGAGCGGGCGAAGCCATGCGAGCAACTGCGTACCCTTTCTTTCCAGTGTGAGTGCTATAGATGCCGCGGGGGAAAAGGACCGCGCTGGGCTTCGCGTGCGACCTTTTGAAATTTTTTATAAAAGGTCTATTGAGTTTGTTTTTATATATATAGAAGAACCTTACCCTTTCCCCCTTCCCCTATGCGAAGTAGTAAACTAGCCCCACCTGCGCGACTAACCCCTTCGCCCTTTGTCAATAAACTGTATTTCTCTTTTTCGCGCTGACTTGTCGACAATAATTTCCAAACCGCTGTAAAACAATACCAGGTTTGAAGTTTTTCGAGATTCTGTTGCAAAGTTCGATACAATTCGACTAAATTTCGACTCACGAAAAAATTGAGAACGAACTGATTGCACCGCAGCGAGAGAAAATTGCAATATTTGCTTGGTAAATTGTTTTAACCTGAAACGTTATTTGGTTAGGCGTTCGGCACCTCGTGAAGCCCACATCAAAGTATGGCCGCGAGGCTCGACAGTAATTGGTTGACGGGTGGGAAGGGGGGGGGGGGGGGGGGGGTGTAGGTGCTCGACGCTGATTGGTTGGATTGACCAGAGGGGTAGGCAAGGAGGAGCTCGACCACCTGCGTAAACTGAGGTAGAGTAGCTCGACAGTATCAAAGGCTCGTGGAGGTCGCCAGGTTTATCAGCCCGCTTAGCGGTAGTATCGCTTCATTCAAGGAACAACTGTCAAGTATACACATGGTTCGCGTTAAACTATCTGATGAACAGCGCCATGAACGTAGGCGTCTGGAAACTCAGAGTATTGCAAAGCGTTTGTGATGCTAGAACATTTCGTGTATGTAACACAATCACCTAGCAATTCGCCATACTTTCTTTGTGTTTGTGTTTGTCCTTTGTCCCTCTTGTTCCCCTTCTCCAGGAACTATATTCATCATTCTTGTCCAGCTCGCTTGCCCCTTTGCATTTAATTGCATTATAATTATACTTTCTTTATTGCTTCGCATTAATAAACAAATTCGGGCAGTAAGCGTACACAGGTTTCCTTTTATATTGCTTATACATAGGTAGCCATCTTAAGGAATCTAAAACCGACTACTTTATAAACCAATGTTTTTCCCAAAATTAAAAATAAAATAAAAATGAATTGCGTAAAATTTAGAGCAACACTGTCCGAAGGTCGAACTTTGTAGAAGTTTGGTAAAAGTTCGAAGGTTCGCAGAACTAGTCGAACCTCGAAGTTCGACTAAGTTCGCAACATATCCCTAGTATGAAATATGAGCAACTACGAGCAGGAATCGTATCGATCGCGTCGTCCGAACGTTTCATCGAGTGGATATTGTGGCACGCCCTCTGATACGCCCACGAGGAACACGCTGGAGCCGTCGCAACCTTCGCGGTTTCGGGTACGTTTCAGATCGAGATGTCGCCGAAGGATCCTTTGTTTCCTCGCACCCGCCCAGCTGGTGTTCACTCGCTACACCCAGTTTGTCTCGTTTTCTCCGAAATCTTAGTTCTCTGGCTTCAGAGCAGCGTGCCTCGGTACGTTCATGGCAGAGTGTTTGTGCGTTTTAAATAGCGTTTTTCTAAACTGTCAATGTGACGGGTGCGTATGCTGGCAACCTTAACAGCCGACTGTTAATTCCCTCAGTAAGTGATCGGTCACCCCCATTTCGCTTATCCGAACGACATGGTTTCCTTATGAAAGTAAGCATACAACTCTTTGTGCGCTATGCGCGCTTGTAATAAATAAAAAAGAAAAGCGAAGTCTAAAAAAAAAATCTAGTCTTTGCCATAATTTCTATTGACGTTTGGTGTTTATAAATTAAAGGCTTTTAAGACCGAAAAATTAATCTGTAAAAGCCAATTTGCACTATTACTCTTTCGTCCTGCCTCTTTCTGACATGCGAGTCTTGCTTTCGGGTAGAAGGATAATGGTATACGAATTGACATTAAGCCCCTTTCTCTTATTAATGCAACTCTCCTCCACTCGCTTCCCCCTCTCATGCGTGTTGTGACTTCTCCCGCGTCAAGCACGATGATTTTGAAGTCTTTGTTTCTCTGTGGCTTCCTGTTTGTTTTTACGATCATTTCTGCCCCAATTTGTGTCCCCTAGTCGACCTGCACTGAGGTTTTACCGCTTTCGGGAAAAAAACGTGAAGGTTATACTTGCCGCCCAAACTGCTCACCTCGAGTGGCACTGTATATGCGTGAACGCGGGCATCCGTGTCCACTCAACATACATTTTCCGTTTTCTACAGTTACTTAAGATAAAGAGACAATTTACGCAATCGACACCGAAATAAATATAAGTGAGTATTTATAAAGCACAGTAATATCAAACGAACTGATTGGTATCCATAACAAGCGCGCATTTTCAGACAAGCCCTGCAAGTTTGTCTCAAAGATAAACTGAAGCGGTTCTGTATTTGAATAAAAATGCTTAAATCATCTTCATTCGGCCTCCAGGACCACGATTATTAAGATTATTTTTTTTAACTTGGTGCACGGAGGCTGCAGAAAATGATTTTCAGAGTACCGCTGATGCCCCTCCTTCCCAGAGCGTTACGTCATAAAAGGAGTTTTCGGAGTCTCTGCTCTTGCGCATCTTCAGCGCCTATCAAATGTATTCACGCGCACTCTTTTGCTATTTTCCTAAAATAAGAAAAAGACGCCACGACTGGTGTCAGTGCGGGGGCAATATACCTGGCAAGCTTGCAATTGCATGCTTGCCAGGCGCTTGGCGGCTGAAAGATCCTCGTATTACATAACAACTGGTCGGAGGTTTATCCTCTCTTTTCCGGTTTATTTGTATCTTCGAGGAAAACGAAGGTTATATCCGCATCCATGGGATGAAAATATTCCGAAATTTACCTCGAACTCGTTTTAGGGGCGAAGCTCCTTAGGGGCTAGCCATGTCCGTATGTCCGTCCGATGTCCGGCGTCGGGTGCTCGTGCTCAAGAGCACGCGAGCACGTGCTCCCGTGCTCGTATAGGACAAAAAAAAAAAAAAACGCATCTTTACGTGGTGAACGATGTTGATTGGGGCGAAGCTCTGGTGGTGCTTGTCTGCGTAGACGGTGAGCCGCATCATGCCGAGCCTTTCGTTCGTTTTCATCCATGTCACGCTGTGGTCACATGCTCAAATGCGTATATAACCACGTTCCATACCACACATTCTCTTTCTGACATGGATGAAAACGAACGAAAGGCTCGGCATGCTGCGGCTCACCGTCTACGCAGACAAGCACCTCCAGAGCTTCGCCCCAATCAACATCATTCACGGCGTAAAGACGCGGTTTTCTTTTTTTTTTTTTAAGAGCTTTTTTGACTTCATTTTAAGCCACCTTGCGCCGTACTATTAAGCTGAACATCGCTCGCTTAGCACCATACCCACGCTGGATAACGTAATATAAAAGATTACTGCCGTCCCCGGATTTAGTTTCGCATTTTGTAGTTTATTCGAAACAACGAGTACCGACCTACGAGCAGAGGAGCACGGACTTAGCCAAGCTTAGCGCCCCCGTCGTTATTAGGGGGGTGTCGATGCACTCGCTCGGCCGAGAAGAAATTGCGATAATGAGGGCCCAATAATTAGGGCTTTGGGACCCGACTGCATGATGGCGCATTGTTACAGGCATAACTATAACTAAGGAGACAGAGCTAAACGACCTTTCCGTTTTGTTATGGTGCGCGGGATTTGCAGATATAGCTGAGAGCAGATGTTTCGTACGGGAGCGCGACTTCATACCGACAACACACGGCAGGGCAGTACGAATTGCTAGCGGCAGCTGCTGCGCGGATGTCGGTTCGACCGACGGAAGGATTTCGATTGTTGAGAAGTCAGCCCCGCGCTGCAGTTTCTAAACTCCGTTCACCCTTAAAGCGCGAAACACATGTACGACGAAACCGTCCGATCCGACGTCCGACCGCGCAATACGACGGTCGGTGGCGAGGGTTTTCAACGCTCTCCGATGCTACGAAAACCCCCTCCCCCCAAGGTCATTCCGGCAGTCCGCACGTCGGATCGGAAGGTTTCGTCGTACATGTGTTTCCCGCTTAAGGGTGAACGAAGTATAGCGTAGCGTCGCGTTCCTTCTTACTGTATCAGTCTCTTTTTTTTTTTTTTTTTACTTTCTAGGGGATTGGGCAGGCATCGTACTAAGCAAACGATGCCTGAAGCTCGGGGAGACTTCGGACTCTTTGGGGTTCGAGTACGTGCTGCTATGACTTGTGTCGTTTCCGACCGTCACATGTATATGCGGCGAGCTCGGCAGGGAGCAAACACGCGATAAAGGTGGAGAACGCAGACGAGTGTAGGTTTAAGTTTCGTTAATCTAAGGTAGTTTAGCGCACAACTTGTGCGCAGTCCTCATCAAAGCTATTTTTCTTTTCTGAGCGTTTTTTTTTTTTTTGCGTTTTGTTCTAAGGCGAACACTCGTGCAGCCGAGCGCTATGGTACTAATTACACAATGTGCTGTCGAGATCAGAGCTGTCGAGATATTGTCGATTGAAAGTGATAGGGAGGCGTCATTATATTCTGGCTCTCCTTATCTAGAGGCACATATGAAGTCTGTTTTCTAAATAAAAAAAAGAACATGCAGACATAAGGCATGGTTTTTCAGCGACGGCAAGTTGTCACAAGATCTATCTGGAGTCGCTTATCCACGCCCGTAACGAAAATGACTCCATGTGGCGTCAAGAAAAGTGTGAAAAATGTCAAAATTTGCTTAGTCTGTGGAAGTGTTTCTATGAAAACATATTTTCGGAAAGGGTACTAAAAATTTAGCCTATAGCAGCGGTTAAATCATGAAAAAACTGTTTACATAATTTATAATCGTTAAAATATGCTGAAACCGATACCGAAACTAACTTGCCACTCGACTGGTCCGCCATTTTGGTGTGCAGTTTGAGCCTGGCCAGCCTGGCAGCAGGTCACTGTTTTGTGTTCGTGCCGCGGATAAAAATGGACTTATCAGGCTCGTCTGAATCGAGCAACGATGAGGATAGGCTGCTAGATGTTAAGGACGATGACGATAACCCGTTCTCATACGATCCGCCGGCATCGCCTCCGAGAAAACCGCCAGCGGCGGCTGCATTCGTGATCCGCCGCCATGTGGACCCAGATGCCGCTTCCGAAGCGGAATGGTAAGGCAGCTTTTGTTGCTAGCACGCCAAGAAAAACTGATCGACGTTATGCCTTTTAATTGGAGGCACTTTTTGTTATATCTTGGGGTCTGACAATAGACGGGTTTAGTAGACCGTGTTTTCAAGCGACGCTTCCACACACAACACCAATTTCCTCCAGTCGCCATTACGTGCTCTTACATAACTGTATAAACCGATAACATAAGCAAAAAGCAGACAGTCGCTAGCACCAACTAGCTACAAAGCGAGCACCCTGACCAACATGTGACGTCACGGCAACGTCAGCGCCATCATGGCAGCCTCCTTGTGCCGCTCGTGCTCAGTGTTGCCAGTAGGGCTGCAGCAAGTGATTTGGGTGTGTACATGTAAATTTCAAAATTCATTTTCTTCTAAAAAAAATTAATATTTTTCCGAGATATTTTGTACACATGCTCAGGAAGGGCATCCAAATACATGGTGAAAATTTTAAAGAAATCGGTGACCATCAAAATTACGGCGGAGATGCCCTTTAAGGCATGACTGGCGTGAAAAGTGACGAAGTGACACTTTTTGAAAGTGATTTATGCCAACTACCTCTTTTAGAACATACAGTATGTCCTCAGCGAACTAATTTTCTAAAATCCTGATGCGTCGTCGTCTCGTAAAAGAATACATCAGGGAATTTCTCATAAAACCAAATCCTGCGAAAGTTCCAGTTTCAAGGTCGCGTTTGGCAGCTTGAATCATTGTTAAAGTTCATCTCACGTGACAAGATTTAAGCCGAAATGTCATTTGTCAAGCAAACTCTGTCTAAACGCGACAAAAAAATCTAGGTTGTTAGGTTTTTTTAACTTGTACGTCCAACAAGCTTGGCCTTTGTTTCGTCGGCATAATACAGTACGACATTGTTACATAAGGGAAATTGCTTTTAGACGGGTTATGAGAATGGCATGTCAGAAGCGAGATTTCTCCCAGACTAATAAAACGAGTGAATGTTGCTGCCGAAAAAGTCAAAGGCTCTCTAGAGGCAGTCAAGGCTCACGCATCTACCTGATACCTTGCTTATTTTGATTTTATCGAAATGCCACCCTGTTAGAAACATTTCTAAATCATTCTCATCTGCGTTGTAGTGGGTTTGCCGTGTTTTGGCTTGGAAACGTCGCAGCTGTCTTGAGCTGAGTGACGAAAATCAAACTCCAAATGATTGTTTTTTTGTATACCTCTTTCTCGCTCTCTGCGCGGGCGTCTACATGGCACCGTCCCAGTTCATGGGCGCGCCTCAGTATTTGCGTCGCTGGCGACATCGACTGTAAGTTTGATCGACGCCGCGGCTCTTCTGAACTACCATAAATATTACTATTACTACAATCGACACTTCGTAGTCGGTGATCATTAAAACATGACTTGGATTACTATTCTCACCGAGTTATAGACTCTTTGCACACGCGCCAGATTGCGGCCGCCATTGCTGACCTTATCTTGTCTTTAACCCAGACGCCGAGCCAGTGAAGCGGGCGTTGACGAGCTTATACAAAGGCCAACGCTAGGGAGAAGGACACAGTAGAATCTAAAATGGCAATAACTTGCCCTGCTGTGGTCATAATAAAGTGAAGTAAACGTAACAAGAGGAAACAAATATTGAAGGTCGGTTATGGCGGCTCCCATGCAAAACTCCCTCAACGCGTCTATGACGCACTGTCTATGAACGCGGCCCGCGCGACTCGTGATGCGCACACAGGGGGGCAGCAAAAATATCAAGATGTTCAGTCTGGCTGGATCTCTACGTCTACCAGGCGATTACTAAATCGTCTATAGACCATAATTTTTGATGTTTTCGCCCGCGGCTATATTTTGCCGACTAAAGCGCCACCCTCCGGGCATTTCGCGGGGACTGCGGTTTAACAAACGTTTTCGTCGTTTTCGTTGGCGTTGAGACCGGTGTTAAAACCGCACAACACACAAAAAAAAAAAAAAAAAAAAAAACGAACGGAACGTTTAAAGAAATCGTGTAGGCTCTGCGTACTGCGGAGTAACACCGCGATGTCCGCAGTCCCTCGCGTCGCAAGTGCCGTACGGTGTCGAGAGTAGACAGCCACTCACGTCTGCTCCCCCGCGCTCCAAACGAGGTTGTGCAAGTAGTCGATGAAAACGCCGAAGAACGAATCAGAAAACGAGAAGTGCGAACATAATGAACCACTGCCTGAAGTTCTTTAGCGTTCGGTAACTAATCGCCTCGAGATTCGATCGACGCGGCTCATGTGGTGAAAAGCAGAATTACGCTTTGTTTTACACTCACTCCGAACAAAACGACGCACGCAAGGCCGAAGCCATGGGAGGCGCCAATGCAGCGCTCGCGCACTGGAATCAACTGCTAAGAGCTCGTGCTCTCTACCCTTGCCCGTGCGCTCTGTTTTTAGTGCGGATGCTTTGTCTCTACCCGTATTCTGGACAGATGGAATCACCACGTGCATCATGGAGAACCACGGATAAACAAAAGCACGCTTCCACTCACATCAATCTGGGTCTCGAGGCCAATACTTGCCAATACTTCGTTCATCCTTAAAGGCCGGCGACCTGTTCGCGCTCTCCACGTTTTCCCCGCTTCCTCCTCTCCTCCCTTCTACCCTGCCCACCGTTGCCTGTTTCCTCCTTTCCCAGTTTGAGGAGGATCTTCTGCCTCGCAGAAGCTCGTGTCTGGTTTTTGGCCTTTAAGTTGAGGCTGCCGCCAATGCCACAAGCACAAGAGGTCGCAATATCGCTGCTTCGAAGCGTTCTTCCGCAAAACGAGCACTCGCGCTAGAAATGCACGTCTCAAAGCCAGGAGCGCGGGCTAGCTCGCTCTGGTAGCTTTGCGGCGAGATGTTTTTTTTTTGTGGCGCTCTCTTATGGGTTCCCTCTTGTGACGTCATTACCTTGCGAACAACAAGCTCAATGGTGTTTGTAATGAACATGATGGAAGCTTGAAATTGTTGCGCTCTGAAACCAACACTGGCAACTCTGTCAAAAGTTAAGTTCTTCTATTACACTTAAACACACTTGCGTTAGAGTGCGTTTGACTGCGTTGCACCGAGAACCGAAAGCGAGTCACCGGCACATCTGTGCTTCGTATAAAGCGTGGAACCCAATTCAAAGAATCATCTTGGCACGCGATATAAGCAGCAGGGATGTCCTGGTTTCTTGCAGCCGCAACGCAGTGAAACGCAGTCAAACGCAACTGTCTGAACCGGGCTTTACTTTCGTATGAGATCCTTTGCTGCGGTCAAAGTACGCATTCGGCCAATCGTGGAAGGCCGATCACAGCAACGCTTTCAATTGCTCACGTCGCCAATAGAGCGACATATCGAAGATCAATTCAGCTTAAAGACGCTTTAAATACAAGTCGTCGATAATTTAAAAATTTAAAAGTGACAGGGTGTGGCTAGGTGTCCTGGCATGCATTGCTTGCTCTGGTTCCCTGTGGATCGCGGCCAGCGATTTTGCGACCTTATAGGCTGCTGTCCACGATCCACGAGGTCGTAGGTGACAATGAGTTGTTGTTAAGAATTCGAACTATTCGGTATACGTTGTTTTTTAAAATTTTAACGGTCCAGTTAAAGGACGGCGAAAACCACAGAGCGCTACTTGCAACTAAAGTTTAATTAAAAAAAAAAACACACACACACACACATGCACACAAAAAAGCGTATACACCGTGTTATCAAAAAGACGTGTGACATCACGGCGTGTATGTTTTTTTTTTTATTATTAAGCTTTATTTGCAAGTAGTGCCGTGTGACGTTCGTCGTCCTTTAACATGTCTGCCGTCTTTTTAGCCCTTTTGTCCTATACAAGAATCACTCACTCGCATAAGTACCTTCCCTTCTACGTAAAGCTTTTTTTAAAAATATTCTATTAATATTTCGAATCCCCGCAATAAATGTAGCAGCTTTTACTCCAAAATTTACGCGAAGACATGTCGAATTCTTCAGTTTCTTAAACCTTGATTTGCAAATCCTCTTACTGGTTCGCAGCAGCTGCTTTTACTATATCTACCCCTACGTGCGCAGGAACACACACGGCCGACCCTCGACGTGGCTTACTCCTCTTCACCCTTGAATAAGTATCTGAACGCGCACTCGATACCGACAAAAAAAATAATTAAAGGCAAACTCGGGGAGAAAGGAGAGGAAAGTGCGCCGAGGACAGTGAGATACGTGTCGAGAGGACAGCGGAGAACCCAGCGAATCCGCAGATAGCGTCGCCGTTCATTCTGCAGTTGATAAGTGCGCGACGACGTCTGCTCGAGTGGCCCGGCTCAGGTGTCGTCCCGAGATACAGGGACGCGCCCCGTGTACGGCGGAAATTTCTTGGAGAACGAGGACGAACAATTTTCCAGCCTAATGTCTGACTCGGCAGCCTTCTTGTAGACCTTTTCCAGGCGGGCCCCGCCATCCTGAATCGCGGAACTTCCACTATGCGGGAAAACATCGTTTTGCTCTTGCCACACCTCTGGGAGAAGCTCACGTTTTGAATAGCAATCTTGTTTTGCCTTTTGTGTATTCTTTTACTTGTTCCAAGTTGTAATCTCGTGCCTTTTTCTTCTTTTTTTTTCATCCATTATATTGGATTTGTTAACTACGTAACTGGGGACGAGGGGGGGGGGAGTCCATTTGGAGCGCAAGTTTGTCTGCTTCTTGTATTGCGGTTTGACTGACGTCAGAACGCCCAGCTCTTATTGGCTCTAATGGATGGATAGTGGGTGGACCTCAAGGCTAGCTTCCTTGAGGTCTACCCACTATACTTCCAATCGGAGCTCGACGTTCTGACGTCACCGCAACCCTTACTGAAGAAGCAGACGAACTTGCGCTCCGCATTATACCGTTCGGGATTCCACTAATGATGATGTCATTCGCAGGCCTTGTCTTTTACGTGGCATTGCCATAGCCAAGTGACTTGGCATTTTTCTCCTGGGTGATAGGCGCTGCAAGGGTGCATATAGACTGGATCACTAGGGGGAGTGGACAAGTAAACAGCAACATTAACAGGTTTCGAGTTTGGGTGGTTAGGAAAACTATTAAAAATAAAGTTACCCCTGTCTGCTCCAGCACTAGCACCAGAAATGTAGACGTTATCCCCAAAAGTAACTAAATACGTTACTCGTTACCAATTCTCGAAAGGAGCGCGTTGCTTTACCTCAAAAGTAACGACTTATTTGTCTCGTTACTTTGACGACCAAATACACAGCTGCCTTTTTTATGGTTTATTGTTTTCTTTTCACTGGTCGTTGCTCTTAAAGGGACCATGAAACGATCTTGAAATCGAATTTCATCCTTCGCACGTCGTAAAAGGTGTGAAAAAAAAAAACCCAGAACACAAAAATAGAGTCCAAAAAAATTTTTCGCTATAGAACTGTTAAAAGACAACCTGACTCCTTTACACCGTTTTTTCTTCGAAAGCTCTCAGCCTTTTCACTGCGATACTTCCGCGGAACCGCAGCACGTCAGCCAAATCCACGTCGCCTATTGGGTAAGAGCATACCTGGCTAGCACTGCCGGGAAATGCTTCCTAAAAGTTTTGTTAAATAATATTCAGATCCACGTTTTGTAGATTAATTAGAAATGTGACGAAAATTGCCTAATTTGATAATGCTGAGAGCCAAGCGCCATCTATCGTGTGGTAAACCAAGCAAGAGAAACACCCGATTGCGCCTGCGTAGTCAACCCCCGAGCGTCGTCTGCTGCCCGGGTTTGCACCTGGTCGCGCTCGCAGAGCAGACTTTCGTTTTTTTGCTGCTCGAGTAGCGTTTACATTGTTTGTGATCGATCGCTCGGTCGCCATGCCGAGAGGGTGCAGCGTACCGAAGTGCCCGAATCACAGTTTCTGCAGTCCGGTGGTTAAAAGAAACAGTTGCAGATTAAACGCTTGCTACCCGATGAACCACGTCGAAGCGCCTTCTGCAGGCTCATCGGTTTAAGGGACGCCGGGTCTAAGGGCATTCGTGTATGCGCGGAGCATTTTGACACCGAGTGTGATTACAGCCGTATTCACAGTGTTCTCCACGAATGCAAACAGGTTCCAAAAGCCCCCCCCCCCCCCCTCCCCCCCCCTTCCCCCCGGCCGCCTGAAACCCGAAGCGATTCCTACACTTCGGCTTCCGTCGCCCCCCGAACAGGAGAGAGTCGGTGGCATCAGCGCCATCAGCACAGTGGAACCTACCGGCACACCGCTAACTCGCCTTCGTTAACGCTGCCATTCTCCTACTGCCGAGATAAGTTCCGGTGCCGGCGGACGTCACGACCGTCAAAATTACGCCGCAGCTTGTTTTGCGGTGAGTTGGAGAGAAAGAAAAAGTCAATATTTTATTAATTTATTTGTGTAGAAGTTAATAAACCGAAACAAAAACGGATGCCTGTTCGGCATTCAGTGAACATTGAAGGTTTAATGTAAAAGTTATTTGGCAAAAGTAAAAAGCTCATTTCATGGTCCTTTTAAGCAGTAGCTGCCCATCGATGTTTTCCTCAGTTATGTTTCCCCTCTTCCGTAAGAATACATCTATGGCTGCACTGCTGAGTTTTTCTACTGACGCGCTCGAAGGAACCGTGGTGTTGTGCTCCAGGAAGAGCTGGTGAATCTAAGATTCCGCCCTCTTTTTTCTTCGTTCTGCTTCTAAAGTTCGAAGTTCATAATAGTTCTGTGTTTTCCCGCGTTTGCAGCCTCCGGGTTTATATTCTGTTTTCACGGTTCTAGAAGGTTCAACCAACGAACATTATTGTGTTCGCTGGGTGAAAGACATCGACATCTTGTAAACCCGGAGATGGGGAACGATAACAAAACGAACGAACACAACAAGAGTTCGACTGACGTGTTCAGCGACAAACGTTGCAATACTGTCATACTGTCTAGTTGTTTTTCGGGTTGCCCATCTGCATTTGTCGCAATAGACGCGTACTCAGGTTAGAATTAAAACGAGGCTGTTCAAACGGTGTCGTACCCGTAACTCCTCAAAACTAGCGAAATACCGTTACTCCTTACTTGGCCTTCAAAGTAACTAAGTACGATACTCGTCCCTTTTCTAAAAAAAAATAATAGGTTACTCGTTACCAAAAAAGTAACTAGGTAGGAGTAACTCGTTCCTAGTAACGCGTTACGTACATGTCTGGTTAGCCGTGCAGGAGTTAAGGCCAATTTAAAATATATAAACAAATAAGTAATCCAGCCAGAATTTTTTTAAAGGCTAATTAGAAGAGGAAATATATATTTAGTGAGACCTCAGCGCTCAGCGGTCGTTATTAAATTAAAATTGTACGAGTCAAGACGTTATCGGATGCAGGTGAAAATTGTGAGGCTCTAAAATCGGCCAATTTTTTTTTTTTTTTTTGAGTGTTGTGCTCTGAATGTGAAACTTTAGCCCACGTATGCACCTTTCCAGAAGGGCGCAGCCATCTTGAATGTCGTCACTTCTGGTATGCGTCAAAACATCGTTCTTATCTCTCCACGCCGCTGGAATAACTTCATGAAAAATGCGTGATTGTCCCACATTCTTGTTTTCCCTTGCCTATAGTTTCTTCCAAATTCCAGGTTTAAATGTTTTATTATTTTTTCGTCCCGCATACCAGAAACGGAACCCACGTGACTGAGAAGGAAACGAAACGAAACACGTCTATAGAGGGTATTTACTGGACGCCATATTTGGGGGCGATGTTTAGAGCGTATGCTCCAGAACGAGCGCTCACATTAATATGCTGCTAAGACCGTCAATCTTGATGGTACGGAATGCACGTTTAAAAAAAACTGTGGAAGCTCGATGTCAGCACGCGTTCACCGTTGGCGCACTTAGCTATGGCCGCCAGGAAACACGTTTAATACACCAGACCAATGTTTAGAAATCAACAGCCCAGCGTGCACTCTCCACTGCCCATGCTCCGTTTCGCATTAAAGGGGCCATGTAATGAATTTTAGGCTGGGGTAAATGATTTTAGATTGGGGCTTTATTAATCGCATATCGTTTAGCGGGAAAACAAAAGAGGGTAGAAAGCCGAAGGCCAGCTTTTCGGTAGAAACATTGATATAGCGGACTATTTCGTACCTCTTTTCCTTCTAAAGCTCTCCGCCTTTTCACTACGTTACATCCGCTGTATCCAGAGCACGTAAACCAACCCCAACTCACGCGTTAAACACGAGAATCGCGTCACTCGGACGTAGGCGCTCGGCGACAATCAGTCCGTCGACGAATATTTGTGTTCGTGTTCGTGGCCAAAGAGTGCCCTGACGGAACTTATCATCACTCCCCGATGGCAAGCTCCATGGTGCGCTTAAAAAGCAACGGCGAAAGCTCAGAGTCATCGCACCGGTGCCCAAGCACGTCGCGACGACGTGAGTTCTCAAATCGCTTTTGAGTTGAGCATTCAAGCTAAGGAGAAAGAAGGTGAAATTTTCATGGCCCCTTTAGGTCCGACCGCATGCCAACGCTCAACGTGGCATGCGGAACGTTCGTGCAACCTGTATATCGGACGCTGCGTATACGTCTGCGCAGCTCGGTGACTCAGCATTTTCCGCCCTGGTTGACAAGCGAAGCAAAGGTTTATAGGACGCTGATGTTCGTTGCTTGGGAAAGCGAGCGAATCGCACGAACGTTTAAATACGCACGAACGTTTAAAATGGCACCGCGGTCAGAAGAAGCTCGTTATCGGAATGGTCTATGTAGTATTTGTGAACTGCGCTTAGGTTTCGCATCCGAAGCGCTTAGGGCAGGCCTGCAAAATACAGCCTCGTTGGTCGCGTGCGAGGCCCAAAGATAAATCTCGCGACCTTTCGCCTTTTATGGGATAACATTCTTTGCGAAGGCAAGACTGAAAGAAATAGTCCGCTTTTATCCTCGTAATTTCATCGCCACAAAGAAGCTTCTGAATCAGTGGTGTTCTGTGTGGGTATACTTGGGCCAGACCAGGACCAGTACGCCTCTGTAATGAACATTCCGACCCGATATCGTTTCATGACCCCTTTAATAGCGGGGAAAATGTTTAATCGGCTCGGAGTAACTATGGTCGTTTAAAGGCAAGTTTTCTTTTGCGCGTGCCCGAAAGGAAAAAAACTCAAAAGAACTAGGGACACGTTGCATTTCTTATCCTGAAGAACTTAACGAGGTAGAGACCGGATCGGGTCTTTAACGGTCGCGAGCGAACGAGACACTATATTTGCTAGCCAGGCATACGACAGGACCTGTTTTCGATGCAGTGCCGCAGCGTTCGCTCGCGACGAGCACGATTCGGCACTAAAGTCCACATTCCGCATTACCATGAGGCAGCCCGGGACACAACTGACCTTCTGCGAGCGTGGCTTTGCATTTTCAAAGAAGTCATGATTACCTTTGCGGACCATCTTTCCCTCTGGGCTTATCTCTGCCTCAAGAGAGAGATCGACTCTTGTGGAGGCAGGCTCGGTATTTTCCAAAGCTTCGATTTTGTTTCTTTTTATGGCCTGCTGGAGCTTTCTGAGATGGAAATCCGTACCGAGCATTATTTAATAGACGTCGCGCGGATTCTTCTCGGGCACCCGTTTTTTTTTTAATTTCTTTTTAGCCGGTGTGTGTAATCTGAATACAAGCTTTCTCGTATTTCAATATTATTGGGTATGTCTCCCTTTCTTTGTGTGTGTGTGTAACGTGTGTGTACCTGTGTGTACATGTACCTGCGAGCGTGAGGAATGCTGTTTCGCTGACCGGCCATGGACACGAATGCGAGTGTTCTAACTTTAAATTTATCGGAGCGGAAAAAAAATCGGCTGCAAGGTGTATTTGAATGCCCTCTCAAGGAACAAGTTTGAGAATCCGGAAGTATGGTGTTGCGTTATCGTGTGTACTGTGCAACCCTTTTGCAAAGGATTTTTTTTTTTTTACTTTAGCGGTAGATGCGTAAATTTTCTATTGAAGAGCTTCTTCCGATTGCTCCAGGCTTGTGCATCGCTGTACTTCACCTTCCGCGTCAAAAAATCTATAAGATGAAAATTCGGAATGTTGCCTCCTCTGGCGCTCATCAAACAATTTTAGTTAACCTGTTTTCAATGATGGTTTCTTCCAGCAAGAGTGACTACACGAGGCTGGACATACGTGTATGAGTGAATAAGGCCTTGGGCCCAAGCAGCCTTCGTGTCGCTCCATAAGGGGCTCGAATTTATTTCATGTGGCTATAAATTGACGTGTACTTATTGCCGTGAAACTCATCTTTTGCCTTTGTTCTAAATTCATTATCTCTGCTGGTGTTGCACCATATTATTTTGTTAGTTCGGCACGCAACTCCAGCCTCCCCTGGAAAAAGGCAAAAAAAAAAAAAAAACTTGAGCTACAAGAAATGTAAAAGTGTTTACAACATACAAGATCATCAGACTGCGGTAAAAAAAAATAATCATTATACGCGTACCAGAAATGACTGTTTGTACATTTATTAAAGGTGCCATGAGGAAATTTTTAAAACTGCCTAAGTATGGTGATAACTCACTCTGCTGGCTCTAAGCATACTGGATATCCCTAAATCATGACGATACGCGGCCGATATCCCTATTAAAAAAAAAAAAAAAATCAAAGATCGCAGCACACCGAGGTGATCTCCGGCGATGGGAGGAACATGTTCCTAAACCAGAGTCGCTATCATCCAATAACAAGCGAAGGATCCTCGCACCTCCGTTGCCCATACAGCCTGGCTGTATGGGCGCGCGGCCCGTTGCCCATACAGCCTGGACTACAATTCAACCCAGCGAGCGCGCAGTATTATGTTCTCCTCTCCGCGAAATATTAACATTTTCCGACTACTATTATTTGCTTTTATGGTCTACAAAAGCATACGCATTTTGTAATAACAGCGCTCGCAATGTCAACGAAATGTCACGTTTTCATTGGTCACAGGTCCAGGCCGCGCGTCGTTATGATTTATAGATTCCTAGGATGCTTAGAGCCCGCCGAGTGAGTTATCGTCATATTTCGGCGGTCTCATTTGTCAAATGGAAATTGTGCTACACTCACTGATCCTGAAAGCATTGCAGTTTACTACTACAACTGCAATTACTGCATCTACTACAGGCACAACAAGAACAAATTAAGCACAGCGAAGAATGGAGGAACGATAGGCTAGCAGCGATTCTCTGGACCAGCCCCAATTGGGTTTTACGTACTGAGCATGTCAAATATTTCGACGTAAAGGCGGTGCCGATATAAGGCTTACACGCAAGCGCATGACAAGCTTGCGCCACCACCATTCCTTGCGATGGAATTGGGGAGTTTAACGTTCCCGCGTCTTTACTCCAACGTTCGAACCTGAGACGACCCAGGCAGAGCGCTCTTGTGCGCCCCCAAGCCTGTTTTGGAGATGGAGCTTGCTAATGCCTTTGAGGATCCGCTCGAATAGACCGATCTTACCAAGCATTCGACGCATGCGCGAGGCAGTCATAACTTTAGTTCACAGGAGGCAATCGGCAGTGCACGAGACTGTTCGTGCCCTGCACGCCCAGAGCTCCAGCCAGGTCGTCGCACGTGTAGAAAGACTACAGTTCCCTCGATGCATTGCGGCAGCGGTGGCGTAGTCAAGCTGGTTGGTGAGATCGATGTATTAAGAGTATCAAAAACTTACGAGGATTTCTCCCCGGGACAACGACCGAAGATAAGTGAAGCGCAGCTCGGAATGGCTTTTTATATGTTTCTTACAAGTTGATTGTCCAGTCACAAAGCAGACTTAAATTGGAATGCCGCGCTCGCACGAAAGTTGATCGATTGGCTTCGGAGGAGAGGCTTCATAAACTTAAAGTCTGGCGGAGCGACTACTACCGCGCAGCCGCGAGAGTTTGGCAAAACTACACAACAAATCGTACGGTCGAATTCTCCCACGGTAGTACGTGTTTTCTTTTCCATTTTTTTCTCTCTTTATTTGGCGTTGCCTGTGTGCCTGTGTATGGTCTTGTGAGCCACAGCCCCACCGAAGCCTAACCAGTTCACGGCACTCTTTTGTGTTTGCGTTCGTGTGTGCATGTCTGCTGTGGCGCGGCCCCACTTACGCCAGCGAGACATTGATGCCGCCCGGATGGAGTGCATCTCTTGTTTGTGGGATTGGAGAGGCTCGCGACCAACCTTGTCAAAATTGAAAGCACGTCAACTCGGAGCGTTCCGGTTTTTGGAGCCGAGTCGTCGAACTCGGATTATCCTAAATATAGGCAGCAGAACTTGCTCGTGTCCTCTCATAGCTCTTTGGGCATCCTGCGGCGCGCTTGGCGTCGCAACGCGTCACGCGACTTTAGATTTTAATCTGAAAGGCAAAAATGGTGGAGATTTGCTGTGCCAGTTTAATTGCGCTGCATTTTATGCACGTACAATAGGTAGCCTGATGGTAACAAGCGCTCGAGTGACCGGGAAAAACGACGCACTCACAACCTACTAACCCCCCCGTTACTGAGGGGAGTATAGCGGCAAATGTGTGTTTAGTTTGTTGTATGCTCCGAGAAACTGAGGGAGAGGAGGAGGCGAAAGCGCGCGGGGACGTCACAAGCGCCGAGCCCTGGTTGGGGGGATTAGTGGTGATGACTAAAGCTTGGTGCCTTTGTCTCCACTGCGCCCGTCGAACGCGTTCGAACGCGAAAGCCAAATGCCGGACCCCGGCGTTCCGCGTTCCACCGCGTTCGACGAGTCCAGTGGAGACAAAGGCAGCAAGCTTTAGTCATAACCACTAATCAGTCCAACCAGAGCTCGGCGTTCTGATGTCCTCGCGCGCTCTCACCTCCTCCTCTCTTTCAGTTTTTCATCGCATAGTCATTTAAGGGGTATTCACACCAGGGAGAAATCCCGGGGATTTCTCCCCGGCACGCGCGCATCACGAGACGAAACGCGAGGCTTTTGCACATGGCAAAGCCAGACGTTTTCGTCGTGGGATGCGCGTGCCGGGGAGAAATCCCCGGGATTTCTCCCTCGTGTGAATACCCCTTTACAGGATGAAAACGGCTGGTTCGAACGCACGGGCTCCAGCCAAAGGGATATTGCTTGAGCACGCGCTCCATGCCTTCCGCCGGGCTTGGTCTCCGCGCGCGCTTTCGAGGTGCACGCGGCGCCCCAAGGTATTGTCGAAGTTAGGAAGCTCGTGCTGGAGGGGTTACCACTGAAGCTCCTTCGTGCCGTTCTTATCTTGTCGGTGACTATAGTATAAAACGACGCCGAACGGGCGATCAAATTACCTGTGACTATTCGAACAATATTGGGCACGTTTTCGTTGGTGTTTCTTCGAAAACCGATTTTTTTATTGCTCGACCGAATGTTCGTACAATTAACCCCAACTTTCTTCAGTCGTAGAATTTTTGTTTTCATTCAAAATCTACTGCGCACAATATACGTTGATGGTCTAGTTGGTTACACATTGAAGATAGAAAAACAGATAGCTGCAAAGACAAAGGACAAATAGAAAACTGGACAGGACAAGCGCTTTTACTGTCCAATCTTCTATTTGTCATTGGTCTTTCGTCCGAACTGTTGTTGTGGAGCTTCTGTATACACTCTAAGCAATATAGAGCGTCTACTTTCCGGAAAAGAGTAAAAACTTGGAACAGTCAATCACTGCAATCTACGTGGGGAGATTGGCGAAGGACGAGCCTAAACATATGTCTAAACCCCCCCCCCCCCCCCCAAAAAAAAAAAAAAAAAGAAAAAAAAAGAAGGGAAAAACAGTACGCTGCGGCATTCAACATGGTGAAGCTTCATGATCAGTGCCACAGCGCAGATACTTTCTTGATCTCTCCCAAGTACTTTGCGGGAAGGTAGACGCTACAGATTCTTCAAGCTAGCATAGTAGAGCCAGTTTATCAATAAAAGAATTGATTGCGCGATGTTTTCGGAAAAGAACATGTTGTCTGATCGAGATTCGCCATCATCTACTGACCGTACTCTTCCTCTTCTGTCCTTTTCGTGCAGCGGAAGAACACAACCGGTTCCGCGAGATGGAGTTCTTCCTGCGGTCCACGCCGCAGCCTTTGGGCTTCCCCAGCCTCCCGTCGCCGTTCCTGCCCCGTATCAAAGTGGAGGTGCCTGACCCTCCCGACTCTCCTCTTCGCTCGTCGGACGGCTGCCACACCAACCTCAACAGAAGCTGCACGCCGGCTAGAAACAACAGCCGCCACATAAACACCGACGAGGAGCCCCTGGACGTGCGGATCAACCCGAGGTCTCCGGACGGCGTGTCCCGCACGTACGCTCGTACCGCCACCGGGGCCCCGGTGATGGAGAGCAACGGTGAGGTCGAGGAGATCGTCGCCAACGTCGAATTGGCCGACGACAGCTCTGCCGATGGCGCCGCCGAGGACCGCCGAGACAACGGCAGGACGGCCAACTTCGCGGCGGCACGTGCCCTCGCAGAACGCCAGCTGGCGGAGCTGCAGCGTCTGCACGCGGAGGAAGAGCACAAGCTCAAGATCGAGCTGCTGAAGAAACAGCACGCCGTCGCGGACTTGCAGCGGAAGTACTGGAGGCTCAAGGTGAAGGCACTGAGCCAGAAGGCGTTCCACGGAGACAACAAGGCTGTCGCCGAGGACGACTCCGATACGGCGGAATGAGGCTCAGCAGCTCCGTTTCAGGGTCATGGTCTGAACGTGGTCGGTCTTCTTGGCTGAAAAATGCCCGTCCAAATGGGGCCATTGTGTGTATCGTTACTTCTGGCCTGGTACGGGCGGCCTACAAGGCGAGCCTTGAGGGTTGCCCCTTACCGTTATGACTCTCAATCAACGAGCTAGTTTAACACCACATCAATGAATTCAAATGAGAAGAAGCGATCCATATGGGTGCCCTTGAAAAAAAAAAAAAAAAAAAGGAAGGTTAAACTCAACGTGGTCCTGCGAAAGAAAATGGGATTAGTCTGTGATGGTAGGGGGAAGTTGTGCCATAAGCCAAAACTTAATGTAATCGGCCACCTTTTGGAGGTTGTTCGATATGTTCCGGGAGGTTGAGATAAATGTAAAGTAGAGCTTGGGGTAGATGAACAAGAGCCTGTTGGTGCGAACAGGGTTCCAAGTACAAAGTGAGCGCTGTGCTACCAGTGTCTGAGATGCACCGGAGAAAGTCATAATTTGATACAACTTTTAATATTACGGGGGCTATACGTTTGTTTTGTACCGTATACCGATTGGCGTATCATCTGCGTTGATGTGCACTAATGAACTAAAGTGAGTACGTTAGGATAGGTGTTTCGTAACGCCCGTGCGAGACCAACGGGTTTGGCCCTTGGCACCAGGGCTTGTTGGCCAGCCGAGCAACAATGCTGCTCGGTTTGGCCGGCAGCTAAACCTAACTCAACTGCACACTGTAAAACGCCCCGTGTGTCTACACCCTGGAAAGGTCACTGAAAGTCAAGCACTCCAGTCTACGAAACAAGGTGATTCTAGTGAACTGCACGAAGAGATGATGTACATGACAACTTTAACGTGTTTCGGAACACTGAGTCTCTACAGATTAATGTTCAATGTTAGTTTATCGTTATGTTGAATCCAAACTCTTGACTAGTTCCGTCTTTCTATACGTCTTTAAACATACAGAACTCAGTGTCACCGAGAAACACTCAGGCGGAGAAGCAGTCATTATATTCTACGGAAGAACTCCATTTAATGTCAGGACCCAGAGAAATTTTCTATCCAGGAACGAAAGTGTGCGCTGGGACCATACGCTTCCAAAGTGTCATGCTCATTGTCTTAGCTCAGGTGGCATTTGCGTGTCAGGGTGTGTCCCTCTCTACCAAAATGATTGACCTCTTTTGCGCTTCTTGGAAATGCTGGGCGTGCAGATGTTTCTCGAGCGGTGTTGATTGCGGTAATTTTATTCCTGCGTTCTTTACAGTGACGTGGGCTCGCAGGTTCCTTTGCATTGCACTTTTTAACAGCTAAGAAAGAGTGTGTCGAGCAGTTGATCTGATTATCACTAGGCCCAAATAAGAACAACGGAGTACAAGCAAGGGGTCGCGGAGTACAATTATCGACACCTTGCGCTTCTTTACCTTTTCATTAATGACATTTTGAAAATCATTCCGGCGCTCAGCATTGAAACTGGGACGGGGCGCGTATGAAATCCATCGCTGCTATCATGACGTAATATTTGGTGTAAATTTAGTGTAATCACGAAGATCCCGAGACCGAGTCTTAAACTCTATTTTTTTCTCATTTATCGCCCTATTGGCCTTGACCTGTATAATCAAATACAGACAAAAAAAAAAAAAAAAAAAAAGACAGCACTTACATGTCGCTTTTTTTTCTCGGTCTTGGGATTCTTCGCAATTAGGCTGCTACCAGTGAGAACACTTAAGGGAATTACGAAGTCCGCATAACATTTTTTAAAGCAGATGTTGCCTTTAGGCCAAAATTACCCGCGCCTTCTATTCTAACAGTAGGGTCCTTTCGTTGATAGCAATAATTGGCGGCTGTTACACGTGTGTGTACATGCACATACGTTTTTGGTTGCTGTTCTTCTGGCAGGATTTACGTAGCTCGCGATAATAAATCGGTAACGATTCTAGATTCGAGTTAACATAGATAAACTGCAAGTATTTACACTTTTTGTTTTTGTATTTCAATGTACACTTGCGTTCTACTTATCGCCTCTCAGCAATCGGCACACTCGAGGCTGGCCCAGTACTCGTATAACTTCACATCGAATTATATATGTTCATGAAACGTGAAAAAAAAACTTCAGCTAAAAAGGCAACAACATGACAAAGGCTGTTTATGCAGAAAAAGTGCGTATTTTGGGATGTTGTATTCAGTTTTTGCAAGTTTATCAAGCTACGCGGCAAAAGCATTGGTCTGGTTGCCATAGCGCAAATATTACATTTGTAGGTAGGAAAAAAAAAAAAAAAAGACTTCCAGCTTTTCCATTTTGGTGAAGAAGGAAGACCAGTGGAGCTGTACAACGGAAAGTAATGGCCGGCCGCAAGTCCGCAAGCCAGAGCGAAAAGGCTGCCGCCATCTATGAGCGACGGCGGCAACCAGATACGTGCCTTGTTGCCGTCGCTCATAAATGGCGGTAGGTGTCAAGAGCTCGGTGTCTTAATTTCTTTGCGGGGGACACGATCCTGGGGAAACTAGCCCTTAACGGCTCCGCTGTAAAAACCGCTATCGGCAACCTGGGTTGCTTTAGTCACGCCAGTCGAAAGTTAGCTCATCATTCTTCACGGTGTCGCCAAAGTGCGAACCAACCGCCAACAATCCTGTCTTCAGTCAGTTTCTCGGTCAGAGTTAAGCGCATTACTACTTCTAAGTTCAAATATATTTTCGCGGATGATTTCTGCACTTGTTCTTTTTTGACAAACAACACGAAGCACGCTCGAAGAAAGAGCGACAAGCCCCTCCTCAGCTCACTTTTTACTGGTGATTAGTGAGGGTGTTGCTGCTGGTGATATGTTCCAGCGGTGTTGTTGATCTATAGCATCATGTCACCCTCGTGAATCAACGTGCCATATGGATGTGTAGGTGGCTAAAATGAGGCGTTGCATTTTGTATACTCAAGTTACGCGTTTTTGTACGTTCGTGAGAGGTCCGTTTGCGGCCCCGATCTTGCGGTGCTCTCTATTCCGCCAGAGTCAAGTAAGAAATGGGAAACGGTGGCGTGTCCCCGAAGTCTGGTTCACACATTTGCGTTTGACTGCGCTCTGCGCGTTGCGTTCCTCTCTAATGCCCGAGTGCCGCTAGAGTAACAAGCGGAAACAAACGACAGCGACAAGCCTCGAACCAGACACTTTCGGGATTTGACAGTCTTTGTAGAATGAAGGATGCTATGCTCAAACACGAGCATCATGCACGCGAGGGTATCTTTGGCAGGCTTGCAATCACTCGTGCTTACTTCACGAGCACCGAACGACTAAACGCCTGCAAAGGGTACCATCGCGAGCATGCTGCAAACTTTTGAGGCTTGTCACTGTCGTTTGTTTGTTTGTCGCTCTAGTGGGACTCGGGCATAGCCGCTTAACACGCTTTGATTATAATCCAATTTAAATGCAAAGGTGCAAGCGAGCTGTCCAGCTCGCTTGCACCTTTGCATTTAATTGCATTATAATCATAACCTTAAACTGCAAGGTTTCACCCTTGTTGGTGTTAGACTGGTGGCGGCTGATAAAACCTGTTTGCTCTATTGACGTCTAACCCCTGGTTAGATCAGATGGAAGAGCGCTCCACCTGTAATGAAGAGGTCCCGGGTTCGATACCCGGACCAGGCGGATTTTTTCGGTCGCGCACCAGTCACCTAGTTGTGGATGGAGATTTGTGTTTGTCTTTTGTCCCTCTTGTTTTCCTTCTCCAGGGATTATTCTCGTAACACGCTTACTTCATATTTTAAAAGTAACGCAAGGTGCGTCGATGCCGGAGGCACGTGCAACGTCCTACCCATGGGAAGATCATGGCGGCATAGTGCAACACTGAGCTAGATTTTAGACGCCATGTTCTCCCCAGAAGTGGCGCGTGCGCGCCACTCGTGCCAGTTTTCACAGGTTAGAGGGGCTTTCAACACGCTGGCACTGTGGCGCCATCTATTAGGTAGTCCTAAAGCCCCTTTCGATCAGCGTAAATGTTTCTATAGTCTTTTGCGCTTCTCTCTTTCACCGTGAACCTGATGTAACTCTGACAGTGTTATCAGCGACCATTCCTCGTAGATAGTGCTAAGATTTGATCGTGTTCTTTCATTGTTACCGGTTGCGAACTGTGTCAAACGCAAATGTGCGAACCAGCCTTTAGTGACCGCCAAGGCGCCAAACAAGCTCATTCTGTCCATCGGCAAATGCTTGGAACCAGTGTTTCGTAATCATTCAGCCCCCCCCCCCCCTACCCCCCCCCCTACCCCCCCCCCCCCCCCCCCCGCCCCCCGGAAAAATAACAAAAGTCTCGGCTCCTGCTTGGAACCCCTTTTTTTGTTGGATGGGCGCTCGTCTTGAATGTTTTTACTCGTTCGTGGGGAGTGTTGCATCCATGACAAATTTCCCGCTGTTTTTTTTTTTCCCCGTTACGTGTTCAACAAGACCAGTGAATGGACAGTGCGAGAGTGCCAAAGTGCTCCCATGCAGCGGGGCAGGAACGTTTTGGTCAGTATTGTGCGATGACTGTGATCTCAACTTTTCAACACTGTGCCAAAATGTGTTTGGTTTGTTTATTTTTTTCTCGGTGTATATAGCCGCCAAAACTTAAATAAATATTTCCTTTTTATTATGTCGCCGGTTTATGTTTGAGTGTCTGATTTCGAAGTGTCTGTCAATGTGGTGACGTTGGTCGTGAATTCAGTTGTTTTGATCAACAGAACCCGTCTGAATTGCCAGCCTGTTTAAGGTGAGTGATACAATCAGTACCCAGATAAGGTTTCTTAATTGATTTTGATTTTTTTTGCTCAGGGTTTATTTACGAATGAGAGGCGCGCCGGATATGAGAAGAAAGGATCTGTGGTAACACTTAATGACATTTAGAAGCAATATTCATCAGATAAAGCTTTTGTTTGTTTTTTGCCACGAGTTCAAAGCTGGTAACCTACTCGCACTTTGCTTATGTGCGGATGTAACATACAGTAGTTACGATTATTTAGTTTCCCTCCCGTGCTCTAAAACAATTAAAAATCTCTTCGGGAAGCCCTCTCAACAGAGAGCGTTTGATTGGGAGATTTTAGAGCTCATTCTGGAGACCTCATATTTCTCGTTTTCCCCTGCTCTCTTCTAAGGATACACTGCAAGTATGTGTAATTAAGTACGTATCTATTTATTTATAGCACACCTGTAAAGGTAGGGAGGTGGCTTTACATCATGGTCAACGGATATCACCAGCTATGTATTATGGTATGTGCCATACTTGTTGGCTACATGAATGTCCTCGAATTAAGAAGCAGAGTCGTGTAACAAATATAGCAGAAGAAAATAAAAACAAGATTATTTATGGCAGTCCGCTATGGGACCTAGTTTATTTGTTCGTTTTAGCGGCCAGCCTAGAAATTAAAGACACTGCATTCGACAGAACTCAATATGGTTACTCATTGAGGTACAGCTGATTGAGTAGCATGGTTCGCTGAAACTAAACTGTAGAGTACTGTCAAAATGAATAGTGTAAATTATTTTGCATAAAAAGGATTTAACAGAGAGAATAACTACCTGGCATGCCAATTCCTAAACATTGAGTGTGTTCAGGGAAATTAGGCGAGAAAGGCATTTCTCACGAAGCGCAGGTTTGCAGTAACCAGAGACTTTACATATCGGGTGTTTTACTGGCGGATTGCTCCCAAACACGCGACCACTCCAATTTCTTGACAAGAACCGGCGCCTTTGCTTTCGCAAATCATGCTGCATATTAAGCCCTCTTTAACTAAAATAGTTACTTTCTGCCAACTTTTGTTGCCACTGATTCTGTGAGAAACTCCTCAACCAAAAGAATTAGGGTGTCTTAAAACGCTCTACATAGTCTCGTAAATCAAAGGTTTCTGGTTGTTTCTCGTGTACACAGGCTCGACTCTATTTCTCTCTGAGTTCATCTATATAGATTTTTATCCGGCTCTATTTAAGAATGTCTTGGAAGAGCCTCAAGCACGCTGGTTGACGATTTTTTCTAACAAAGGCCTGCTTTTATAAGAGACATACCAATGGGTTGGTATAGTCTCGCTAGGAAGTTCATATAAAAGCATTTGCGACGTAAGAGCTAGAAAGGTGTGGACCAACTTTCTGGAGTGGCAGCAATGCAGAACCACAAACAGAAGCTCGCCTGTAATTTTTATATTGATTCCTCTGGCTTAGATTTTATTGATCTGAGAATCACAACATATACGTTGAGTGCCACTCAAGCAAGTAGTATATTTGTTAAATTTTCTTCAAATGGTGCCCATCATTAACCACGGATGGTGTCGTTAAATGCACTACAAATACGAACGGGGAAAGACATCACAAAATAATGCGAGTGGTCGCGTGACCTACTTTTGAATCAAATAGTGGTATTATATGGATGTAAGAACAAACCAAACCTACTGCGAGGAACAGGATAGATGCGGCTGCTTAATGGGCATTTTACAATGGAAAGGAGGAAGTGTTAGAATTGACTTTTTACCACCATTTGTATAATGCGTTTCGCTCTTGCGAAACGGATTATACTTTTCCGTTTCGCTCTTTGGCGCAACGCAAAAAGTACCGGGTGTCCCAAGTAGAGGCCAGGCTCTTTAAATCGACCACGAAATTCGGTTTCTTAACCTATCGCCTACCATTTTTTTGCAGCGTTGCCCACAGATGGAGCATTTGTTTTGTAAAATTTGCAAAGAGCGAACTTACCTGAGGAAAAATAAAGAAAGAAAAAGTTTTAGCTCCCATGGGAACGCAGCGAAGCCACCGGTCTTCAAACAATACGGCGCCGTTTCGCACGGGACACAAGAGATGGCGCAAGCGGTCGCGACGCCAACTGCCGCCAACGAACGAGCATACGGCGCCGAGAGCCGGCGTCATTAGCAAACGATCTTTTCGACTCAAAAGCGGCGCTAGCTTTTTTATATCAGTTGCCAATTCATTATTTTATCATCCTTACTAATAAAACGCATTGAATGAACACATAATCGATAAAAAAATGGTTTGTCGGGCTATTTTGACTTATTTTTTTCGTGGTACTGATGTCGTCTGCTTTGCAGTTTCTTGTTGTTACCGCGCCTGTTTTTGTTTTTGTGACTGTCGCCGCCTGCGGAACGCGCGCCGCTTTTGAGTCCAAAAGATGGCTGCTAACGACGCCGGTGTAGGACGCCGATCTCACTACCCATCTGCTTCGACTACGGTAGTGGTTATGGCGTACGCCAAAATCAATACCGTAGTCATTTCGGCGTACGCCATAGTCAATACCGTAGTCTTTTTCGCATACCCCAAATACACTATCCTTACGCCAAATTCAATACCTTGAATAACGTTGGTTGAGTAGGGATTGAGCTCCGCATTTCGCTAAAACTGGCGGAAGCAACTTTCTGCAGCAAAATACCCTGATTGTTTGTTGTTGTTTGTATGAGCAGCGGAAAGCGCGCGGCAGGCGTTGATTAATTTTGATTAGCGTTGATACGGCTGATGACGTACAGAGCTGAAGGGCACAAGCAAGGAAGCTTGGAGTGATTCTGTGTGAATGTGATTTGACATCGCTTCTTTCTGTTTCTTCAATCGTGGTGCAAATGCAGGTGCCCGACTCCCGAACGATTCGAAGGCAAGAGTGGTAGCCCGCCTATCCGCTGGTCTTTCAGTCGCATGCACGGTCGTCATTTTGGGCACAGCGGAAGAAAATAAGACGCTCACTATTTTAAATAGCGTGCGATCGGCCTGTCTAGGTTCTGGCGACACCGTTTCAGGCTGGAGATGAGAAAATGTAGCCACTACAGTATGACTGCTAGCCTGGGGTCTGTGCCTCACAACAGACCGAATCGGGTGGGGGTGGGGATCCCTGGCAGCGGGACCTTTCGCCCTACGAGCTGCGGTGCGCTAACACGCTCGACCTCCGATACCCCCTTGGGTCACAGCGCTTGCTGAAAGAAGTTTGGATCGTTTCACGCAGATTTTGCAGTGCATACGAGACGCAACACAGCTACGTACTACGTCCTAGATGCCCAAACTGAGGCTCGCTACTTGTGCGCGGCTCTCGTGATCTGGGGAACAGCCATGAAAATGTTGCATTGAGAAGTACGAAAAAGTAATATTATAAAAGTAGAGTATTTAAAACTGGCTTTGCATTGTCACTGAGCATATGAAAATAAAAGTGATTAGGAATGCCGATCAGATCGAGTGGGAATGTGATATAATGTGCTCAAGTTATGTGTGAAGTAACTTGTTGCCCCACCCCCGCTCCTAAATTCTTCCAATGTTGCTGGCAGTTTTTTTTTAGTTTTTTTATTATTATTTATTGTAACTTTAAAGGCCCCAACAGGAGCATTACATAAGGAGTGTGTGTGTGTGGGGGGGGGGGGTGGAAGTACATGAAAAATACAAAAAATCAACGCATGAACAGAAAGGTGACTGACACCTACAGTGCTGGTAAGTAATATAAACAGTGAGAACAATTGTGTGTGAAATAAAACTGGTACATAAATACACTAGAAAAAAGAGTAATCAAAGCATTGCGGAACAAGACGGGGTCACGTATGGCCAGGCACAACCATGGTAATCACCGACTCACACCAAGCATACCGGAGCTTCCAGTCGGGCTTGGTGTCCTAAAAAGCGCTGCAGGTGCTCAAAAACAAAAGACCCCCAAAGGAGCCCATAGAATTTGAATCGGTACCTGCCCCTCCGTATTAGAGGGCAACAAACTTCCTCACCAGCAGGCACTTACTTACCGGGCCACAGCTGTGGAAGAGGTGCAGGACAAACCCATGGTGACCTAAAAGGAAATACTAGTCGCATTCTACTGCAAGGAAAGGCGAAGACTGCCAGCCCCACATCCTAAGTTAACGCTGGAGGAACAGGTAGCGTATAGGCAAATTCAGTCGGGGTCCTTCCCCCATCCCCTTTTATTCAGTCGCATATGTTCCCCACTCAATACAGTGGGAACTGCCCAATGTGCCAAGAGATAGGAGCCCTCCGTCACAAAATAGGCGAGTGTAGATTCTATCAAGACCACCCACCACCCACACCCTTCCCCCTGTAGAGCGATGGGAGAACTTGCTGTACAGCCCCGCCCTGGAGAATCAGCTTCAATTGGTCAACAGGGGCCAGGCAGATAAGGCAGCATATAGGATCTCGTGAAGAGGGAAGCCCTTCCTTCCAGCACAGACCACCGTGCTGAAATGCTCAGAATAAAAGTTTATTCTCTCTCTCTCTCTCTGATTGGTTGAAGTAGTTTGTGATCCGAGATACGTGACATGGGTGGTTTAGTCGAGACGATGCTCTTCAAGGAGGAAGTACGAGTGAGCTATGAAGCATTGGATTATAATAGAAAATTTTATAAAACGGGGTTAAGCATGATATATCTTATGGCGTGACTTATACAGTCGGCATTTCAGTGCAGAGACACTAGTTCTTCGGTAATGGTCGTTAAGAATCGACCTGGCCGTGCGATTTTTAACTGACTCCTGATGTTTAATGGGATAAATTTGATAGGCATTCCGAATTGCTGCTGCATACTCGAACTTTGGTCCAACGTAAGTCTCATATGCCATTTTCTGGAGATGAGATGGTGGCACCTTGAGATTTCTTTTGATGTACCTGAGAGTGTGTGAAGCCTCTGCTGAGTCTGTTTCAATGTGTTGCACCAAGATATTTATAGACGGAGGCAGGCAGAGATGATTAGTCCAGAGCCAATGGAATACGAAAAATATTTTGTTACATGTTTCCAAGTAAAGCGAAGTACTTTACATTTTGGTATGTTTAATGACATAAGTCATTTGAAACACCAAGCATGAATCAGGTCAAGGTCACTCTGAAGATTCAAATGGTCATCAGACAAAGTAATTTTGCGATATAGGACACAATCGTAAGCAAAGAGACAAAGCCTACAATTGATAAGTCGTTAATAAAAATAAGAAACAGTAGTGGACCTAGTAATGCCCCCTGTGGAACCCCACATATAACGTTAATAAAATTTGACATATGGTTGTTAGCCAGAGTGCGAGGAAAGAGAAAGTCACGAATCCAAGAAGGGACCAAAGGGTCGATACCCAGGATAGAAAGTTTTGAAATTAGATGACGATGGGGAACTCTGTCGAATGCCTTCGAGAAGTCGAGGAATACAGCATCGGTTTGGCCCTGCGAGTCAAGGTTAGTGATTAACTTGTGTTTGAGTTCAAACAATTGCGTCTCGCATGAAAAACCCCTACGAAATTCATGTTGATGATTGTAAAAAATATGATTGGCTTCTAAATATGATATGGAATGATAGTTTGAGGCCAGCACACGATCACCGCTTTTAAAGACCGGAATGACCTTCCCCAGCTTCCAGTCCAATGATATACGCCGTTCAACCTTCAGTCCGAGCACACTGGATGCCACGAGCTATCCCAGCCGATCCAGCGTCGGGAGAAAATCGTGTGATCTTTCAGTTGGCCAGAGCGACGCAGGGAGCTCAAGGTCACGTACCTGACACTCTCTCAACGCTGGATTGGCTGGGATAGCTCCTAGCGTCCGCTGTGCTCGGACTGAAGGTGAAACAGAGTATAGGCAATACTGACGTAATGACTAAGAAAATATGAATGTGAGGAATTCACTAGATATTACTTTGGTGTTGCTAAGAATTTTGGGGCTAATATTGTCTGGACCACAAGATGATGAGAGTTTTAAACCTATAAGTCAAAGTATTCTGGAAGCAAAAACGTTAGTGTCAATGGGGGCCATGGGCTCAAAACCAGAGCAAGGCAAACTATATAGGTATATGATCAACGCTTTCGTTTGATAGTATGAAAGAGAAATATTTGTTTAAAGCTGTAGCGCAATGTGGCTCAGACATGGCATCTACATTTTCATTCTTTAGTCGAATAGAGTCAGTATTATCTCTGGGTGAAAATACCTTCCAGAACTTCTGGGGGTTACTTTGCAGAATTCTTGGCAGGCCCAAAAAAAATAACTTTTTTTTCGTCAACTTTACGCTCTGTACAAGATTTGAGATATGAAAAATATTTGTCCCAGTCTTTGTTATTATTTGCTTTTTTAGCTCTTTTATACATGCGCTTCTTTTTCTTATTTATAATGATTGTAAAGTTTTATATTGTACCAGGGGTTATGCCCGTCGGTGTGTACAATAACATTCGGAACAAAATGCTCAGTTAAAATATTAATATATATATAGAAATTACAGAGAAGATGCAAGCGAGCTGGTAAACTTTCAACTGATTACAGAGAAGATGCAAGCGAGCTGGTGAACTGTGTCTGTGTTGTCCCCTTTTTTCTTCTCCTTTTGTCCTACGTCTCGGGTTTTACAATGTTTAAATATTAAGTTTGTTTTTAAATAGTGACCAGTTTTCTTCCACCGATCTTGAACAAAGGTTTTCGACATACAACTGATAGAACGATTACACGTTCCGATTTATGGTGACGTAGTAATCACCTTTGTTATAGCTCATGAATTGTTTGAACAGTTGGGCTCAGCGTCGGCACAGGGATAGATAACTCGATGATCAAGATGCCGTGGTCACTTAAGCCAGCAACACAGTTGACAGTTTTTATTATATCTGGTGTGCTTGTAAGGGTACGGTCAAGAATATTGTCGCCATGGGTGGGTTGTTCAACAACTGGGGTGAGGATAAAATTCAAACAGTTATTGAAAAACTCTCGCGCAGCATTCGAGCTGCTCGTGGTAAGATGAACCCAGTCAATGTTTGGAAAATTTAAGTCGTCAAAGATAGCAAAGTCTCCTTTTGGGTAAAGACTCTAATGTCGTGCAGTATGGTGCACAAAGTGTCGCAGTGCTCAGAACCATTGTTCGGTGCCTGATAATACGATGGGCAGGAGATCAAACTATAAGGGGTACTTTATTTGAACTTGTCCCCACAGCCCGGTGTTTACTGCCAGAGCATAACAAAGAAATTGAACCTAGTCATCAGTCGCGGGCATGTTAACAGCAAAAAGTAACAGTGTTACAGTTACAGTTACCTAGGGGGGAAAAGTAACACTGTTACAGTGACAGTCGCCGGCTTCAAAAAGTAAAATGTTACAGTTACTGCAAAAAGAGTAACGCCGTTACTTTCTCGTCACAGTACAAAAATTGGACTTAACAAACCAAAACAATATTATTTTATTTGTTACACTACAGTAAGAAGAAAGGTAAACTGAGAAATTAGAAAAGTTTAAACCCAAAGGGTGTTTTTTTTTTTTTGCGTGATTCGCCATTTCAGCATTTTGATCTGCATAATGTATTTGCAATAATTGATAAGCCAATGCTTTTGATGAGCGGCATCGAAGATGACGCTCCAAAGGCCGCTTTTTATACGACCAAAGCGCTGGTAAAAGCAAAGCACTCGTATCCAGACCGTGCATGACAAGAAGTTTTGGGCAGTAACTAGTTACTAGTAATGTGTTACTGGTAACTAGAGTTACTTTTTGGTAACGAGCTACTTTTTACTGCTGGTAACTTGTAACTGTAAGACTGTTTCTTTTGTATTGGGTAACTGTAACTGTAACTCCATGCATTAAACAAACAAAAAATTGTCTGGTTTAGCCACACGACTGAGAATCGAGTCAGCACGAAACCGGGAGATAAAGGAAGCAGCACCTGCGCGGTGGTAGGGGCGGCGAAAAATGTCCGTTTCACCGACTTTGTCTCACTCTTCTCATGTGGGGACCATCTGCGGGTGTCGGTGCTCGTGCAGTATGTCTCTGAGTGTTCCGTCTGAACTGTGTCTGCACCCCCCTCTCCCTTCGCCTTTGTAGGATATGTCCGTGCTGTCATTTTTACACCCAGCGGGTCACCGTCTCCTCTTCCCTATTAGTTTTCAAGGAAGCCGTCCCGACATTGTGCAGAAAGCCGGCGCTTGTTTCACTTATTTGTTTTCTTCAGAGCCGCTCGAGTAAACACGAAGGCAGGTTCAAATGAAATATCCTTTTTCGCTGATAGCCTCAAGGAACACCCCAATGGTTTTGGACACTTTGTTGTGGAACCACAGATGGCTTTTTGGACGGAGAAGCCGCAGTGGTCGTCATACATTCTCGTTGAGCACCAAAAGGCCTCACTTTGCCTCCTTTCCTGTATATTCTTTCGAAACTGTTTGACCCGCTACGTTCAGGCCTGCTTCCGAGTATATCCCGTGAGGTAATTATGCGATCATCCTTGTCCTCAGTCGTTTCAAGGTCAAAAATAAACAAAAACATTAACTGATATGGGCCGATGACAATTTTGAAAACAGTTGATTCTAAGTTATAGTCAAATGCAAAAGTGGATTTTGAGTTTGAAGCGAAAAGTTTTGGCCAAATATTTTCAATTTGAATATTGAAAAGTTTTCCCACGCCTTTCACTGCATTATATGCTTAGACGAAAACCCTGCTAAAATCGTGAAGGTTGTTCTACTTGTTCATTTATATTAAGGTAAGTTTAACTATAAAATATTTATGAACTGTGACCTCAGAAGGTCTGATGTCATGGGATGGCAAGTAAACGACGGATCTGATATAAAATGAATCCTATAGAGACAGCCAATCATACCTAATTGAGTGAATTTACAAATCTTGCCATATAAAATATTCTTTCTTTAACCTCGAGTTAAAAAATGAAAGCCGTGTAACGCCGAATTAGAGCGCAGCTCTTGAGGAGGAGGAGGGAAGTAGTGAGGAGAAGGTATACCCCTCCTCCCTCCTTATCCTTCTCCTCCCCTCATTCTTGAATCTCCTCCAGGGGGGGGGGGTTACGTGACCTTGGGGGGGTCATGTGACCTCGAGGGAGGGTCTCGGGGGGGGGGGGGGTCACGTGACCCCGGGGGAGGGGGGTCACATGACCTCGGAGGAGGAGGGGTCACATGACCTCGGAGGAGGAGGGGTCACGTGACCTCGGGGGGGGGGGGGGGTCACATGCAGCCCTTATGGTTAGTCCATGCTAAGGTGTGAGGAAATCTAACATGCTGAGCTTGTATCCATTTAGCCGAAAAACCAGTTACTTTTATCTAATTGGAGACGTTTGGCTAACAGCTAGGAGGGAGAGGGAGACAAATTTTATTTACAATGATGCTTCGTCCGCATTATCTGTATCTCATTAGTGGTCAAAACGATGCTGGTAGTGAGGGCGGCAGCATGGTCCCTGCGACGTTGAGAATGTGTGACACTAATTGGAGCCATGTCAGTTGTGGTTCCCGGGGTGGGGCGGTCCAGCTCTTCCAACTGACAGATGTGGAAGGCATGAGGAGGAAGGGGGTGAGGTATTATGGAGTTGATTGTGCGTGGGTACAGATCAGTTAGGGTAGGCATGCACTAGTTATTAGGCACATATTCCAAAAGCGCCGCAAAGCAATATTTAGCCGACATTTAAGCCATTGCACGCTGCAGGCACATAGCCAGGATTTTGTTTCGGGGGCGCCCGCCCATGACTAAATTCTGCAGTGTATAAGGAGAGGGAGAGGAGGTCCCAGCAATATGGAAGATTTCGGGGGGAGCCCGGGCAACATGGGTCTCTCTCCTGGCTACGTGCCACGGTGTATACATGAGTAAATCATAGTGTTGCAGGGGAGAGGGGTGGGGGAGGGGGAATTATTGTGTTGCGAGACTTGAAAAGTTTAAATTTCAGTAACAAATCACTCCTTTTTATTATACCGTATACACTGTGAAAACATTTTCTTGCCATTTGCATACTGTTTGGTTTCTTTGTATAGTAGATCCCCAGCTAAAATTCCCATTAGATCCAATTGGAATTTTAACTGGTTTTAACCGGAATCAATTGGTTTTAGTGGGTTCCAATCAGCACATTGGCCAATGGGTCTCACCAATTGGAATTTGATAATTCGGAGGCATCCGGTTTAGAGAAACTCGTTTTAGCGAACGCCGTTTTACCGACCCCGGTTTATCGAATCCCTTGAGAACCCAGTTCAGAGAAGATGGCGATGAGCTTCCCTTTAGCGAATTCGGCTGCCATTAGGCTGGGATAAATTGGTTGTCTGAAAACCCAACCGGTACCAATTTTAAATTTCAATTGGAATCTAATGGGAATTCTCAAATGGCCCGGGATGTCATATGCAAATTAACCTTCAGCACCAGCATCTTCTTTGCCAAGCATATTTTGTCCCTTCATCAGGGAAAGCAACCTCTCACTGCCGAAGCGAAAACAACCGCATCGGTGAATGATGTTGATTGGGGCGAAGCTCTGGTGGTGCTTGTCTGTGTAGACGCTGAGCTGCAGCATGCCGAGCCTTTCGTTCGTTTTCATCCATGTCACGCTGCGGTCAAATGCTTATATAACCGCGTTCCATATACCACGCATTCTCTTTCTGACATGGATGAAAACGAACGAAAGGCTCGGCATGCTGCGGCTCAGCGTCTACGCAGACAAGCACCACCAGAGCTTCGCCTCATCAACATCATTCACCACAGGGAGATGCGAGCACGTGAGCACGCGAGCATGTGCTCGTGAGCACGAGCACCTGACGTCGGACATCGGATGGACATACGGACATGGCTAGCCCCCAAAGAGCTTCGCCCCTAAAAAAAAAAAGAAAAAAAGAAAACGCGCTGTCCCACAAGCCCGCTGGCGGGACAGCGACCTTGGCCGGAAAAGCGTTATCTGTCCCCGCCTAAATGGAGACATCTGGTCATTTTATTGAAGGCTAAACATAAAACAGCGCAAAACAACGAGGATAGCTCCACAGGACTAGTGCAGCGCTCGTCCTGTGGTGTTCGTTCTTTTCCTTAGTCCTCTTTGTTTTGCGCTGTTGTACCTACATGACGTTTAACCAATCATAAACCTGCAATTTTTTTATCTACTGTAGTTGCAATTGCTTGAGCTCCTGTACCATCTGCTCAGCCTGTGAGTTGCCGGTGATGAGGTGCGCTGGTGACTCAGATGATATTCATGCAATAAATCATGGTATCTTAAAGCAGCTCCGTTGCCCAAACAAACCTTTATTAACACTTCAATTGTGTCTAACAAAGACCATAAATCCTTGATTACTATGCTCGACGACATGCTGCTATCCACTCACACCTCCAGCCATTTGGTGTATATATATATAACAACCTGAAATGCTTTTCATCACTGAACCAGCAAAGTCTATGTGCATTTCATTCCAAGATGTTGGCCATTCTCACTGTCAGTGCTTTTAGCTTGGCTTTCTGGTTGTTTGGCATTGATTATGGGATCCAGACATAATGGTCCCGGACATTATGATCCCAGACAATATGGTCCCGGAGAATATGGTCCCGGACAATATGGTCCCGGACAAAATGGTCCCGAGTGCCAGGCCGGACAAAATGGTCCTATGTTGTTTTCGCTGCATTTTTCTTTTTTTTCTTGCTTTTCACAGGTTTGTAGATTGCATGTATTTATTTTTGATAAATATTTGTGACATGAGCCATTGATTATTTTAAAGTTACTTTTTAATTGCTTGGTCTTCACAGGTTTATGTTATTAAATGTGATTCGCAAAATACTTATATTGCGAGCCATCCGTCAATGTAGAGTTTATATTTTTCACGCATAATTTTCGCCATTTGTTCTACTTTTCGTGTGTTCAACTTGAGTTTTAACCAGTCTACCAAGAAATGCAACAGCAACTTCAAACAATCTGCACACAGTACAAACAATTGAGCCGTATCGATGAATGACCCTCTGAAAGGCGTGGGCCAAGTGCCGTTTCAGGATCGTAGACCTTTTGGACTTGATTGGGTTTTTATAGCGCAAGGGCTGCTGAGACCAAACAGCATCAAAGAAGGGTAGACCTTTTGTGGGAACGTAATAAAACATGTCATGAGTTCAAAAGCATGTTTATTATTTTCCATTCTTATTTTCTAACATTGCATCAAAACATGCGGTATCTGCACGGTACATTGCCTTTATTCCCCCTATGATGAATCGACATGTGACGAATAGACCGTTAAAAGTAATCGCTGCAGATATTAGTGACATTTTAGACAGTGCGTCAAATGTGTCGGAAATTTAACTTGGGACCATTTTGTCCAGGTTTGCGCTTGGGACCATATTGTTCGGGATCATATTGTCCGGAATCATATTGTCCGGGACCATTTTGCCCGGGACCATTTTGTCTGGGACCATATTGTCCGGGACCATTTTGCCCGGGACCATATTGTCCAGGACCATATTGTCCTACACCCATATATGCTATTTTCCCCGATTCCTGGCCATCAGATATATAGCTTCTGGCACAGGCTTTCATCGCGATGATTCTGCGGTATACGGAGTGCACCAGAGTCAGCGACCCTGCAGACCGTGGATGCACTAGTATCACAACACATGATCCCTGCATTAAACAACATCATGTCACCAACACACTGATCTCACCAGCTATTGTGCACATGCTTGGTGACGCCTAACTGCTCACAGGGGACAGACGGCCGTGCACAAGACAGGTGGTGTCGTTTCGTGTACTGCAGGCACAGGCCCACAGCGGGGTTATCACGCGTGCAGGGGACTGCAGTTCTCAGAATGAATAGCGGCAGCAGCAGCGTAATAAAACTCTTGAATAGGTCAAAAATATCCTCTCTGGGGCTTCCGACATTTCTACCCTGAACTGCTTCAAACATGTGCGAAAGGGTAAAATTCTATGTGGTTTTTTCTGCCAGCTTCTGGAACATAATTAGAGTCTCCTGCAGGTCAAGAATAGCAGAAGTCTCTGTACCTCTCTCTCGACATTGGCGGAGCAAACACTGGAGAGAAGAAAACCACCTATTATGACAAGTAGAGGTGGTTTCCTCTTCTCCACTCTCATGCTATTTTTGACCTGCAACAGACTATAGCACCCTTGTCAACGCTTGCAACATGAGCAGAACTGTGGGAGGGTTGGGCTCATCCTTGCCCGCAGGAAAGGCAGTCTACTCAAAATGTCTGCGTTCAGATTATTCCACGCACAGCTACAGGCAACACTGAATTTGCCTGCTGGCACCTGTCAGCATCATGGATTGTCTTGATCAACTCGAGGCAAGGATGCCGAAAACCTGGTTCTCAGAGTTTTCGTGCAGCGTGGACTCTGACGTACACTGCTCCAAGAGTCCGCAAAGAAAAAAAGGTCTAAGGCACCTAGGAAGAGGGTTCCTGCCCAAGCTGAGTCAGCCGCAGACACTGCAGTCGCTGACCAACGTGACTGTCAGCTCGGTTTCTCAACTGCGCACGGACATCATCGCCTGGTTTCACCAGATAGATTTCGGGTTCCAGACGTTTAAAGTTTCACCAGGTGAGGCCATCCCATTGATTGTATCCAAGCTACCATCTAAGGACTCCATGTGGATTATGTACCACCTCAAGACAGCCAAGCTAACAATGTAGGAGCAAATGAAGAAAGCTTTCCATTGTCGTTACAACCTGGACAACGAAGCTGAGGCGAAACAAAAGATGTTCAGCACAAGTCAGCACTCGGGAGAGTCCTGCAACAACTCCGCCTTCCGTTTACTGGAGCTCATCCATGAGTGCAGCTACCCAGAGACGAAGGCAGAGAAATGCAAGGTTATCCTGCCCACACTCTTCCACAAACCACGAAAGCATGCTTCGACAGGCCCTTCGCTTCGTTGAATGAGTTGCTGGACTCTTTCCTTTGCTTTGACCAGGTTGTCTTCTGCCAACCAAAGACACCGGTTTTGGCTCTCGCTGCAGAGCGAGTGCAAGCTGCGCAGAGACAAAGAAAGCGCGCTCCATCCTGCTCTCGAAGCAGGGCCGGCCACCGCCTCATCGGAACGCTGACGACAGCAATCGTCACCAGCACCCTTCTGCAACAGGGAAGTAAAAGAAGCAGCATGCGTCGCTTCAGCATGTGTCAAACACTTCGCGGGACTTTCAATGTTCTTCGTCCCAATACCCTGAAGTTCGTCCGTCTCATTTGTAAGAGAAGCGGCCACTTTGTCACGTGATGCCGGCAAGAGCTGACCCAAGAATTTCTGGAATGGTAACGGCACTTTGGGTCTGTTGCATTGTTGACGGAGAAATGTGAAAACCTGATGCCCCTACCGCCTGGAAGGTGTCATCAGTAGTTTGTTACATCACCTCTGGTGCTACAGTGGGCATCAAGACAATTAAGCTCAGCAATGCGGACACTGACCCCATTTTCCATTGATCAAGCCTTTTTTTGCCAGGGGACTTCTGTCTCAGAACCTTGGAAAGTTGTCAACCCTCAGCACCAACGTTGGTGTCACATTTGACAGCGGTACGCAGCTCGGAAGTTGACCTCCAGACAAATCAAGCTTGCTCAAGAAAAGCAAGAAAGCGACTTTGACAGTGGCACATGTATGTTCTTTTTGAGGACTAGCTCGTGTTGTTGGAGAGCCCACTCATCAGAGTCAAGGCAACACTATGATTTACTGGCCCTCGCCAAATTGTGAGCCGGCTCTCTCCCGTGAACTGCTAGCTTGAACTCGTGGACGGTACTGGCCGCGATGTAGTGCATGTGGAGAAACTGAAGCCGGTCGTCAAATTTGTGCAGCCTCTACCTGGGGACTGCATGTGAACTTTGTAAACTTTATATGTTTTTTTCTCATTTATCACATCGTATGTATATCATCATTTAATCATGTGCATATTGCTCAACGCAGTATTTGTTTAATGTTTGTTGCGTGGCAGCGTGATATCAGGTCGGCACTTAAAAACCTTGGCACGTGACAAGCTGCAAAAGAGACATCGCTCTGAAGCGGCTCGTGCGAGTGCTCATGATCGAAATAAAAGAAGTAGTTTTGGCATGGTAGGTGATGACGTTGACATGTCTTTCCTGAGCACGGTGCCCATTTATCTTGATGACCGATCCAGATCGTCACAACATTACCCAGGTAAAATTTCATGATGGGTTTTCCTGCTAGGACTGTCTCCTTGCAGAGCTGGAAAATTGCCGCGGCAGCTGAAATTTCCAAGAGCATCCTTTTCACTCTGTGTCGTCCTTCGATGGTGTTTATGGTGAGCATATCTGCTGTCTCCACTGTCACACACAGCTAGTGGAATGCCTTGTGGCTGGGGCCTCTGCCGTGGTCTGCGTGGGGGTGGGTTGGGGCACAGCGAGTTTTCTTATCTTCCCCTCTAGGTTATGATTATTCGTTGTTTCCATACATGTATATGTGTTATCTTGTACTTACAACAACAGTTTGTTTATGTTTACACCTACTCAGCGGCGGGCTAGCAGGCGCGCATCCGTAAGGGCTTTCTGTCTAGCCTCGCACGCCGCTGAGTGGGCAAACTTTCTCGCGCAAATAAAAAGTATTATTATTATTATTATTAGTGAGGTCCAGTGTTGAAAAAATAGTGCCTCCAAGCACGCTCACCACAAAATCTGTTACAGCCCGCATCAGATTTACCGCCAGTTTTTCAACCGCGTTCAGTGTTGGGTTGGCTCGATTATGCCTTAGCTTTGGAGCATCCGGAGTTCTGCCTCCACTGCGGTACACATTGCAAACGGAACAGGGCTAGCCTTCAAAAAGCGCAGTACTGCACATTTTTCAGATCCAGGTTCACCGAGGATTCTTTGTGCCTGCTCATCCCTGGGTCAAGAACCTCCTCATGTGTCAGCGACGCGTCATCTAGGATCTTGCCCTGGTCAAGGTGGTAAGCTGCTGTGTCTACCTCAAACTCCCTTGGTCTCCCTTCGACTTTGGGTAAGACCAGATAATTCTTGACCAGTACATTATTTAGTGAAGAAAGGGAGAAAACACAGGCGAGCTGGTGAATGACAAACATTCCGAGACTTAGGAAAATAAAAATAAAAATGAAATGAACATTGAAGTCTCGGACACAGGTTGAGGTTTAAGCGCGAAACACATGTACGACGAAACCGTCCGATCCGACGTCCGACCGCGCAATACGACGGTCGGAGGCGAGGGTTTTCGTAGCATCGCAGAGCGTTGAAAACCCTCGCCTCCGACCGTCGTATTGCGCGGTCGGACGTCGGATCGGACGGTTTCGTCGTACATGTGTTTCGCGCTTTAAGCGCGAAACACATGTACGACGAAACCGTCCGATCCGACGTCCGACCGCGCAATACGACGGTCGGAGGCGAGGGTTTTCAACGCTCTCCGATGCTGCGAAAACCCTCGCCTCCGACCGTCGTATTGCGCGGTCGGACGTCGGATCGGACAGTTTCGTCGTACATGTGTTTCCCGCTTTATTCAACAAACACCGCCTTATATACACGTCCAAACCTCCTTCACAATCCACCCTTTGGCGAATACGTGCTGCCACCTAGACACGCGACTGGGATAGAGAATAAATGGCTAGAAAACAACGCACGCACCAGGCCTCTCTATCTCTAACCTGTTCCACACGCAAAACGTAAGCCACATCCTGTTTGCCCATTGAGCCGCTGTGACCTAAATACGGTTTCCCCAAACTTGCCTTTGTCCCCATCGTGGGTTATCTTCTGTCCCGAAGTCGACACAAAGAAATAATTTTCCCTCTCTGCTCAGCCAGCAGGAAAAGAAAGAAGGTACTAGAAACATTTACTCTCAAACCAATGTTTCTACAAAAGGGTCATTGCTCGGCCAGAAGGAAAAGAAAGAAGGTACTAGAACCATTCACTCTCAAACCGATGTTTTTACAAAAGATCCTACTACTAGGCGTGACATAACTTCCAACCATATCCAGCACACGAAACGAGAAACAAAAAGAACATGAAACCCATACACAAAAGAACAGGCCAAAACAAAGGACCTCAAACCGCAAAGGCTGCGCAAGCACAAGATGGTTTACCCTCCACTGCCTTCACAGAGCTTGCAGTGAAAGAGCACTCGTGCAACCGCCACGGTGCGATCCAAAGCAATTAGCTCACACTTGTAAAATCTGGCTAACAACAGTCCATGCTAAGGGGACATGAAGTATAGAACACTGCAGCTCTAAACACACACACACACACACACACACAAATAAAGAAAAAGAACCTGCCACATTGGAAGAATATAGGAACAGGGATGGGGGCAATGAGCTTGAATTATGTGGGGGATGGAGAATATAGCAACCCTGGCCACCTGTTCCAATGCAACTTCGCACATAATCCGATACCATCCGAGCCTATTTAAAGATCTATATCACATTCCCACCCGATCTGATCGGCATTCCTAATCAGTTTTATTTTCATATGCTCAGTGACAATGCAAAGCCAGTTTTAAATACTCTACTTTTATAATATTACTTTTTCGTACTTCTCAATGCAACATTTTCATGGCTGTTCCCCAGATCACGAGAGCCGCGCACAAGTAGCGAGCCTCAGTTTGGGCATCTAGGACGCAGTACGTAGCTGTGTTGCGTCTCGTATGCACTGCAAAATCTGCGTGAAACGATCCAAACTTCTTTCAGCAAGCGCTGTGACCCAAGGGGGTTTCGGAGGTCGAGCGTGTTAGCGCACCGCAGCTCGTAGGGCGAAAGGTCCCGCTGCCAGGGATCCCCACCCCCACCCGATTCGGTCTGTTGTGAGGCACAGACCCCAGGCTAGCAGTCGTACTGTAGTGGCTAAATTTTCTCATCTCCAGCCTGAAACGGTGTCGCCAGAACCTAGACAGGCCGATCGCACGCTATTTAAAATAGTGAGCGTCTTATTTTCTTCCGCTGTGTCCAAAATGACGACAGTGCATGCGACTGAAAGACCAGCGGATAGGCGGGCTACCACTCTTGCCTTCGAATCGTTCGGGAGTCGGGCACCTGCATTTGCACCACGATTGAAGAAACAGAAAGAAGCGATGTCAAATCACATTCACACAGAATCACTCCAAGCTTCCTTGCTTGTGCCCTTCAGCTCTGTACGTCATCAGCCGTATCAACGCTAATCAAAATTAATCAACGCCTGCCGCGCGCTTTCCGCTGCTCATACAAACAACAACAAACAATCAGGGTATTTTGCTGCAGAAAGTTGCTTCCGCCAGTTTTAGCGAAATGCGGAGCTCAATCCCTACTCAACCAACGTTATTCAAGGTATTGAATTTGGCGTAAGGATAGTGTATTTGGGGTATGCGAAAAAGACTACGGTATTGGCTATGGCGTACGCCGAAACGACTACGGTATTGATTTTGGCGTACGCCATTACCACTACCGTAGTCGAAGCGGAGGGGTAGTGAGATCGGCGTCCTACACCGGCTTTCGGCGCCGTAAGCTCGTTCGTTGGCGGCAGTTGGCGTCGCGACCGCTCGCGCCATCTCTTGGCTCCCGTGAGAAACGGCGCCGTATTGTTTGAAGACCGCTGGCTTCGCTGCATTTCCATAGGAGCTAAGCCTTTTTCGTTCTTTACTTTTACCTCAGGTAAGTTCGCTCTTTGCAAATTTTACAAAAAAAACACAAAAAAACACCATGGTCCATTTGTGGGCAACGCTGCACAAAATCGTAGCGCGATAGGTTAAGTAACCAAATTTCGCGGTCGATTTAAGGAGCCTGGCCGCTATTTGGGACACCCGGTAGTCACGTTCTTAGAAGGGAAAGATCACGAAGAAAACAACGAAACGTGCGGGAAAAGGGTAGTAACAATTTTATTCAACAGCAGTATTGGTTTTATAAACAAAACAACAACACAAAGGCGAGTTCCAACAAACACCGTTCCTTCCACCCCTCTATACGTTTGGCCAGTAAACGCTGCACTGTACCCTCGTAACTTTTTTTTTTCTTTTCCGGATGATGCGGTTTTAAGGTAGGAGGCAGCGGCTCTCAGCCTGGCCGCCAAAATGAGCGTATTTCAGGGTTTTGATATCTAACGCTCGTCGTGTGAATTAAAACGCAGTGAACGGAATGTTAGAAGTGTTGAAGAATACACAGCAACGTCAACTATGTCTGCACTCAGGGCCAACTTAAGGAACGCAGGGTGTGGCGTGCCCGAACATCTCATTATCTCTCCGCGGTCAATGGGAGTGCGGCATCAGTCGATAAGAACACCGAAGAACCAATCAAAAAGCAAGAAGTTTGAATTAACATAATAAGTCACACCCTGCGATTCTTAAGCTCTCCGTCACTATATCATGCCTGGAAATAACATAAAAAGTTTTCTTGACCAGTCAACAAAGTGAGTTTTTCACGGTCGAGCGAAGGATTGAGGATGAACTACGGTCATCCAGAGTTCTTGCCGAAATCTCAGCTAATAAGTTTTTTCATAATGTTGCGGATTCTTCTGTAGGTATTCGTAGGCCGGTACTTTATCTCGGACCATCGTGGAAGCCTGTCACACGTAGTATCGGTTTCGAATGAAATGCAAACAGCGGAGCGCGTGGCCGTCGACACCATGGAGTTGATATAGAGCACGCTAGAGGTTCAACTGGCGCTAGTATCTATGCGACTTCCGGGAGGCAAATTGAAGAAGTCAGCAATTAGTCTACTTTGGCGGTGTTCCTGCACTCTAAAATAAGTCTGTGCGTCTACTTTCACGCACAATACTCGGGGAACCAATCAGCGCAACTTACGGAGGCAGCTCAGCTTTTGACAATGCCGAAACATATGTTTACACCCAAAAACGCAATCTGAGTTGTGACATTAAGCAATGCAAGAGTGACGTTTTGCATTGCTTAATGTAACAACTCAGACTGCGTTTTTGGGTCTAAACAGATGTTTTGGCATCGTCATTCGCTCAGCTGCCTCCGTAAGTTGCGCTGATTGGCTTTCCGAGTGTTGTGCGGGAAAGCAGACTCGCGGACTTTTTTTTTAGAGTGTGGGCATTCCTATGGGAGACGCGCGTGCATTTTGTCTCTTCGCCGGAAAATAACATGGAACACTTCTGCTATTTGGGCCGTACCGAATGGTATGTCCCGTTTTAACATTGTAAAAGGGTAATTGCTCTAGTTAGCGTATTTGTTTTTATCAGTGAATGATGCTTCACTTCGATATAGTTCAGGCCCAAACCCGTGTTCCACAACAGGTGTGTAAAAAACAAGCGACGATTCTAAGCAAAATAATAATCGAAAGGAATATAGAGCGTATTTACGGCTCGCCAGCATTCCGGTGACGCATATGTATTTCTAATATGCCAGTCTTGTCACTATATAAAAATGACCCCGTCTTGCATCTTTACTAGCGGTTAAAAGCATTTAAGACGTAGATAATAAAGTCCGTGGGCTATGAAAGGTGTCTCTTCGTGTTGTTTTCTCTGCCGGGCGGCTTTTATCGGGCACTTGTTATCAAATATTTCGAGCGTGCGGCTGATGTTTTCAACGAGAACAGGCATCTTTGCACAGAGCAGAAAGAATAAAGCACTACTTACTTATGTCAAATCGAAATATATTACGTGGCCTTCACATCATTTTAGTCGTGCATGCACGGGTAGTTACTGATCCAGTGTTACTGCGTAGTTCTTGCCGTCTCTCTTGGTTTCCAGATGTCCCTCGCTCGCTTGCCACGTACATCCCCCATGCTGAAAAGCGCCGACGTCGTGTTCGCACTAACAGTGCCCGACAGTGCACATAAATCAATGTACGAAGCCGTTTTACCACCGTTTTTAAAGTAATGAATTTGAAAGAAAAACGTCTCAACTGACAAATTATATCGTCAGCCTGACTGAGGAATGTTCTAATCTGCCTAGTAGTAAGAAATATTCTGTATATTTACTCTCATAATCGAGCGCAAGGAGAAAGTGCACTCACTTTTGCCCATAAAAATGCATTACCACAAGTCAGTTATCGACTGGTTGCTGTCTGCTTCAATTTGCCGCAGCACATTAACGCCAGTTGAACCTCTAGCGTGCATTATAAATAACTCTATGGTCGACACATGCTGTGCCTCCTGGACGCCTCCGCAAACTGATAAAACAGCGTAGTGGAGAGTAGGGCGCTGCGAGGTTGTGTGTCCTACTCGGATGCGCTTGACCCTGGCCCAGCAGAGACCAAGTTTCGATGCTGTGCCGGTGGTGCGCTGGAAGTTCCGTCACAGCCACTTTCGTTTGCTCAACACGAGCCACGCGAGGAAGCTCGCCGCTCTTAGCAGGAGCAGGCTATTTGCGCTCGCGTCTACCATGACCCCAGCGTCCCGCGCCCTCCTAAGTTGCGGAGTTTTTTTTTTTATGCGTTTTTTAATGCGCATTATTTTTCAGGCGCTTTGCGCTCTCGGTACTTCACGAGGACATCTGCGTGGTTCGGATAACTGACGTCAATCCAGCTACACAGGTTTTCTGTGCACGAGGGAACTGCTTTAACTTCTCTTTCACGCTTCTGACACACGGGGAGATCGTTCAATGGGCGCGCTGAACGACATCCTGGCTGAGTGCAAAATGTGGCTTGTCAACAGGGACTTTCAGAAAACCGTTATTTTGTTTCGCATACCGCACTACCGGAGGATTGTGAAGCATGCTTTTAAGGGTGCGCTCGGTTGATACCGTGACCGCGGGGCGCGCGCCTAAAAGCATGCTTCAAAGGCTCGGTAGTGGGGTACGCGGAATCCGGTAACGGTTTGCTAAAAGTTGCCAAAGATAAAGTTACTGCATTTCGTTCAAATGACTGGTGCATTCAGGAGCTGGTGGACCTGCATTTTGGCAATCCCAGCGCCACACACGAGACGCAAGAATAGAGGGGATACGGGGCGAGCGCTGGAAGCTCATATATAAAAGTCTGCGGAGTAATTGACTTCACTTAGGCGTAAGCAGCCATCTTGGGTCTCCTCTTGTTTTTCTGTATCTAATGTTGCACAATTTCTGCAATACTGTTCACACACACAAAGAGCAACAACAAAAAAAAAAAAACGTTTTAAAAGGAAAAGCAAAAAAGAAACGGAGCAAGTTTGGAAGGAGCCCGACGCTGCGGTCATGCCAAACGGACGCGCGCGCAAGCAGCTTGCTCCTGCTGTGAACGGCGAGCTTCCTTACGTGATTCGTGCCGAGGCAACGAAAGTGCCTGCCATGGACCTTCCAGCGCACTACCGCCGCAGCATTGAAGCTTGAGTTGTGCTAGTCGAGGGCCGAACAAATCGCTGTAGGACGCACACCTCTGCAGCGCCCTACTCTCCAACCTGCGGTTTTATCAGTTTCCAGAGTCTTCGAGGAGGCTTAGCATCTGTCGATGACCACACCCTGCGCTGTTTCTATATCATTCGAACCCGATTGCGCAAACGTAAGAGATGCCACCGCAGTTCGCGTTGTCTTCCTTGTGCAACCAACAATGATTGGTTCTTCGCGTGCCCTGCGGAATGGCCGACACGCGAGCTCTTCTCATTAGGAGGTCGATTTAGATTAGGGTAGCAATACGGCGTGTTGCAATGGCAACCGCAGAGAAAATGAAAAAAAAAAAAGAAGGAAATGGGTGGTATTAATATAATTGACGTCTCGCACTTCTTAACTTTCCAAAAAGTGTAGCAACAGTATTTTATAATATTCTGGATTCTTTTTATGTTAAAACGTATGCATACCCGGAATACAAAGGCGTGGAAGCGGCTAGAAAGATGTCGAGAGAGAATCCTTTCGGATGCCTCAGAGCGGCAAGCCAAAGTATTGCAAGTGAATGACAAAACGTCGGCTGCCACTCTGATGCTTGACTCAAATTTTTATTATGGATCACAAGTAAGCATGTGGCGCCATAGAAGATTTAGGGTATATCGTTTTGTACAAATTAAGGACATCGGATCGACAGGGCAGAAAAAACGTCAGAGTCATATATATAGATCGAGATCATACGAATCGAGACTCAAAAATAAACCATGATCACACATAATACTAAATTGCATTTATTCGCTCTGTCTATATTTGTGCGGCCACAGTGAATATTCGAGTGTTTGTGTTTTCTTTACGATAAAAAATTATTGCAAAGTTGAGCTGATTTGAATATGACAACGTTTCTAGTACTTGAAATGAACTCTAGTGTCAATAAAAAAAAAAAAAAAAACTCTTTAAACTAAATAAGAAACTTGAAAATTAAAGCTGCCTCTTACTCTTCTTCCTTTGATAAACTGATTGAGAAAAATATATTTTTATTCTCTTTCAGAATATTTGACGTGACAAGTTCAACACACTAATAATAATCCCTTTCCAAAAATAAAGGAGAAAAAAAGTCGTTAGTTATTGAGACTGCAAACTTTATGCACTTTTCTCAAACTAAGCAATTAAAAAACAATTTGAACATTTGTTTTAACTGGTTTGATTTTTGCTGAGAGACTTTGAAAGTAATTTTAACAATGCAGCTCTTTGCAGCAGCGTAGCGTGCCTTTTGATTATGCAGCGAACAAATAAATTGCGTATCGTAGAAATATATAGCTTGACTCAAAGGTACCCACGTTACCTATTATGGCACTAGACGAGAAGCAGTTTCTTAAATTTTTATGTGTTTAAAAATAAAAATAAGTATCTCATATATTTGAAATAGCCTCCGTTAGTTTGTGTCAGCGTCGGTTGCTTTAACGATGAACAAGTGACCTGTAGTCGATGACAGCCAAGCATGCCTTACAGGATGTTCAACTTAGTCTGTAAAACTTATAGGTTCAGAAGCCTGAGCCAAAATTGGAATAATGAATATTTCTCAATACTCGCGTCTCGCGGCCTGTGACTACACTTAAAACAACGCTCCAAATGTTAGGAAGTCATATCAAAAACAAATTTGTTAATTTTAATTACATTTTTGAGAGCGAATCATGCAGCGCTAGAACCTTTCATAAGGCTGCGCAACTGAAAGGCTGTTCGAGTTGTTTGCCAGAAGCATTAGGTTGGATTTACTGGCGGTCATAGCTGAGCTCGCCGCTGCTTTCGAACCACCGGGGAAGAGAGAGAGGGTAAAGCTGCTTTTGTACGAATTTTGAGTGAACGTTAATCTTCTAGAGGGAGAATAGCGACGTCTGGGGAAGCCTGGGACATACAAAAGAAAGTCCCGGTGAAAAGAGAGTTTCTCCTTCCCTTCTTCTCTCGCGATTGCTCGAGAGCTGACGGGAAACTCCTCCCGAACACGTGCTGTGAGCAGTTACCTCAAATACGGCGTCCAGTGATTACCGCCTATTGGTTGGCGCGTGGAATCATTAAATGCCATTCGCAGCGATCTGATCAGTCCGAGTCATTTAAGAGCAGCAGAAAAAAGAAACAAAAAAACTTTGGAACAGAAAAAAGAGCTTTCGGAGCATAAGCGCACACTTCATTTTCATGCATATTACCCAAAATATTACGTAAAAATTCTTGTTTTGGCATTTCCAACTAAAGGCAATACCTGCTTTGCCTCTCACTTATGTGTAACCTTGAATTAGCACCGATTGCGCAGCAAAAGCGATTCCCTCGAGCATAGAACTATACTCCGTGTCACTAGTTGTATGCAGTGCAGGCGAAGGCAACGCCGGTCGAAGAGAGATCGTGCAAGAACTAGGAAAGCGGGACGGGAGCGGAATGCAAGGGGTAGGAAGGGAGAGCACTAAGAACGTTAGAGAGGAGAGGATGTTTCTTTTCTCCTCCCGAGCCTTCATAGTGCTTCCCTTTTTCCCCTCGCCTGGCGTTGCCTTGGCCTGTGCTGCACGCAACTCGTGACACTGAGTATAGCTGTTTGGTTGCGTGTAGAAACCCCGGACACGCTAACAAAATGATGACCGATGAAGAACAGCACAACTGCCGTGAATGGTATTTTTGGATACAAAATCCCACTGAAATAATGTTAGAATACAATAATAATGTTAAGCACTTAAATTTATGTTTTCTCTATTCTTAGAGGTTGTAATAAAACTGCAATTTTTAATTTAAGAAAAGAAAACATAAACAGGTATCACAAATTGCCCTGCAATTTTGTTGCTACGTGAAACGTTCTTGGCAACCTCCAGACATTTCTTCTCGAGCTCTGTCTCCAGGATTCTCCACTCCCCTCCACCCGCTAAATTTAGTGGGGAAAAGGACGTCACATGGCTTGATGTCACGTGGACTACACACAAAATCAGTTTTCCCGCTAAATTTAACGGGCTTCTTCAGGCCTCACTTAATCTGAAAACCGAACCTATAATCGTTTCACGTTAAAATAAACCCACAGGAGAGTCCAAGTAAATCTTCCTGCAATACCGAAGTATCCTTGCTAAATCTCTAAATGAAAAAAAAAAAGGATGCCGCCAGGATATCTATATTTATCGTATATAAATAGGCCGAAGATTTATTCTGAAATTGGTGCCACGTCTCGCTTTGTAGAAGTGATTTCCGCTTAGCACGTGGGCGCACCTCAGAGAAGCAATAAAACGCACAATCGTGATGACTACATACCGCGGTTGTCGCTTCACTTCAGTACACCAGTGCCCGGTGAGAAGCGCACTCAACGAAACTAGCTAACCCGCCAGAACAGACCACGAAATGAGAATTATTGCGAAACGGCCGAGTACAATCATCGTTTCACGCGAAATCAAATCGAATAGTTCGTTATTTGAGGCGATTATCGAAAGCTCTGAAAACACGCACAAGTATATCATAACGATACGGCCTGGTAGCTAGGCCTGAGCTATTTATTATCAGTATTATTAAAGGGAACTGAAGTTCAATGTTGGCGCAAATTCCTCAGACTATGGTAAAATGTACTAAGATGTAGCAGGGTAAGTCCTTTGACGCAGTTTGGAGCACATTTCGCAGCAATCACACCATTGCATTCGCGCAGGTTTTCGGGTTACGAAGGGTACGGACAAAGCTAGTTATAACAATCACGCGAAGTAACTTGGCAAAAAAACTCGCTCCACAGATTCAGACATACGTTCAAATTCCACCCCTGTTGGTATCAGTGCAGAGAGGCTTCGTGCAGGCGAGTGTTAATGCACATATACTGCGCTTGTACGTAAAGGGCCCCTTCGAATTGGGCGTTCGGGCTACATGATTGAAATTTAGTCACAAATGGCTAAATTATAAGGCATACTAATTTTACCCTGTCAGGCATCCATTGAAATAATTTAAGTCTTTGTCAAAAGCATGGGGAAGTATTGCGCTATCGATATATAATTCTTAAAAAAAAACGAAGTGAGAAACAGCATCCTATAGTTTCTTTAGTTATCAAGACGAGACTGAACAATACACTTATTGTAATGTTTCTAAGATGTGTGATGGGGGGTGCTGTACTTTTTATCAAGGTAATGCAACATCTGGACAAACATTCTTTGGACCCACTCTCATGGACTCACGCTTACCTGCTTATTTCACGATGATTCCGTGGCTCGGATTGGTCGGTTGCGAGGGTTCTGAATAGAATAAGTGTAACCGGTGATAACTTAACAAGCTCTTGATAACTACATTCATACCATTGTCAGTTTGCACTGGAATGTATATTTGTATCGACCGATGCTAAACATATTGTACAATTAAGTAAGGATTAACAAGGAAATTAAAATAGGGCCGGCGTTTCTTTACGCCCTCATCAGATGAGGGCATTTATATTAACAACAAAAATAAAAAAGAAAAACAATATTTATACAAAATATTCGCATATGACAATGGCCACGGTTGTCAAATTCAACTTTGCTACCAGTGCGTTCACTGTAACACCTTCTTTTTTTCCTTTAAGGCCGCTTTATTTTTATTTGATCCCGCTCGCCCACCGATAACACTCCACAGTAAATAAGTCAACAAATTACTTAGCGTGCCATTTCCCTACGGTATTTCGTCGGTTAGGTTTTGTGCTACTATAACTCCGAAAAAATATTGCACAGCTAACTGGGTGTAGGCAAGAGACGGCGCAGTCCTTGTATCCAAACCAGCCCGAAATGCGGCGCTAACATGTTTATACTTTCAACGCACCCTCCTATAACATTCCAAGAAACGCTATACTAAACGTAGCTCGGATAGTCCACCTTCACCGGAAGCATGCCGTATAAATTAACGTCCACCTCTTCGTTCGAGCAACAACTCGGCGTTCACGGGGAAAGCGATCGATACACAAACATGAACAACAAGTCCCAGTCCAGAGTTGCGCAGAAGGTAGAGCAGTTAGTGCAAACACACGCGATGGACCTCGACCGGATGCACTTTGGGTATACGGTTCCCGAAGCGCGTCTTCAACTGGTCTGTTCACCGTCCTCTCCCGCCCATGCATCGAAAGTGGTTCCGAAGTGGCAACAAGTTGCATTAGAGAAGCCGGTGTGGCACGCTATCGGATGTCGCGATCCTGGCGGTTGGACGTCAAAACGTTGGCGAAAAGGGCGTCAGGATACAAGGGTCGCTGTCATCACGGCGTCCCAACTCTGCTTGGGCTTTAATGAAATGGATGACCGCAAATCGACTTGGAGCGGAACAAGCGCCCGCCGCATCAAGCTCCACTGCTGTAGCACCGCCAGGATTGAGACAGGCAACTCATAGTCACATTTTTATGACGTCACCGGGCGGAGATAGAGGAACCACTCTTAAGGACGCTGTGAACGCACCAGTCGGAGACGAGCTCCAGGTATCTCGCCGCCACCATACTTTCGTGACGACGAGTCAGAGGCCCGCGTTGCCCTTGTAGAGCACTGTGAGCACTTCGGAGAGTCGAACGTCGATGGGCTCCCGGGTGTCGTACAGGGTCGGTGCGTGCAGGATGATGGCGCACGTGCCCACGATCACGGCCGCCGTGAAGATCCACAGAAAGAGGCGGTCGAGCACCATCGCCACGTACTTCCAGTCCTCCCTCACCTGTGCGGGGTGGAAGAGATGTGGGTGCTTACGGTCACTGACCTTCGAAGAGTTCGACGATTGGTTTGTTCAGCAACTATTGGCGCTAGGCGAAGCAGAAGCGTCGATTGTCGGGTCGCTAACTTTGCAAACTTTATTTAGGTTTATATTTAACGTGATAATCTAAACTGGATATCCCTCCTTAAATATTGCGGCAATTTGAGGTATACTAAGCTATTATGAAAGTGTATTCGTTTGTACACGCTCGCCGTTTATTAAGAAAGACGGGGCGTGGCCTACTTGTTCATGCTTCGTGATTCGTTCTTCTGCATTCTTGTCGACTAACGCCGCAATCTTAATGGCTGAGGAACTATAACGAGATGTACGTTGTTCGCCACGCTAAGCCTTTCTTAAGCTGTCAGTGTCTAAAGTTTACATTGTCCCTTTAATGGCTGTCAGTCAGTCACGTTAAGGGATGCCATACATCGTTACCCCCTTAACTGACAGGGCGGTAGGAGCTACGCGCTTCCCGCACAAGTCCATTTCCCTCCCTGACTCCTCTCTTTGCGCGTGGTTTTGAGCAGGATCGCGATGAGGTGGCGAAAGATCGACCTATAATTGGTCCAATGGGCGCGTAGCTTCCATTGTCCTCTCCGTTTAGCGCCAAACGGAGTTTAGTTCCAGCTCCTATTTGCGCTCATAATTAGGGAAATAATTGTTTGAAGCATAACTGAGTTAGCAACGTCTGCATTTTGTGTAATCAGCGCCACCGATGGCGAAATCAATTCTGCCTTTCAGCGGAATAAATGAATCGGGGCTCGTGCACATTGCCCAGGTGGGCCCACGTGGGCCCCACGTGGGTAAAGTGGGCTGGGGCAGCCCCTGCAGTACCGCCGTGGGTCCAACGTCGGTAAGGTAGGGCAAGTCCAATTCGGGCTGTCCGTGTAATACACACGTGGGTCCTCGGTTATTCGAGGGCAAAGTTAACCTAATTGCGGGCAAATCGAGGGCACGCCCACTTCAGCTGCCGACGAAGTGACCCCTTGGGTCCTACTTCGGCTACGCGTAGGCATGCCCAACTCCACTCTAAAAAAAAAAAAATGATGGTACAGCCATTACACCCCTTGTCGCATATAATACACTCCGAAACTTCAGTTTGACGTACATCGTCCTGGCGTCGAACTGACGGCCCCAAGTTTTGCGAGAGGCTTGATGACTGTGCGATATAACATATTAAACAGCTAAAGTAGATATCAAAGACTACATTAAAAAAAAATACCCCAGTTACTTTTTTTTGCAATCCGTCACACGAACATTAGCTATCAAGCCACTCGTGAAAGTTGGTACCGTCAGTTCAACGTCAGTGCGCTGTACGTCGATCCGAAGTTTTGGGGTGTCTTATATGGAACAAGGGGTGTAAGAATATACCCTTTCTTTCTGTGTGAATGGGCTGCCGGTGCAGTGCCCCCGTGGTTCCTACTTCGGCTATGCGGGGGGAAAGTTAGCAGAGTGGTGCGCTCCGCGTGGGCATACCCAACTTGGGCTGCTTGTGCAATGTCTCCTTGAGTTCCACCTTGGCTATACGGGGGAGACTTGGGCTCCACGGGGACACCGCGTGGGTTTGCCCAACTTGGGGTGCTGATGTGATGCCCCCGTGGGTCCCACCGCGGCTATACATAGATAGCATGGGTTAGCATAGATGCAGGCTCGGAAGGGGCGAAGCGTGGGCATGCCCAACTTGGACTGCCTGTGCACTGCGAAAATGACCCTTTCCGCTGATAATTAGACCATTTAGTGCACGTTCTGAAATGTTAACATCAAAGATCGGCTTTATTTTATAACATATCACGGAGGACAATATTTTTAAAGCGTGAGAGATAAAATTTAAATTTGCAAAACTTCATTACTAACTTACTACTCAGCGTCTAAGTAGAAGGCCGTTTTACGGAGGTGAATTTTTTTATGAGGGTCAATTTATCATAATGCCGGTATCTTCTTTTGAAACTCGGTGTCTGTAGCGGGCTCAAGCTGGCTATGGATACCAATCACCTGTCCTACCTGATTTTTTATGCAAGTGTGCAGTTTCCGTTCTATTTCGTACACTTGAAATGCCCAATTTTCGATGGTCTTGCTCAAGATGTTTTATTGATGTATCAAAATGTATAAAACATTATTTATTTTTAGTAAGCACACGAGCAAGATGAAGCATGCTTGAATTGGGATGCACTGTAATACCACACTCTAGGGAAATTATGATACAAACCCTAACGCGATCAGGTTCCCGGGAGGACCTCGGGGCGGGGGAGGGGGGGGGGGGGGGGGGGGGGGGCGTCTCGTACGCCCACTGTGGGGCCCACGAGGGGGGCCCATGTGGGCTACCCAAGTAGGCCTTGAGGCATCCCCGGTTCACTTGGACCCAACATGCAAAACCGACCTGGGACTCTTTTCCCCTTCTCTTCCTTCCTATCCCCATTCTTCTTCCGCCCCCCTTACAGGCCCCACTTTGTGCTACTTGGGACGGTCCAGAAACTTCAAGGCGCTGTGAATAATGTTGTGCCGTAGTAAGTTGGACGCTCTAAGCTTACAGACCTGCTGTATGTGACTGCAAAATGACTGCCGCTTCCGCACCGCCAGAAATAAATGTCTAATCGCAGTGAGATTAAACCTTCATTATAGTAACACTCGCGATTTCGGTAAGACTCGAAAGTTCGAGTTGATATTATGTTATGACTAAAAGAAGTTTGAAGCCATTTGTCAAAAGCGCAATTGAACGGTTACGTCTCGTGAAGCGAAGAATACAGTTTGTAAATTTCCGACTGCCTCCCAAGATGACATGAACAGCGGCGTTTTCTCCATTGCGAATATCTGAAATATCTTTAATATTATAGTTCCGGTAAAATGTATGTGCTGAAACGTTTGCATCTTCTCACCAGCACTTTGACTTTTAGAGATAGTTTCAGATTACCAGATTTTGTTAAGACAATATTCTAATGTGAGAAACGTCGTGAAGTTTCCCCTGCCACGTCTTGTGCATGTGCAGGAATTTGTGGAGCGGTTGATTAGGGAATCACGCAACATAGTTATTTAGGCCAGTGGTTCTCAGCCAATGATGTTTCGCGGACCCCTTGTGGATCGGCGGAGATGACGGAGGACCTCGTTCGTGGTGAGGGGAAGGGAAAGGTATAGCTTCATTATGAAAGTGATTTAATAAATGGATATAATTAAGGGCTAGTGTGAAGTAGACTTCTATTATAGACGTATACACAAGAAAGCTCACCTGAAAATTGGAACGTTTCTTCTCAATCTGAGAAAAGACAACTTTTATTGCCGAACTTGACTGATGAGGCTGGGCTTCGCGAACCCCTAGAATGCCTTCTCGGACCCCCATTTGAGAACCACTGATCTAGGCTATAAAGATGATGACAAATAGAGCTCTTATCAAAATCGCTGCTTAATATTTGCGCTTTTAAATACGCAATATTCTTATAGGGTGATTTCAGAAAACGTCATTTCGCTCCCGGTACGTAGTTTCCAAACACGCTGTTGAATACTTTCCACCATTTACCCTATTCGTTTGCCTATAAATGATTATTTGTTAGCGTCGCTCTTGGTGATCGTTAAATGCAGCATCACTGCGAGGGAGTTGCCGATACAACTCCAAAAATACGATCAACAACGCATTTGAGCTGCAGAAATCCTTGTTTTTTTCCGCTTTTTTAGGTCTTTCACGGCAGCCAGTTTCCTTTTACTCTGAACAAAGGTCGATACGTGGAAATATCGAGTACCAGCCGATGCTCCTTTATGTCGCCGACTACTCCGGCAGGCCTAGTCGCACACAACGCGAAAGAACCCGAGCGAGTTGAAAAACGCTGTCTTCGCGCATAAAAATTGTATAAGGCGAAATTTCGACAACAGGGTTTCCGGCCAGACTTCGCGCCGGAAGTACGTCACGTGAAATCTCCCGATAATACAGATAAAAATATATCACCAGGAAACGTTATCGCTGGCTTAGATATTTTGAAATATAAAGGAACGATCGAGTTCAATTCTCGTTCAGGTTATTCATCACAACATAAAGGTATACCTGTCCCTGAAATTGTTAACGCAGTTCTACATTCTCGTTACTGGAGATAGCATATATTGACTGGGTAAGTGAAAAGAGTGGCCTTTTGAAAATGAGTTGGCACATGTGGAACATTAAAATTATCTTGCCCCGAGCCAATTTAACTAATTGCAGTCGTGCTAATGCGCGGGCACGCTTTCTGGTGGTTAAAACATTATGGCTCATTTTTTTAAGGAAGAGGATGTGCACAAACAATCCTATTCACACTCCGTTAGATTCCCTAAGCGAATTGAGCAAAAGAAGGTCAGTGTCTGGTCTGACAAGACAACGAACAAACCAAGCATGCAACAAATCGGTTAAAAAACAGCTTACTTATCTGCGTAGCCATATCTAGAATTCTAGCAGCAAAACAAACATTCAAAATACTCTCCGAAATTACGAATCACAGACAGGCCTGTGGTAGGTTAACTATCAAGTGAAAAGGAATAAAGAACTCACAACTTCTGGTTTTTAAAGATACGAAACCTTAGGGATATTAAGTGAAATGTTGGCGCGTACGCCTCAGGCCACTAAAGGGTGTGTGGAGAACAGCGTCTAAAATAGTAATAATTAATTTTGACTACCATAAGGGGGTTTGTCTTAAAACCGAAGTGTCAGTTACACGGCGTCTACGCCTTAATTTTATCTGGGTTTCATACCTTCTTCGAACAGGTTCATCATGTGGCGTTTGGTATTCGACTAAAGGGCGATTCACACACTTGCGTCGAGTACCACCGAGAGGAACTGCAACGGCTTGTGACAGGGTAAAAAACTAAAAACCGGTTTTGTTGGAGGCGACGCAGCCGTTGCCTTAGCAACCCGTGCGTCTCAAGCCGTTGCAGTTGCACTCAGTCGTACTCGACGCAAGTGTGTGAATCGCCCTTAAGACCGAATTTGTAAAAAGCTACTCCTATTTATATTTTGTAATGGCGTCCGGAAAACTTCTTGAAGGTGGGTGGCTGAATTCTACGTAACGGACGTGTTTATTTCTTGAACATTTTGAAGGAAGCAACCCGAGACTAAGCAATACGAAAGGTGACACCTAGAGAGGAAATTTGAGGGCATCTCAAACACAGCAAAAATTTTATTGAGGACAGAACCCTTTATGTAAGGGTTAACCAAAATGAAACGAGCGGAAAGTCTCTTCCCCACTCACACCACTTTGGTTTGAAACAAAGAAATGAAACGACTTCTTACCCTCCACAATAGGGTAACCTTGGAGGACTAAGAAAGACAACACTGGGTGAAAAAGGCCAAACGGGGCAGACCTATAACCTTGAATGAAAAGACATCATATGGTGACCTCACAAACTCCTAAAATACCCACGTAAAAACAAACACACACAAAAAAAACATCACACGCACTACTAAAACTACTGATTCAGGAAACGCTTTCATACTGCTCCTAAAGACGATGACAGCTTATTTACAGCGTTTTCATGTTTGGTAATCGCGACTGATTCCTTCAACAGGCGCTTACGGACGTTTATTTCTGTTAATATTGTGGTTGTTGAGTTGCATAACGGCACGCAATTATTCGACTCCTTAATGCACTTAGAAACTTCCGAATACTGGTCTTTGTTCCTTACAAATCATTTATGTTCGCCCAGCCTATCATTAATACAACGTTTCATTTGGTCTATGTAACATAACCCACATTCAAAAGGGATCTTGTAGACTACACCGGAAACACATGTGATAGAATTCTCCTTGTATTTCTTCATGCAACATCTTTGAGAGGAAGCGAAAAAAGTCAAATCTTAAAAGCTAATAGCTGTGCTGAACACATACGTAAACCAAACTTATCACCGAAATATTTCAAGGAGTGAGTTTTCTTGTGAAAAAACGGCATGACTACGAACTTTTTCTGTTCGGGATTTTTCTGAAATTTCTTGCTTGATGAAACAATGTACGAAAGCTGTTTTGGCAGGAAGTCTTGAGAATATCTTGCAGCCTTAAACCGCGAAAAAATAACCTGAGTCGTCGTCATAATCGAATGGGAACAAACTTTAGGACCGCGTTATTTATCACATTTCGAACTAAATTTGCTTTTACCTTAAAACCAATACGACCGCAGGCATTGATAATATTAATGCTAAGTTTCTGAAAAACACTAATACGTACTCATGCGTTATCTTATCTAAATTATTTTCGCAATCACTCGAACAAGGAGAATTGCCAAAAGATTGGAAGGTGGGGAAGGTGATCCCTCTCCACAAAGGTGGCGATAAGCATAACCCTTTAAACTTTCGTCCCGTTTATTTAACGAGTATTCCTCGTAAAATCCTTGAGCACATCAGTTACACTAACATTTTCAATTTTCTAGACTTAAACTCCTTTTTTAACTCAGCGCAACATGGATTTCGAAGGTTTTATTCATATGAAACTCAACTCCTAACCTTTACTCATGACCTTCACGTAACACTTGACCGGGGTTCCAGGACTGACTGCATATTTCTTGATTTCTCAAAAGCTTTCGACAAGGTTCCTCACGCGTTGCTTCTTCATAAACTCCTAAACTTAACATAGATCTTAATATAATCGCTTGGATAGAATCGTTTCTATCAGACCGTTACCAATTTGTTCACGCTAACGGAACTAATTCTTCAACCTTACCTGTCAAGTCCGGTGTCCTACAAGGTTCCGTATTAGGTCGACTTCTATTTCTTATATATATTAACGATCTTCCCACGCATGTATCCTCTTCTATTAGCCTATTCGCTGATGACTGTGTAATTTATAAGGAAATCATTAACGACTCTGACATATCTGCTCTTCAGACCGATATTAACAACGTCACCCGCTGGTGCGATAATTGGCTTATGGAACTTAACACCTTCAAATGTAAATCTATGAGAGTGTCCCGTCAAAATAACACTTGTCCCTCCTACTCCACCTTGCTTTCTGTGTGAACCTATAAATATCTCGGTGTTCATACAACTGACGATCTCTCCTGGAACATCCATGTCGAATATATCACTAACAACGCTAATCGCTTATTAGGCTATGAACAAAAATTAAGGGCGCAAACGAGCTGGTGTACATTGCACATGGTTGAAAAAACCCCGAGACTGCGGGTAAACGACACAACACTAAAAAGTCTCTTTTTAGTGTTGTTTCGTTTACCCGCAGTCTCGGGGTTTTTTCAACCATGTATAGGCTATCTCAGAAGAAACTTTTCCCTTGCCCCCTGTTTCACTTAAACTTCTCCTATATAAAACTTTAGTGCGCAGCAAACTTGAGTATGCAAGCTCTATCTGGAACCCTGGCGTATCCCTAGCATCATCCATTGAATCCATTCAAAATCGCTCCGCACGTTTTATACTTTCTAACTATCACCGTACAGCCAGCGTCACCTCTATGAAAGCGTCTCTACATTTGCCCAACCTCTCCTTTCGTAGAAAAATAGCTCGCCTCTGCTTATTTCACAAAATTTATCACTCTAACCCAGCACTTTGAGCCTCATTATCTTTAGAACCATCATACATATCGCCGCGCACCGATCATCCACTAGAAGTAGGAATCCCCTACTGCATCACCTCTACCTTTTATGCCTCCTTCCTACCTCTGACCTCCGTCGACTGGAACCGCCTTCCCGCATCCGTAGTCTCACTTACTGACGCTGCTGATTTTAAAACCGCCATAACTGATGTTCTTAACAACGTTCCATAGCGATTCTGTACCTTGCGTTTTTTTTTACGTTTTTTTTTATTGTTCACCTTATATTGCTGTATATAATTCCACTCCTCTCTGTAATGCCTTCGGGCCCTGAGAGTATAATAAATGAAATGAAATATGCTTCGAATGACAACTATCAAAAGTAAGTATTGGTTTTACCTTTGCCTTTCCATACGTATCTCTCACTATCGGATTACTTCAAAATGTTCGGTATACAGCAGCTCACTTGTGCCCATAGATTCTGTTCATTTTTTGAGCGCCAAGAATGCATGATGCATCGTTCTGTACAGATGTGCGGCTCTTGTGAAAGCCGGGTTTTCACTGCTTCGTTATGACTTATGACGTTCATACCTTGAAAACCCGAAATTCACGCTTAGTTATTTTTGTACACATTAGGGTGCCATGAGATGAGGAAACCTACCATTAATTCCTTTCCTCGTCCGATGAGCCCTTGGTGCCCGCAATAGTGCCGAGAAAATCAAACTTTTGATACCAATTTTAATAGAGAAATCGGCCACACACGAATGTAATGTTGTGCTTTTTTATGATGCTTAGAGGCCATTGATTGAGTTATGATCATAAATAGACGATCGCAGAAAGTTTTTTAGGGCCTCTTTAAGATATGTTCACGCATTTGGCTGACGCGCTTTTGGCGAGAGCCGAGCACTTTCGCCTCGTTCTACTAATATTTTCCTTCTCGCTTCTTCCTGTACCTTGCACCCCGTCGGAAGTGCGTTAAGTTAGAATTTTTTTTAAAGCATTACATTTTGTAGGTCAAGTTAATGTAATAAAAATAAGATCAAACGCCTCTCTATGTGGATCGCTAATACGAATCACATGCATCTGCTGAACTGCCGCAAGTTCCCCATTCAAATAACAGCTACGTATTAGGTGCGTAAACAGTAATTAGAGAGTCATAAATCTAAAAAAAAAACGTTTCTAGTGCAGGTCCGCCCAAGAACTATTGCAGGGCTGTGACTTGGTTTGCTTGGTAAAACATTCGAATTGATAACGCGTAATGCACGTATCATGCAGACTGTACGTAGCTCCTCATAAACAGGGAGTGTCTCTGCTAATGCAAACATCAAATGTCGCTATTTGCACGAAACGCCTGACAGCAATCGATTTCTTTGATGATGCATTGGCGTGACACCGGTATGCTTCACAGTTATTTGTACACACAGTGTCGTCGAAAAACGGTCCAGCCTGTACTGTCCATAGACAGATACGACGCGTTTGTGATTTTGCATCTGTATAGTGAGTAGCTGGCACTCAAAGCCTTTGAGTATTTGATTTGGCTTCCACTTTCAGTTATGCTGCGTCCTGGCATGCACCACTCTCTCAAATCCAAGTTAAGGGAAAGTTTATGGTGTCGACCGTTTACAGAGCGGAGAACATGCAGGAAACGTAACCCACTGCGGCGACTCACCTCAATGTGTTCTTCGTAGCGTCGCGTATGGTCTGCGATGAAGTGCACGGACTCCAAGGCCCGTTGAAGGTCCGGGCAGAAGTGTAGTCTCATGCCGGGCGCAGGAGGGGGAGGGGAAGGCCTCCCCGGCAGATTTCCCGGGGACGGTGCTGCGTCTTCCGGGTCCGCGTCCGCGGCGACGCGAGTTGACTGCCGGGGCGGCCTAAGGGTGCCGTGCAGCTTGCACGCGGGCTCGTGCTGCTGCAGTTCTTCGAATGCAGCCTCAAAGCTGCCCCGAGGAGAGCCCTGGGACGAGCTCGCGTCTCTCAACTCGGTGCCGTTGCAAGTGCGGACCAGCACCTTAACTGGAGGGTCCTGCACCGGCCGACGCATCCTCAGAATCTTGGGGAGCGCCCTGAGGAAGACACGCTTGACCCAAGGCGCCATGCGATGCGTGGCCGACGACCGGAAGTGGACGTTGAGCACGACCACGGTGACGCAGATGGAAAGCGTCACCAGGACCATGGTGAAGAGCAGGTACTTGCCCAGAAGTGGAACGACGAGCGACGCCGGAGGAATGATCTCGGCCAAGAGCAGAAAAAAGACGGTGAGCGAGAGCAGGATTGAGATGCTCAGGGCCACTTTTTCACCGCTGTCCGACGGCAGGTAAAAGACGAGTACCGTGAGGAAGGAGATGCCCATGCAGGGAATAATCAGATTCACCGTGTAAAAAAGCGTTTTGCGTCGCATGCTGATGTTGAAGGTGATGTCGATGTATGGCTGCTCGCAACACGTGTAATATTTCTCGTGACGCACCGCTGGAACCTCCAGGATGTCCCACTCGACGCTCAGGTAGAACTCGGTCAGGTCGATGCCGATCTCCACCAGGCTTTGATTGGGAACCTCGTCGACGTGACGCAAGTCCACCTGCAGGGATGGATCAGCGTCAATCTCGACACACCTTGAAAATCCTCGCGACCATATCAAGGGGTTCCCTACGAAGTAAAATCCTTCTATGACTAGACTTATGTTATGCGTTACCGAACCAAACGTTCAAAATATGCTGCAAGCCAGACATTTTCACCTTCCCTTCAAATGTGTTTAAACTGATGTATCGAGTATACGAAACATTACAGTTTTGCCAACTTTTTAACTGTTGTGTTTTACTTGAAAATATTGAATTGAAAATTCAAAGACGACAGGAAGAATAACGCACATAAAACAAAGGGACGGCGGGCACTCGTTCTTTCATTAAAGAAGTGCCCGCCGTCCCTTTCTTTTAATGTGCTATTCTTTCTAGAGTCTTTGTCCGATAACCAACACGCTCCCAAGTTTATATTGAAAATTCATTTGCTGTTTTCCAAAGTTCCTAAGGGCTTAGCAAAACGATTATATTTTCAACAATTCCTTACCAGATACACGAGAAAATGAAGACCTTAAGTGTTAAAAGATCTGCACAAAATGCCTAAGCTTTATTGTTGCTTTTTAAATTGTATGACCTCTCAAACTAATAAAATATATTGTGAGTTCACTGATGAACAGAGCCTTTTTCTGTGGCCTTTCAACTATGTGTAACCCCGGGCATGTACGATACTCAAACAAATTGAACCAAGTTTTGTTTTTAGATGCGCGTCAACATTTTGTTGGGCAATAAAACCAAGTATGAGTTCGGCTGTGATTAGCAAGAACCCTTAATTGTTACACTAGTATTTGGAATGAGGCTACTTGTGAAGACTGCAAGCTAAACCAAAACAAAAGTCAACGTGACAGCCTTGCTGCTACCTTCGTTCATCCTTTGAAACCTGAAAGACCGAATTGCCAAAAATAAGATTTTTTGGGGGGCTAAAATTTTTTTTATATGTTTGAATCATTATTAATTTGACGCAGCACCACAGACCTCAAGGTAAACCAGTTAACTTTCTGAGGCGTTGCGGTTCTCCCGATTGATATAAAGTAATAATAATGACAATTGTCTTAAATTAATTACTATTACAGAATTTACACACGGCGTCCAATTCTACCATTGCTCAGGTAAGTTATGTTTATACACTATGCCTCGTAGAACACGGCCTAAAACACAAGAGGAACGAGCGTTCTTTGTGCATTTGTGGAAATAATTTTGTTCCATAACATCAGTGTGAAGGCGATTGTGCACACTTGGCCTTTTTGAGTCGTAGCATGCAAGGACTCCGGCAGTTGTGAACTCTTTGTGCACTTTCCCTGGCTATTTCCTCATTTCCATCTTATTTGAAGAGGTCTTGTTCTCCTCCTTCGGGAAACCAATCGGCGCGAGGCAGCTTGTGCCCGCCTGCGCGCGAGCAGGTTTCAGGTAGTTCCCTCTTAGACTCGAGAAACAAAGGATGAGCTAAGTCGTCCTCTGGCGACGACACGCCGCTTCTTGGATCTCCGGTTGACTTTGGTTCGATGCCTATGACGCGTCCCGCTCGGCGGATTATGGGCCTCGAATCAAATTCAATAAGAAAAGTAAAAAAAAATGCTTTTAATTATTGGTATTTGTTATTTCATCTGGGGCGCCATTTCTTGTAGCTTGTAACTACGACAAGGTATTTTTCTACAGGCACAATTCTGATTTCTCCAGCAGAACGAGGAAGGGCTCGTGCTTGCACACCAGGACTCTCAAGGGTCAGAAAACATAATGACTCAGCGGTTCAGATAATATCTATGTCGATGCTTCCTAAGCAAGACAGAAACTGACAGTTTACGGCTTGCTGAAACGTCTGGAGCGACGCACCTTTTTTATGAGCATCTCAGGATAAGGTAAGCAGACCCACTAAAGAAGCCCGTACTGCCAACCAAGACAATTAACTAGGATCGTCTCTTGAACTCTCTTTTACCGCCATTCGCAGAGGTGACTGACAATATTTCCAATGGGTTAAAGTTTTGCGAAGGAATTAAGATTTTACTGTGCATGGTATACGTTTGTTAATTTATGAATAATGAATAAACATACATATGATAACAATACAACCATACAAAAGATTGGCTTATTGTATTCGTTGAAGAGTAAACTAAGAATGGTATCGTAGGTATGAATTATTTGCAAACTGGGCATAATCTGTTACTGTTTCTTGCAATTCTTCCCAGTTAAAATGTTGCCTGAATATCAGCAGCGCAACGATTGTTATATTTTTATTGAGTGTAATTATTTTAGATTAAAGGAAAGTATGTATAAAATCATCGTACCTGTTTCTGGGTAATTCTGAAGTATTTAGATTTCTTTTTACGTCCAACTTGGTCGAGTAACATGCAACTTTATCTTAAGTAAATTTCTGGAGCAACTGTTAAAACCCTGCTTAGATGTTACATTAGAGTTTCCAAAGATGCAATAATTAGTTGAAAATTAAAGCTATATTATTTCTCATTCTTAATTATCTGCCCGGTTCCATGGCCAAGGGCACAAACAGGCGATTCAAAGTGGTGCCGCGTTGCTTTTACTCTATCAAGTGGCAAGTTGACGCTGCGATAAATGATGCGAAAACGGCCTTGAATTCACTAGTCATGTTTGAAATTGTATGATTACATTTTATGTTTGACTAAATATCTTTTGACCTCGTTTTTAAACACTGATTCCCCCCTTCGAGAGTTTAAACTATACAAAACAAATGTCTGCAATGTACTGTGGACATCGCACGTCTAGTTTCGGTTTCGCCTCCGGCGTCTGGCAACTAGAGCCTGCTGAGGTATGCCGCCGGAGGGCGCGGGCGTTTGAGTAAACAGTTTCGAGTTACACTTTCGGAATCGGAGAGACACGCCCGCACCGGGGCCAACGCGCTCATGTATTGCTGTACCTTGTGTAGTCAAGTATAATAAATAGTTTTATGTACCGGACATCTCCACTACATAATTGGTGACCCGGAGTTCCGGACAGCACACCTCGGTCACACGACCCCAAGCAACCACCGGTGAGCAAACATGACTTCCACCAACGGTTCCGCGGCTGACACGGCCGCCCAGGCACCGCTTTCCCCCACCGTCTCCACCGTCGCTCTCAAACTTCCGTGCTTCTGGCCGGCGGACCCAGCCCTCTGGTTCGCGCAAGTTGAAGCCCAATTTGCGACGAGACGTATAACCTCCCAACAAACGAAATTTCACCACGTAATCGCCGCCCTCAACCCAACGGAAGCGGCGGAGGTGCGCGACATCATACTCTCTCCCCCGGCCGACCAGCCATTCGACCGGCTGAAACTCGAGCTCGTCCGCCGCACCACCCTCTCCGAGCAGAAGCGCCTGCAACAGCTCCTGACTGCGGAGAACCTGGGGGACCGAAAACCGTCCCAGTTACTCCGCGGGATGCGCCAGCTGCTCGGGGAGAAAGCTTCGACGGTCGACGACTCGCTTCTTCGGCAGTTGTTTTTGCAGCGCCTACCAGCTAATGTGTGCATGGTGTTGGCGGGTGCCGGAGACATGACGCTTGACGATCTCGCTGCCCTGGCGGATAGGGTAGTGGAAGTTGCGTCACCCAGCATCTCTGCCATCGACAGCTCGGTTCAAACGCTTCCAGCCTCAAACGAAGTAAAGAACCTGGTTTCCTTCACGGAATTCCGAGCCCTGCGCGACGAGGTCCAGCGCATCGCGCAGTCACTTGCAACCCTGGAAAAACAACGGCCGAGACGCCCTCGCTCCTTTTCTCGCCCTCGTGGGTCGTCGCGCGCGCCTGAGAGTACTGGAGTTTGCTGGTACCACCACCGCTTTGGCGACAACGCCACCAAGTGCGTCCTGCCCTGCGCTCAACAGGGAAACACCCGGGCCACGCACTGAAAGCGGCCGGTGCCCCTGGCCTCCCGGCGCGCCGCTTTTCTCCATCTTCCATCCGCCCAACTAGCCAAAATGAGCAGCGGGGGGAGCCTTCAATGAACAGTTCTCATAATAACAAAATTAATTTGAAGAGTGAACATTTCGTGCCATCCCAAACGCAAATTCAACCTGGAAAATTGTCTCACATATCAGGAGTGCCTTCTCAACCACGCCTATTTTATGTTGTGGACAAAGTATCCAAGACCCGCTTTCTGGTGGACACAGGTGCAGAGGTCAGTGCAATCCCAGCTTCCCGTGTCGATCGTCTGAGGCGCCCAAGCTACAACTTGCAAGCTGTGAATGCTACAAAAATTGCAACGTACGGCCAGCGCTCTCAGACGATGGACATCGGTCTACGCCGAACTTTTCGCTGGGTTTTCTTGGTTGCCGACGTCAGTCACGCCATCCTCGGAGCTGATTTCCTCCGCCACTTCGGTCTCCTCGTTGACATGCGCAACACGCGGCTACGAGATGCCACAACGCTCCTGTCCGTGCACGGCATCGCGGAGGCCACGGGGGCGGTGACTTCAACACTACTTCGACCGCAAGTCAGGTCAGACTTCGAGGATTTGCTGCGTGAGTTTTCTTCCCTGACGTCTCCAGTGACCACAACTCGCCCCATAAAGCACAACATCACGCACCACATCATCACGTCGGGACCACCCGTTCATGCACGCCCTCGCCGACTACCACCTGAGCGACTGAACGTGGCTCGGCGAGAGTTCGAGCACATGCTTGAACTCGGAATTGTGCGACCGTCCTCCAGCCCATGGTCGTCCCCCCTGCATATGGTCCCCAAGTCCACTCCTGGAGATTGGCGTCCTTGCGGTGACTACCGTTCCCTCAACCAAGTGACCCAACCAGACCGCTACCCTGTGCCCCACCTGCACGACTTCGTAGCCACTCTTCACGGAGCAACGGTGTTCTCTAAGGTGGACCTTGTCAAAGCCTACCACCAAATACCAGTGGAAGAAGCTGACATCGCAAAAACGGCCATCACTACGCCGTTTGGGTTGTTTGAGTACACCCGGATGCCCTTCGGACTTCGGAACGCGTCGCAGACTTTCCAGAGGTTTATCGACGAGATAACACGGGGCCTGGATTTCTGCTACGCGTATGTCGATGATATTCTCGTCGCCAGCACTTCTGCCGAAGAACATGCAAAACATCTGCGACAACTCTTCGCTCGCCTCGAAGAATATGGTGTACTCATCAACCCAGACAAATGTCAGTTTGGTGCTAGTGAAATTAATTTTCTGGGACATCGCATCAACTCCGACGGTCTTCGCCCGCTCGGCGATAAGGTGCAAGCAATTAGGGATTACCCTCAGCCACTTAACAAACGAAAACTTCGGCAATTTCTGGGATTGATTAACTTCCACCGAAGATTCCTCCCAGGTTGCGCACGCACACTGCAGCCTCTGAACAATCTCCTGTCATCCCCGGGACCGAACACCGCTCCGTTGGAGTGGACGGACCAGGCCCAGGCCTCGTTCGTGCAGATCAAGGAAGACCTGGCGGCAGCTGCGCTCCTCGTCCACCCTCAACCAGATGCAGCTACACGCCTCATGGTGGACGCATCTGATGGCGGCGTTGGCGCGGTGTTACAGCAGCTTGTTGGTGAGACTTGGCAGCCTCTGGCATTTTTCTCCAAGTCTCTGTCACCTGCGGAAACTCGCTACAGCACCTACGGACGCGAGCTGCTGGCAGTCTACATGGCAGTCAAGTACTTCCGCCACTTCTTAGAGGGACGGTCATTTCACATCATGACAGATCACAAACCCCTGATCCACGCCTTCACCACCAAAACGGATGGGCTCTCCCCAAGAGAAGTTCGACATCTGGCGTTCATATCGGAGTTCTGCACCGACATCCGCCATGTAAAGGGAACTGAAAACACCGCAGCTGACACTCTCTCACGCGCCAACGTGGGCAGCCTTACGTCCGCTACTCCCATTGATTTTGACAACATGGCAACGCTTCAGAAAGAAGATGAAGAGCTCAGAGATCTACGTGCTTCTTCAGCCACGCTAATTTTTCAAGACGTGCCCCTACCGACATGCACTCAGCTCCTCACATGCGACATTTCCACTGGCACCGCACGCCCGTTCGTGCCGAAGTCCTTTCGACGCTCAGTGTTCGACTCTCTGCATAACCTCTCCCATCCCGGAATCCGTGCCACACAAGCATTGGTGAAAGCCCGATATGTGTGGCCGGGCATGAACACGGACATTCGAGATTGGGCTCGCACATGCACCCAGTGTCAACGCTCTAAAGTGCAGCGTCACACTGTTTCTCCGCTCTCTCCATTCCTGCCGCCCGATGCCCGGTTCAGCGAGGTTCACATTGACATTGTGGGACCTCTGCCGCCCTCACAAGACTGTTCCTACATACTCACTTGTGTGGATCGCTTCACCCGCTGGCCGGAGGCTATCCCCCTGCGAGACATGTCCGCGGAAACCGTCGCTAAGGCATTTCTGCAGACGTGGATTGCGCGCTTCGGTACACCTTCTAAGGTCACAACCGACCGTGGTCGCCAGTTCGAATCTGCCCTCTTCAGAGAGTTCCTAACGCTCTTGGGAACACATCGGATTCGCACCACCGCCTATCACCCCGCAGCTAACGGCCTGGTCGAGCGGATGCACCGGCACCTGAAGGCATCAATCACCGCATACGGCGAGCCCTCACGCTGGACCGAAGTGCTGCCACTCGTCCTCCTGGGCATGCGCACAACACTCAAGAGTGACCTACAGTGCACCAGCGCTGAGTTGCTCTACGGCACTACCCTGCGGCTCCCCGGCCAATTCGTTGCAGCCAACGTAGACGAGCAGCTTCCAGATCCCCTCCAGTACGTGTCACGCTTACGGACAATCATGGACAGCCTCCGTCCGACACCAACCCGTGCTCAACAGAGTCCTACCGTGTACCTGTTTAAGGAACTTGACACTTGTACCCATATATTCCTGCGCCGCGATGCTGTGAGAAAACCCCTCCAGCCGCCGTACGACGGCCCGTTTAAAGTCATTCGTCGTGGCACGAAACACTACACAATCGAAGTGCGTGGACGATCAGAAGTGGTTTCGGTGGATCGACTAAAGCCGGCTCACCTCGAGCATTCAATAACCACTCCAACTAGTGCGCCGGCGAGAAATTCTGCAGACTCTCCGACGACGCGTGGTGGACGAAGGGTTCGTCAACCCGTACGATTTGTGCCGTAACGATTTGTGCATGTATTATTTTAATTTTTCAACATTTCTGGAAGGGGGAGTAGTGTGGACATCGCACGTCTAGTTTCGGTTTCGCCTCCGGCGTCTGGCAACTAGAGCCTGCTGAGGTATGCCGCCGGAGGGCGCGGGCGTTTGAGTAAACAGTTTCGAGTTACACTTTCGGAATCGGAGAGACACGCCCGCACCGGGGCCAACGCGCTCATGTATTGCTGTACCTTGTGTAGTCAAGTATAATAAATAGTTTTATGTACCGGACATCTCCACTACAGTACCATATGGCAAAACATAGCCCAGGTAATTGCATGCACAGAGATAAAACGCGCCTCGAGACTAGCTACTCATGCGTTTATAAGGAGCACAGAAAGAAATAATAGAGAGCTGCATGGATGACAGAGAAGTTTTATTATATTTTGTAATTTTTGTTATGGTTGGCTTGAGTTTTCAAAACGTGAATTGGTAGTTTTTTGTGTTTTTTTTGTATTTTTTAATGCATCACTACAATAAAAGGACAGCTTAACCAAGGTCCTGTCGAATTGCAGTTTCTCACAACGATTTAAAGACCTACCTTGAAGCCGTCATACGTCCAAGAGCCGAACTTCATCAGGCATGTCTGCTCGTCGAAGGGAAAGTATTCGACGTCAATCTCGCATGAACTCTTGTATATTGCCGGGGGCTTCCACTGGATGCGGCCCGTGTAATTGAGCTGAGCCTTGGTCGATAGTGTTACCTCAAAGTTGCCGTCGGCGCTGGAGTAGAGATTAAAAAAGAGTTTATTGTAAATCGATCAAGAATCAATATTTTTCAAATTTGATTAGTAACAGCCTTTGAAAAATACCAGAGCGCAACCACATGAAAATCCACAGCGCAACCACATGAAAAATCCCAGAGCGCAACCACACCAGAATAAATGATCTCGAACAAACACAGCTGCAATAAACTGTTTCACTGCTGCTGCGGATGTTGTGGGGTGATAACATCACAATCAACGTTTCCCCTCAAGGTTGTTTCGTTTACAAAGTGCGCTCGTAGCGTCACACTAAAGTCGACGGCTTTCAGGTTGTTTGTTGACGCCAGAGACATTTTCACAGCGGCTCTTCTTCTCCTACGTTAGAGTAGCAGTTCTTTTTATGTTCATGGGAACGCGAGAGTAGAACTTTGCTTTCTAACATATTTTTAAAAAAAGAGGGGGGTGGGGACGGCGAGGGGCTGGATCTCTGAGCTTATTGTTGCCAAACCATGCTGACGTAAAATGTTTTTGGATAGAATGTTTCTTGATCTTCAGCGAAATATGAGATTCGTGGCGCGTTGTCACGCAACAGAAATTGTGCCAGTTGCATATAAAGATGAGCAAAAAATCATATTTAGGCTCCATGTTTTTTTTTATTGTAGTTCGTTTTGAAATTTGTATGCAATATTATAAAAACTGCAAATGTTATAGTGTGGTAGAGACGCTAGTGGGCAACAGCTAAAAATGCGAGAGTCTAAATATTTATGAAGTGACCAGTTTCAAACTCACCAGTTTGTTTTTCAATTTTATTTCCAAAAAGGACTTTCATGTACTCTGTTTAAAATGCCCAGGACAGAAAACGGACGTATATACACAACCCTACATGTGTCCTTATGCATTTTCGCATACCTCTTCCATAAGGATTAAGTGACTGTAACAAGTAATGAAAGGCAATACCACGGTTACTCTCACAAAAATCTGATAAAGAAAAAATTTTCGTTTGTTTTAGTTATCTCAGGTTTTTGTAATGATAAAAGTTCACCAGCTCGTCTATCTTTTCTCTGGTATTTCAACACCACGTAATTTCGCATATGAACTAAAGCGTAAGGCTTTCCTTTTTTCGTTCTTTTAACGAACACTGCGGTTTGTTTTGTAACGTGATCGCCTAATTGATTTTACGTGCCGGCGTTGCATCTGTAAAATAGTGTTAATAAAATGAACACGTACTTAAGATGTCACAAAGTGACACATTAGTACAGCCGTCTATAGATGTAATATTATGCTATTAATATCTCAATTAGGAGAGGCGCAATTTTTGTCGTCTTTTGTATTATATGTAACACTGAACATACACCGCGTATTTTTTCTTCACGATAGCATCACGATGATGTACACTGCGTGACACAGCTGACGCAAACGACTTCAGCGGGTTTGTTTTTTGCGTTCTACTCCTACAACATAGCGGCAAACCCTCAGCATTTGCCGCTTAAGTTAATACCCCAAAGGTACAGATTCCACCGTAATAGTTGTATTTATTAAAGTCGTTAATTTCTAAGGAAAATAATAAGTTATTTTCTAATTACATCGTGCTAACTGTGCCGCCCAATGCACACAAACACTAAGCGTTGGGACTTTGTAAGACATTTATATATACATGGGCCTTGTAAATTTTTCAGCCAAAATATGTTTGAAATGTTTAAGCACTACCTCAGGGACAAAGAAGCTTGCGAGCTTTTGAAATCGATTAAGGTCTCTTTACGGAATGTGTACAACGCGACACTCGGAGCACGAACAAGCCATCTCTGTTTTTCTATGTTTGCATCTTAGAATCAAAAGACTACCATAAAAAGTACAAGGCTGTTTTAAAGTGTTCGTTTAAGGGAGTAAGCTAAACCGTATAATTTGACGCCCGTCAATACTCTTTAAAGTAAAACCCGAAAAAGTGCCTATGATATGTTCGCGCGAACAGTCTCGAGCAATTTTTAAGAAAGCATAATTCACTACTTTTAGAGCAATTACATAGGCTATACACACAACCATACACAGCCAGACACCCTTCCTAAAAAGAAAAGTTGTAAGACGCTTCGTTAAAAGCCTACTGTAGCTTCAAAGCACAGAAAAGTAGAAGGGCGTTTTCAGATAAGATCGAACAACCATATCCAATAACCATTTTTAATTTCATGAAAAAAAATTTTGTTTGCTGGCTCCATACCCAGAATAATAAAACCAATTCTTGTTTAGGAAAAGAAAATGTATTTGGGAAACAAACTTGTAAGCACCCTCTGTCACGTGCGCGTTTTGCGTATCGCGCGATGTTTGCATTTCGGGCGGCTTCCCCAAGACAGCTGTTCTGTCTATGGATCTAGAAATATTTACTGACAAATTAGGCATAGGAAGGATTGAAAAAAAAAAGTATTTTTCACCGACTATTAGGGTAGTTATTTTGAGAAATAAAATCGCAAATACGGCACATGGCAGAATGACGCTGTGGATTAAGGATATTTTTTCCGTATCTATAAAAGCTAAGCTATTCAAACTTTTCCAGTCTGTCGCTTTGTATGTAGTTCATCTGTGCATAAAATATTGGCGTCCTGGTGAGCGGGAGAAATTTACAAGAATTGCTCACACAGGGGCATTTAACTAACTTGATCATTGTTTTGAAAATCACAAAAAGAAGCCATCTTTAATATTCTTCAAACTCTCCGAAATTAACGTTTACAATATATACCAACATAATATGCAAAAATATAAATAATAATAATGAAATTGTGAAGAATGGGCATGGGCACGTACCATTTATGGCAACAACGTTAGCGTCAATTTGGCCATATTTCCCGTTTTATAACTTCAAAGCCACACAAATACTGCATTATGTTTTTTCAGATCCTGTTAGTACATATTGTAAACGTTAATTTCGGAGAGTTGAAAGAATATTAAAGAAAACCTTTTTACAGCGGAGCTGTTAACGGCTAGTTTCCCCAGGATCGTTTCCGCTGGATTAGAAGTGATGACGCCGAACTCTGGACAGCTACCGCCATCTATGAGCGACGGCGGCAACCAGACAACTGGTTGCCGCCGGTTGCCTTTCTTCGGAGGAAGAAGAGCGGGAGCGGAACGAGCGGCGATGTGCGCAGCAGCGCGAATGGTCGTGCAACCACCGGGAAGCCGCTATCGCCTAAGTTCCACTGCGTCGAGCGCTTCAGACACCCTTGCGAAAGAAGAGCAGATCGCTCACCTGGAAGGTCACCGCCGAAAACACAAGCTAAAGCTCCGCTGCTCTTCCTCCTTTACCAAAGTGAAAGAAAAAGTGTTTTTTTTTTTAAATAATTAAAAAATGCATATTCGGTTAAATGCCCGTATATGTAAGCAATCCTCGTAAATTTCTGCCTCTAACCAGGGCAACAATATTTCCTGCAAAAATGACCTATATACAAGGCAACAGACTGGCAAAGCTTGAAGAGCTTAGCTTTTATAGATACGGAGAAACCAAATCTTTAAACCAGAACGTTATTGCGCAATGTGCCGTATTTGCGATTTTGTTTCTGAAAATGGCGACCCTAATACTCGGTGATTATTACTTTTTGTCAACCCTTCTGCGGTGATTGTAGGGCTCTGAAAACAGCTACAATTCCTGAGCGGTACCCGATCCGAAACGTTCAAGACTGCACTGCCTCTTTGAAGAATACCAACATTTATTCGAAGATAGGCCTAATAAAGGCTTACCATCAGATTCCGGTTGAACTTGCAGACACGCCAGGGCGGCCATAACAACCCATTCCGGCCTCTTTGAGTTCGTCACAATGCCGTTTGGTCTGCGTAACGCAGCCCAAACCTTCCAGTGATTTATTGATCAGGTCATCCGCGGACTACCTTTCTGTTTTGCCTACTTCAACGACCTCCTCGTAGCGAGCGAAACGCCGGAGGAACACAAGCGCCATCTCACCACACTGCTCGACAGGCTACACGAGTATGGCATTATAATTTATAATAGACGTGGACAAATGCCAATTTGGTGTACCAGAGCTGACCTTTCCTGGCCATCAGACTGACTGTCAAGGTATCCGACCACTGCCAGACAAGGTCAAAGTCATCACCGGTTGTCCACAACCTACAACAAAACGTGCACTCCAGCGATTTCTGGGGCTTGCAAACTTTTACAGGCGTTTCCTCCCCCACTGTGCCAAGCTTCTACAGCCATTGGAGACACTGCTGTGCACCTCCAAAAGCGAGAAATCAACGTTGTCATGGTCCCCGGAGGCGTCGATAGCATTTGAGAGCGTGAAGAAAGGAAACTGTAGTGGACATCGCTCGATGTAGCCGCCGGGCCGCTCGCTCGCCGAAACTTGAAGCTCGTCGTGTTTCGTACTGTCTGCTCGCGCCGACGGGCTTTTTTTTTTCTTCTTTTTTTTTCTATCGTTTTGGTAGCACCACTAGCTCGGCTGCTACACCTCCTATGCCTAATTTTTCCGTAAATATTTCTAGACCCGTAGCCAGAACAGGTTTTTTGGGGAAGCCGTCTGAAATGCCAACATCGCGCGATACACAAAACGTGCACGTGACTGAGATGCTGCTTACAATTGTTTTTAGGAAGGACAATTTTTTTTTTTCAAATCAAGGATTGGTTTTATTCTTCTGGGCATGGAGCCAGCAAAATATCTTTTTTTTTATCAAAATTAAAAATGATCACCGGACATGGTTGTTCGATATCTGAAAGCACCCAGAACAGTTGATCAGGCGGAAACAAATACAATTGTGGAGGAACTTTTTTTTTTTTCATTTCACCGTAAAAATAACAAGAGTAGATAAAACTTTACTTGTTGTATAGCACGATGTCGGGCCTCCAGATGTGATCGGACGGCACGTGAAGCATGTCCACACCCCCGTACTCGTTGGGATCCCAGGTAAGCTTGTAGTCGTACCAGTACTACACACAGAGCACGACGAAATTATCACAGTAAGATAAATAAAGAAAACCACCATGGATAGAAGCCAATTTTTGTTTTGTATAATCCAATGAGGAATAAAACAACAACAACGACGAAAACGACGAAGGCGAATTTCGGGAAAACAAGTAGCACGTTAGTACTTTGAAAAACCCGGTTTCAGGACTTTCTTTAATTTTAAGTGGTTAAAAGAAATGGCAGTAATCATCTAAAACTGTATTGTACAAAAGAATGAATTGTTTTCGAATAATAAATATGCCAATGAAATTAGAGCCCAGAATTATAAAGACGTGAAAAAAAAAGTTCTACTTACTTGCTCAACCCAGAGATTCGTCGTCATAATTTGGTTTTTCAGGTTCTGCCAGAAAGGGAAGAAAGGTAGCATGTAAGTGACCGTTCTAACAAACTAATATATGCACACTAACATATTCCCAGGTGACCGGAAATATAACACAGCGGTTTGCAATGCAAAATCAACTGACTTTCTGCAGCGCTGGCTGAACTGATCTTAATCAAATAACAAATATGTCCGAAACTGCTGACCTATGCCATGTTGGTTTTCTTCGCGAAACCAGTTCTGATGGGCAGCCAAAATCTGCCGCTTATTGCTTAGCTTAACGAAAGGAATGAATACCGTGATCGTCGTACTAGAGAACTGGGAATTCATATGATACATGAGAGACACAATTAAATTCGCGCTCACACAGAGGACTATTCTATTCTACCGCTTTGCTCATCAGTATAAATGCAATTATACGACAATAAAAACGCAAAACAAAATGATCGCCACGCAACCGTATGTATTCCAAAACCGCTGTATAAAGCGGTCCCGAGCTACCAGAATCCGTAAAGTTGAACAATTAAAAATACACGAAAGGTTAAGAGAAAGGAGCCGCAATGATGAGGAGTAATATCATGATACCAAAAGGCTAAGAACACGCGAGAAAGAATGTGCGAGACATGTTATTTCTTCTTCGTTCTCACGCGGTTAATTTATATAAAAAAAACATTATGTTTGAGCATAATTTTCTAAGTTGCACCTCAATGTTGGCGTCTCGAGATAAATAGAAACTTTTTTTCTTTTCTCTCGTGCGTCTTCGAGCTACGTTCAAAGGGATAAGGTAGCATTATTAATTTGCATATATAATCTTCCAAGCCAAGTTTAGTCAGCTGCATAATTAAGTACGAAAACAGACATGACTGCGTTGTATAATTAAATGAGAGTACCAGAGCCGAGACCAAAAATGGTAAATTTTATTTCGGCTATTATCACTGGAAGCGATCATACGCCACTGATCTCCGCTCTCTCTCTCTCTCGCGCCGAGAAATTGTTCTAGCATTTTACAATAATGTTTTCTATTTATTTTATTAATACGACATTCAATTAGTTTTATGAGCTACCTTATTCAATTAAGCCTTCCCCGCTGGCTAAGCGAGATCTGTGATATTGTTATAATTCATTCTTACGCAATTCTTAACACAAAGAATATAAATATCCAGTCGCGTAAAGAACTGCATCGAGTAGGACCTTATTAGTCAAGGACGATAGAGCGACAACATCTCGAAACTGGTCGACAACGGATTGAAGTGGATGACCATGTGGATCTTACGCCACCCTACCTTTTCTTATTAAAAGCACCGGACTTATCTCGAGCAACGTGGCGACCACCGCGACAAGCAGAATAAAAAAAAAATCAAGTGTAATGGTTTCGCTTAGCAGTGTGAAGGACTCCTCTTTTGACGCCTGCCGGTAGCACGAAAGCGTGCGTGTACTACTAACTAAAACATGGCCAGCATTGTTTTTAGAGTCGAATCCTATATGCTTCTAAAACACGAGGAAGTCCGTTATACTTCATTTCAATTCAAGTCCGACCGCAACCGACCCTAAATAATTAAATGAAGCCTATAAAACCGCAGTACTAAAAGTGCATTGTCACGATGATCGTCGTGTTTGTAGACTTGCTCTCGCCGGCTAAAACAATCACGCACAGTGAAGGTATCCGTGGTCACTGCGCTTTTCTTCTTAGTGCGTGATCGGTTTATCCGATGATAACAAGCGTACGAAGATAACGAGCGCTGTGACGGGGCACTTTTGGCGCCGCTCGATTGGCTTCATTGAATCGTATGCGAAGCGCAAGTTCGTCTGCTTCTTTTGTAAGGGTTGCGGTGACGTCAGAGAGACGCCGAGCTTTGATTGGCTCTCATTGAAAGGATAGTGGGTAGACCTCAAAGCAAGCTCCCTTGAGGTCTACCCACTATTCTTCAGTCAGAGCCAGTCAGAGCTCGCTTTCTGACGTCACCACAACCTGTGCCAAAGAAGCAGACGAAGTTGCGCTCCGCATAGCGTCGGCTACGGTCGGACTTAGAAGTGAAAAGAGGTGTAGAACAACGGCTCCCAAAGGTTAGGATTCGCTACTTTTTATTTTTTTATTCTAACGAGAGTTCCTCGGCTGACTCGAGGAAGCGAGGCGCATTTTAGTTTACATCACACGAAGTGCTTTCTGCAGCTAAGAGATTTTTGTACTGTGGAATAGAGTGTACGTCTTAAAGTTGCTTCTACGTCTTTCTTTCTTCCAGACATTCTTTTACGAGTCTTTTACACAACACTTGGACTACGTTGATATCAATTCCGCCGTCATGGTTTACATTCTGTTTTTTTCTTCCGATTTTTTTTTTCATCCGCAATAATCACTTTTTATCTACTAGATGACCCACCTCTCTCCTTGTAGTTTGCACAGCCAAAAGAGTGTATGCATCACATAAGTGTTTTTTGTTTTTTTTAAGTACAGTCACTCGAGCACTTCAAATTTTTAGAAAGGCTTGGACATTTTTTTTTCTATATATTTGACCTAATTTTTTTAAAATTAACTTAAGTTATTTTTTCTACCACAGGAAGTTATGAAGACAAGAAATCAAAATTCGAGTACTTGCGGCGGTACAAAGAAAAAACAAAAAAGAACCCACAAAAAACGGCATTCACGAAGGAGCTTGTGCGGTTGTTCATTCTTTACGACTTCCTGTGTTTTATGAAGCCTGTAGAGCGCTTCGAGAAGCTGAATGTTATGGGCGATCAAGCCCCTGCCCTCTCAATGGTTGCAGCTAGTTCAATCGTGTTGGAAGTGGAGAGTTTTCTGTGGAGGACGCCCGCCTTGAAGGGCTCCCCAAAACGGCAACCCACGATGAAAATGTGTCCGATATAAAGGCGGTGGTTCAGGAAGATGGTCGAGTTACTCCGTAGAAGTTGAAGGAACTACTTGGTATAGATGCCATGTCAATTTGGAAAGTCTCGACTGAAATACTTGGTTACAGCGAAAAATCGGCCAGATGGGTCCCTCACCAGCTGACCTCAGAGCACTAGGCGTCCCGTGTGATTTTTTTGCCGCCAGTACCTCCAAAGATTCAAGGAAGGCAAGTATGCTGCTTGGCAGCAAATTGGGACCGGTGACGAGACCTGGTTTACAAGAGTGAACCTGAAACCAAGTCTCAGTCCATGGTGTGGTCGGCAAAAGAAGCGTCGCCACTGAAGAAATTTCGCCGCGCCAGATCAGCCGGCAAGGACAACGTTTGCCAGTTTCTTCAGATTCAAGGCTGTCGTGGCCTCCGTCCTCCTTGAGGAGAGGCAAACTGTGAACTCTGAACGGTACACAGAACTGTGCCTGCCGAAAGTTTCCTAAAACTAATCGGAGGTCACCCGAAGAAGGAACTGCGTCGTCACATCCTCCATCCTGACAACGCACCGCCTCACACGTCTGGCAGAACGTTAAACTTCATCGCTGATACCAGAACTGATCAGCTAACTCCACCCGCCTATTCCCCTGACTTGGCTCTTTGTGACTTTTGGCTCTACCCTTAACTGGAGGAACCCCTCATTGAAGAAGTGTTTGAGACAAAGAGAAGACCTCATTTTCGCCGTTGAGGAGCTGCTTTCTCTCCCGAAACCGGACGATTTACAGCGTTGTTTCGACCGCTGGATTCATCGAATACAAACGTCCCTCGAGGTGGTTGGTGATTATGTTGAAAGGGGGTGAAGTTAACTCCTGTTAGTCGGATACCGTGAATAAAATGCTCCCTGACATTTTCAATACAGCTGCTGTATAATAAGCTTTTTGGTGACCGTACCTTTTGAAAACCTCTGCAAGGGTCTATGCAATGAGGATCATTACTGACACCCTTAGCACTAAAATCAAGGGACTTATATAACTTGCACAAGCAGTGCAAAATAATAAAATAAACAGGAACGTAGTTGATTTCTTTCTAAAACGGTCAGAACGGCCTTCAACCAGTGAAGATATATATATATATATATATATATATGTACAAAAAAAGAAAGAACGAGAAATTAAAATTAAGGAATTGAGGCAGCATAAAAGCACACTGCGAAAAACCGCGAATCAGAAGCGACGGTTTCCAATCCGACTACACGTTCCAGTAAAGTCTGCGTCGCCCATCCAACGCCAGTGGGTTCGTAACGTAATCTGTTTCTCCAGAAGAAGACATTCAAGCCTCATTAACCCAGAGCGCATGTCCGCGTGTCCCCCAAGGCCACGCGCACTCCACTTCTCTTGGAGCAAGCACTCTTTTATTCACCTTTTTATGCGCTACATTTATGTTGGTCGTCTGTTCAAAGCTCGCGTAGCCCCCTTTCCCCGCTTCCCCATTCCGAGTGCTTTTGTCTCTGCCGGAAATCGGCGTCATTTGAACCGTGTTTCGGGTCGGAAACGGTTCTGTTTCTTCGCGCAGCTTCCCCGTTGATTCCCGGACGACCGCAGCACAATGGCCGAAGTAAAACTCTGTAGGGTGGTTGTCGCTTTCGGTTCGGTTGCCCCCGTCTTCCAGCGTGTAAAAAACACTGCGACCGTCCGTTTTCCTTCTTTTTTTTTTATGCTTGTCCGTATCCAGACACTTCCGTCTGCTTTCGAATGACAGGATGTATTTGCGGTCACAGAAAATAAACGGGCATGACCGCAGTCCGGATCCTTGCTGGTTTCGATGCACAGCTTTCTACTTCGTGAACGAAAAAAAAAAAAGAAAAAAAGCGGGGTGATTGTGATGTATTGTCTACTCACCATTTACGCCTGCTTAACAGGCAAGAGTGGTGTTCGAACTCCTGGTGTGTTTTCGATACATTGTTCACTGCACAAAGTCTTACAGTTCGCGGCGTACGAAACATAAAAATGACGAGAACAGGGTTAGGAAACGAATTGTATTGAAGTTGATCAATAAGCTGTGACAGGTTAAGACCAACATGACGTGGCTAGCTCACAAGCTGCTCCCTATTTCCGGGCACCCTACGAAATCCCAAATCACCCCGCGAGAGAAAAAAAAAGAAAAGTAAAAGAGGGTTTCCCTTTTTACCTTACGTGAAGCTTCGATCATGATTGGCCAAGTCGCGGCTCTTGTTTTTAACGGCTGCCAATGATGATGAACAGTTTCGTTTACTTAGTTCTGTTACGGATTTGAATACTTGCCACAGCGTCGGTACACAAAGTAAGTAAATCCATAGAGTTATTATAATGTACGCTAGAGGTTCAAGTGGCGCTAGTGAACTGACGCAAATTGAAGCAGACAGCAACCAGTCCAAAATTGACTTCCGGTAATGCATTTCTATGGGAAAAAGTGAGTGCATTTTCTTTCTGCGCTCGATCATAAGAGCAAATATCCCAAATAATTCGTACGTACTAGGTAGCTTGGAACATTCCTCACTCAGGCTGACGAAATAATTGGTCAGTTACGGCGTTTTTCTTTCAAATTCATCGCATTAAAAACGGTGCTGAAACGGCTTCGTACATGTATTTATGTGCACTGTCGGACACTGTTAGCGCGAACGCGACGTCGGCGCTTTTCAGCGAGGGGGATATACGTGCCAAACGAACGAAGAACATCTGGAAATTAAGAAAGACGGCAAGAACTACGCAGTTACACTGAATCAGTAACTACACGTGCCTGTACGATCAAAATAACTTAAAGGCCACGCAATCTATTCCGATTTTAAATAAGTAAGTACCGCTTTATGCTTTCTGCTCTGAGCGAAGCTGCTTGTTGTGCGCTTAAAATATCACCCGCACGCTCAAAATCTTTGAGAGCAAGTGCCCGATAAAAGCTGCCCGGCAGAGAAAACAACACGAAGAGACACCTTTCATAGCCCAGGGACTTTATTATCTACGTTTTAAATGCTTTTATCCGCTCATGTACGACGGGGTCATTTTCATATAGTGACAGGACTGGCATATTCTCAATATATAAGCGTCACCGGAATGCTGGCGAGCCTTGAACACACTCTATATTCCTTTCGATTGTAATTTTGCTTCGAATCGTCGCTTGTTTTTACACACCTGCTGCGGAACACACGTTTGGGACTGGAATGTAGCGAAGTTAAACATCGTTCACTGATGAAGAAAAATGCGCTAACTAAAGCAATTACACTTTTAAAGTGTCAATCAAGGTACATACTATTCGATACGACCCAAATAACCAAAGTGTTCCGTGTTATTTTTCGGCAAAAAGGCAAAATGCACGCGCGTTTTCTCATAGGAATGCACAGGAGCACCGCAAAAGTAGACTGGTTGCTGTCTGCTTCAATTTGCGTCACGGAAGTCGCATAGACACTAGCGCCAGTTGAACCTCTAGCGTACATTATAATAACTCTATGAGTAAATCCGACTAGAAACATAATTAATGCATTAATAATGCGTTAACCGATTAATCGGTATGTTTGCCGATTAATTTTCTTTCTTTATTAAGGGTGAAAAAAAAATTGGAATGTTGGCCTTCAGGGCTGCAAATATCTCCAATTTCTTTTTTTTTTTTTCATTTTATAAAGAAAAAAAAGAATAATTTTGAAACACAGGCATTCAGCGCAATCCTCAGATTCACAATTTTCAGAAAAGTGGAAGATTTGTAATATCTTACTTTATAGGTAACACAATATGTTGAAAATGTTCACGTTTATATCGTATTGTGCATCGATAATTGTCGGACGTTGGATACTCATGGAGTTTGTTTTAGCTCATGCTGCAGTAGGTCTGGTCGCTCTGTTGGAAACTTGCTGATGCTGAAACAGGGCTGAAACGGGGCTAAAACTTGCGTGTATATTCATGCCTTATCATTCATATTCTTTTTACGTAAAATATTCACTCCTTGGCGGTGTCCCTTATCCTGTTTTTTATTTGTCAAGAAAAAAACTACCATCAGAATTCGATATTATTTAAGTGACAGAGAGGTGTACAGCTATCCACTTCCACACTCGTTCTTTTTTTTTTTTCGTTTTGTTGAAGTGTATCAGTACGAAGTTTGAGAGGCTGTTCATGGACATCATAAAACAGACTGATTGATTAATGTTTATTTATGCATCCCTGAAATATAACTGACCCTGTCTATGTGGGTCTTCGGTTTTGCCAGTACCATGATGTCGTTCCTTGACATCAAATAAATTCACTCCTTATTTTTTTTTTTTCGTCCTCTTTCTTGGTGTCAGGCATGAGCCCGCCTGGAGCTGCCGCTGGTGCAGATCTTGGCGGTAATAGTAGTTGCGCAGGTGAGAACCTGGAGGTGTAAATTGGAGAAGGGCTCCGCGTGTCGGCATCATTCGGCAGAATGACAGTGACGACAAAAGACTCGTTTGATATTGCTCTACAAAAATACGTGTATGGCTCATGCGCCGCCCACTTGTACGGGTAGCAGCAGTTGTTTCTCAGTTCGGCTGGCTGCAACCTCGTTGTCGGAGTGAGCGTTTAACCCCCCCCCCCCCCCCCTCTTTCAACAATACGCAGCAAATTCACCATGCTTTATTATAGCCTCATTTAAACTACTGTCATCTTGTGTCGGCTATAACGACAAAAACGATTCTTCGAAATATATTACTTATAAAAGAAAAAAAATATTACGCTAGACTCCGGCTGTTTCGTATACAGAACCTTTCTTTACAAAATTTCGAAAACTTCTTTTGGGATCACGTACGAATACTGTTTACTTTATGCGATTTGTTTCTTATCTGTGGGATATGTAGATTTTTAGTGCATTCTTTCAAGACTTAGAATGAACGAAAGTAATGTTAACACACATCGTACAGAGACATACGTGCTTCCTCCATCTCGCACGAACTATAACTTTGAGTTGGTGCACTATAATCCACCGTGCTTATTAAACAAGTTTATCTCAAACAACATAAATGTATACACGTTAAATAAAAAATACCTCCGCTTGTACTATGTAAAGCTTCGCGTAGTGGAATTTTGAATTGCTTGTTTTTGTTGTGATTTTTTTTTTAAATGTAAAATGTGTTTTTGAGTACCTGCAGCTGCTGCCAATCTAAAGGGATTCCAGACCCGGTCGAACTGTTTTTTAACAACGTTTTGCCTGGCGATCCGTCCAATTTTCTGGAAAATAGAGCTTTGATCTGATTTGATTGATGAATATATTTGATATGTGGAAACTGTTTTCATATGGAGTTTCTCGGGATTTATGTTGGTGGTTTGAAAGCTATTTGCCATCTTGTTCGAACACTGTTCGAGTTGCTCAGAGTCTCTCCGAATTATTTTATTTGACATCTGGGGTTCGTCAGGGATCGTTCCTGGGCCCCCCTTTGTTTTCGACATTTACATTGATATAGTGTCTTGTGTACGTAGTTCTAAACTGCTACTTTTTGGTGATAGTACTTTTTCATGAAGATTCATGCTATTTTAGACTAATATACAATAAAATGGTGTGTACTTAATTCTCCAGTGGTTTAGGCTAAATGAACTGTCTCTCAACCCCAAAACAACAAAGGTGTTATCTTTTTGCCGACGGCATGCTGGTGTTGATTTTACATATAATCTCGACGGAATACCAATAAAGCGTGCATCACTCATTAAGTATCTTGGCGTGTGTGTCGACAGTGGCTTGACTTCTAAAAATCTTTTGTTGTGGGCAGTACTTATAAAGTGTTAGTAATAGTATATCGATTGACGAAGAATTTTAGGAACCCCCATACTTTTACAGCGGAGCTGTGAAGGGCTAGGTTCCCCTGGATCGTGTTCGTGTATGTCGACACAAACCTACCTGGACAGCTACCACTATCTATAAGCGACGGCGGCAAGCACACAACCAGTATAGTTTCCGCCGTCGCTCGTAGATGGCGGCAACCTTTTCAGCTATAATAGAAGAATGGAGAGTTGGGCGCGTTGGTGGGAATTCATCGTAGGAAACAGCGCGAAAAACAGACGACGACGAAGAAGAAGCTCACAATGCATCGAGTACAGCTCCGCTGGTCTTCCTTCTTCACAAGAGTGAAAAGGCTGAACTTTTTTTTTTTTTGTATGTTTCCTTTTTTATTTATTTATAAGCTCGCGACTTGAATTTCCTACTGTCACATGGAACTCGTTATGTAAAACGCAGTCTATGAGCATAGAAAACGTTCAAAAAAAGGCTATTCGAATTCTATATGATAGATTCTTTGAGCGCCGCTTTTATTATAACTATGAATATATACTAACAAAATTTCCACGTCAACCTCTGTCTACCGAAAGAACTTTTCGTGACTTTGTGTTTTTACATAAACCTATAAATGGGGCAACTGATTCTGTGCAGCTTCTTGAAAAAGCTAATCTCTCATGTTCCTTTACGTGTAACCAGACATTTTGCTAGTTTTTATGTTCACTCCCCCTGTAAGACTTCACAACTTTCTCGGATCCAGTCATTGTATAACATCACCGCTCCCGCCTAACCTTTACATTTTGTCATCAATTACATTGTACCGCAGCCAATCAAATGAGAACTTATCTGCCTCGTATAGTTTGTTATATTTGTTGCTTGTTAAATGTTTTCTTTTTCTTTTTCCTTTTCCATCGCTTGGTGGCGATGGTGTGCCAAAATGAAGACCTTCTTTGTTGTTTTTGGACACCTAAATAAAGATTATTATTATTAATATAATTATAATAATTTGCATTATCATCACTACCCTAGTCATAGGTTTGTTTTGTTTACTGCCGATTCTATGACGACAAACATATCTAGCTTGACGTCTTCGTGCAGCTCTTAACGTGGTCGCATCATCGGCGCTCCGTTGTATGGTAAAAGGCGATAGATATTCAAATCTATGCTAGCGTAAGTCGATTACACCCTTCCTAAAGAGATTATATTTGCCGGCGACTGGAGCACGGTTGGACTATATAAATCCCCGGGGAGAACCTAGCTTAATTCTCTCTCTCTCTCTTTATCTCTTCCTCTCTCCTTTTTCTCCCTCTACCTCTTTTTTCTCTTTCCAGCGCAAAAGGTAAAGGGAGTTCAGTACCGGCATTCTGAGTGGATGGTCCGCGCTCATAAAGCGGGCACTCTTTTTCCTCTGTTTCGGTGCTGAGGCGAACAAGTGCTGGAATATTGAGTTTTTTTCGGCCCTTTGTCGGTGCTCACCGGGCGTTATTAGGGATCCTCAATGACGTCATCTATTTCGCCAACGAAGCGCGCAGGAGAGGAACACGGGCTCCTTGAAGCGAAAATGGGCTTCATGAACTTTTCCGCGGGGAGGGTTGACGCTGTTCTGGTGTGCACGACTCGACTCACTCGGAAAAGAACGGGCAATACACGTCTCAGGCACGAGCGTTGGCAGAATTAACAAGTTATTTCCTACTGCCTCGAGGTCGTTCATTCCAGCTTTGTGTTTCCATTATTGGCGCGAAGTGTGCACACTGCAACAGTGACGCGGACGGGATATAATACGCAGCAATCAATCATAAATGTTGCCGAAAGCTGACCTGGAAGCGGTAGAACGGGGGACAAGCGATGGTTACCGTGCTCCTCAACACAACCAAACACATTCAGCGATCAACGCGAGCCACTAGTTTTTTTGAAAAAAAAAAAAGATAAACAAAAAGGAGGTAATAGTGAACGCTATCTCCAGATATCGTCTCACTTCCAAGTCCGGTTCCTTTACGGATGTTTACGTGGCTACAAAGGTAGCCGGCAGAGCCGTCGAGCGCTGAGGAATCAAGTCAGCAATGTTCCATATGAGGCTCTCCCAACAGGACACTTCAAGAACGCGTGAAGCAAAACTTCTCCACCACATAAAGTGCGGCGATCCGCTTCCATCCGTTTTTTTTTTTAAATTGTTGTTGCTGCGGGGAAAGTTTCCCTCCGTTAACATCCGCTGATGTCCTTTCCGGAGGCATAGAGCACGCTGATCACGTGGTTCCGCATTGCCATTCACGCGCTCAGTTGGCTGTGCAGTCAATCGGTCGAGGCCTCTGCTGCTGTTCGAGTTCAGAAAAAAGGAAAAGGGAAGGAAAAGAGGGTCCGGCAGAACAGATGGACAAGCGCGTCATTGGCGGGAGGGCGTGTTATGTCAAGTCAGACGAGCACCGACGTCACGGAAAAGCAGACGAGGCGAGGAGGAAAGCCGCGATGTTTGCCCGATGGATGTCCAAACACAAGACGAACTACCGGACTTCAACTTTTCGTTTCATACGGCGGACGAATGTCGCTTCACGCGTTCCGAAGTATCCTGTTTGGACAGCCCTTAACGCGACTCGAAGGTATTCTTCGGAATTCCTCTCGCTGCAGCTCTCGAGTCACAGTTGAAATGCTAATATATAATAAGAAAAAAGACGGTGTTCGCTGATGACATGGTGACAGAATTGTCCGTGGACACATATTCAAAGCACGTTTCTTTGATACATGTTTCGAAGATGTCTGCAGGCAGTTTTTGTACGACCAGTGGGACACACCCGTCACAGAAGAAAGGAACGCGCATCCGGCAGTGTCTGCGGCATGGAGGTAGTAATTCAATATAGTAATTGAATTAGTGTATTTTAAAGGCGGTAACTAAATTACCGTGATTTAATTGCGCACTAATAATTGCGGTAATTTGATCGCAGCAATAATGGCGATTGAATACCAGTAATTAAATTGACATAGTCTAATTAAATGCTAAAGTAATGTCTCATCATAATGCGATGGTTCTTATGGAATCTAATTGTAGTTGTAATTCAATTACTTTTTAGGAAATGCACTCGCAAAACTTTATTCACAAGTACGACAACTTTTTGAAGATTTGGTCACCAAGTGTCTGCCTCGCTGCCCTTCTGCCAACTATTTTGTGATTTGGAAGGCGCCGACCTGCTGACTATGGGCCACTGTCCATGCCGCAGCACAAGCAGTTAGCGTGCCTTCCGTTGCCAGGAAGAAAACAAACGATAAAAAAAAAAACTGGATTGCGATGTGGACATAAAATACTACCTTATAACTACTCCTGTCGGCTATTTCCAGAATATTTAAGAGTTGAAGTGTCCATTTGATTTTTTAGCGCACTAACGCTAATAAGTCACTTCTAGTTTGAACTGCCGTGATAAAAAAGTGAAAGCCGTTTACAACTCCCTGTAACACCGAATTAGAGCGCAGCTCTTGAGGAGGAGGAGGGAAGGGTACTGGGGGGGGTGACCTTGGGGGGTCACGTGACGATGCCGATGATGTCATCAGTGACGTCACTGATGACGTCATCAGTGACGATGACGATGCGGACTCCGATGACGTCATCAGCGATGATGACGATGACGATGCGGATGTCGGTGACGTCATCAGTGACGTCATTCTTTATGATGACGATGCGGATGCCGTTGACGTCATCAGTGACGTCACTGATGACGTCATCAGTCATGATGACGATGCGGATGCCGGTGAGGTCATCAGTGACGTGACTGATTACGTCATCAGTGATGATGACAATGCGGATGCCGGTGACGTCATCAGTGACGATGACGTCATCGGGGAGGTCACGTGACCTCGGGGGGAGGGGGTCACGTGGCCTTGGGGAGGGGTTCACGTGACCCTGAGGAGGTCATGTGACCTCGGGGTGGTCACGTGACCTCGGGGTGGGGGTCACGTGACCTCGATGGGGGTCACGTGACCTCGGGGGGTCACGTGACTTGGGGAGTCATGTGACTTTGGGTGTCACGTGACCTTGTGGGCCACGTGACCCTAGGGGAGGGGTCACGTGACCTCTGGGGGTCACGTGACCTTGGGGTGACCTTGGGATGACCTAGGGGGGTCTCGTGACCTTGGGGGTCCCGTGACCTTGGGGTGACCTTGGTTGCGACGGCGACGCCGCTCAAGCCGGGAACGGGCCCCTAAGAGCTGCGCTCTAAAAGAAGAGTAACGATCTTGGTAGTGTCGGAAAATAATGAAACTCACTCGTTTCATACTCAAAACTCAGTTCCCATAATATTTCGTTATGAAAGTAAGGGTTTCACAAAGGCCCAATGTGTGACAAACGTAACGCATCGTGTATTCCGTGTGGTGTCGACTGACCACTCCTGGGCCCTAGACTCATTAAAGAGTAGAGGTTCAAGTTTACGGAGCGCGGTGATTGCACTCTCGCGACGATGGCGCCGCACTTTTGTCGCCCAAGTCCAATCGGCGCACTCCGCGAAACTTTCGGATCCAACTTTGGGTTCGACTAGCGAGGTGGGCGAGACCGGGAAATGTACAGTACCCCTCAAACTTAACGCCACCACCCGATTACACCCCGGTTACACAAATATTGATCTATTGCATGCTACCTAAAGATAAATTGGATGCTGCAGCTGCTCGAATACCTTCCCCTGGTTGGGTTCTCATCGGGGACACGTATGTTCACCAAGTAGTTCGACCACTAGGTTCAGGGATAGCTCAACAAGTGAATAAAGCGGACGATCTAGTGGCGGCGTTAAGTTTGAGGGGCACGGTATATGCTGTCTCGGGGCACGATAAAGCAAGCAACTTCTAGCGCAACTCAGCGGAGTTAAGGACCCTTAAGGCTGATTACATAAGACAGGGAATCCTCAATGGTCAGACATGCAATGATCAGATGCTTTATTAAGGTGGCGATGCAAGCGAGTTGGTTCATGACTTCTGAAATTGGAAAACAGCGCGCAAATAGACGAAGACGACGAGAGAAGAGCACAGGATAAGCGCTGACTATCAACTGAAGTTTTCTTAAAAACGGCTCAAACAAGAAAACACCACACAGCCAACCAACGCCGAAACAACCAATGGCGTGTCGCTCACCAGTCATCTATAAAATCTATCTCTTTTTTGTGAAGATAAACAGAAGGTTGGCTGACGCAGTGCCCCGTGCCAGCTTTTTCGATAGCATGCGCCTCCAGCACTTCTCTTTGCACTTTTGTGCGCCCCCTGCCAATGATTAAGGTATTTTGGAAGACGGGGTGACACTGGCAGTCTCTGCAATGTACGTGCAAGTGACCTCCGGTCATTGACCGCAGGGAATTCGCATGCTCACGCATTCTCTCGTGAGCATGCGAATTCCCTGTTGTCAATGACCGGAGGTCACTTGTACATACATTGCAGAGACTGCCAGTGTCACCCCGTCTTCCAAAATACCTTAATCATAGGCAGGGGGCGCACAAAAGTGCAAAGAGAAGTGCTGGAGGCGCATGCTATCGAAAAAGCTGGCGCGGAGCACTGCGTCAGCCAACCTTCTGTTTATCTTCACAAAAAAGAGATAGATTTTATAGATGACTGGTGAGCGACACGCCATTGGTTGTTTCGGCGTTGGTTGGCTGTGTGGTGTTTTCTTGTTTGAGCCGTTTTTAATAAAACTTCAGTTGATAGTCAGCGCTTGTCCTGTGCTCTTCTCTCGTAGTCTTCGTCTTTTTGCGCGCTGTTTTCCAATTTCAGAAATCAGATGCTTCTCAGTGCGGAAAAGTGTTAACTCAAACGTCATTAAAGTCTGATAGCAGAAATGAAATCGCCGTATTTTCCGGTTATAGTATTTTCATCCCTATCGAAAATGAGAATGAAAGATTATCCCTTCTTAATGGCAGATTCTTATGTCGGTCCGAAGCACGGTTTTCATCAAGGAGTCGTAAATTTTGGGCGTTAGTGCAATGCAAATTAAAGTGGTTCTTGAGCTTTTTTTACAACACTTGCGAGTGACTTATCAGCGAAGGGAAATAAGATTGTAAAACGTATTTACACCGCACCGTTAGTCTATTATCACTCTGATGGCAATCAGTACCTCTCTGTAAGTTTCCGTAAAAACGATGGATATTGGCCTGTGCAAATATCGGCTTAAATATTCGAGACGAGGTTTTAATAGATCTTTCGAATAACTCATATAACGATACCCTCCGAAACTCCGCCCACGCCTCTGCGCATGCAATATATCATTGGGGAGTTTTCGCAGATCGTATTCGTCGTCCCGCAACGGCCCTCCGGAACCCGCTACGATACCCGAAACTCTACAGTCAAGGCCATCGGCGCGCAGTCGCAGAAGCGGCTGCTTCGTTGCGGAAAGCTTAGCGGAGAGGGACACGCGGTTTACGAAAACTCCCCATTATCGCGTATCGTTATCGGAGGTATCGGAAAGATTGACTAGAACTCCCTACTAACTTCTGTCCAGTTTTGATGTTTATTGGAATACAATGTATAGCCTAGCTGGTATCTAACTTTACGCAAAACGTAAAATACATATTGGCAACATCCGGGTTTGTCCCAAGAGTATGAAAATATCGTATCGAGGACCTTGCGGATAACGCGTAGAACTAATCAAGCTTCTTTTCTTATTTTTTTTGTTATAAAACGAACGTTGATATTCTTAATTTAATTTAGTGATTTCCGATGCACAGAAATACGTTTCTTCTAAATAGAAGGGTGAACAAAAATATTTCTGTCACAAGGAAAGCAATTCTACCAGAACCTGGTGTTTTTTTCATGTTTTCATTTCATTTCGAACTATTTACTCAATAAATGTTCATGGACCTGAAAACAAGAAGATTGCATGATTTGTGCACCCTTAGTTCAGTCGCCTAAGATTGTAAAACCGTGCAATCGTCGTAGAGTTTCAGGCACTCTTTTTCTCGCACCGCATGTAATGTACAAACCAAGCTAGCCTTTGTTTATTTATTTTTTCTAAAAGGCAACAGCTTGATAACCAAGTTAGAGTGTTCCGTTGAGACCTAGCGCTTTCCTTAGAAGCAAGCGCAGACTTGACTCTGCAACAGAAACGACCATGCATGCACGTGTTTTTTTTTCTTTACTTTTTTCCACCTGTTTCTTTATGCTGATGTTTTTTTTTTTTTTTTTTTTTTTCGTTTTTATTTTTTTGAACACTCTCATTACCTTAACGCGCAGAATCTTGCGCGGGAGAAAAGGTACCTGAAACTCCGATAGAAACCTGAAATTTCCACCAGAAGCGCAATTTTCCCGAGCGCATCCGAAATGAATGCACTCCAGCAACAACTGCGGGGCCGAATAAGGTGACTGTTACGATATATAATGCAATATCCCACTTCACATTTTCTATAATTTGAATATCCGTATTCCCGTTTCTTTTATTTATTTCCCATTAAAGCTTGTTTTATTATTGTTTGTTTATTACAACTATTAAGTTGCTGACTCATTAAAAAAAGGCAGGGCGTGTCGGGTCTGGAGCATGTTATTATCGCTTCAAAACCAGTGATATTGCGACATCAGCCGATAATGACACGGAATAAGGAATCAGAAAGCAAGAGGTGTAAAAATAAGGAGACACACGCCCCATATTTCTTACTAAACTGCCACTGACTGTATTTGACAAAATGCTTTCTTCATATTGTCTCTAACGAGTGTCTGGTATAAAACGTCTGGCGCTTCTTTTTTTTACCTCCAATGGTTGTGATTAATCAAAATTATGTTAAGCCTAAATTATTAATGATTAATTCAATGCTGAATTCAATGTTCCGTTTTGGGGAAACATAACATAACAGGAGTTTAACTGTGGACTTAGCGAAATACTTATCCTATACGGCATTGGTTCTCAAGCATTGCTGATTCGCGGATCCCTTGTTGATCGGCGGAGATAATGGAGGACCCCGTTTTGGGTGAGAGGATCAAGTCAAGTCAAAATGTGTTTTTATTTGTACACAAGATTTTAGATAATTACACTTATTCAGACGGGGGTCCCAAAGTTGGTAAATGTATAGGTTAATTAACATTACGATTTATTAAGTGGATATTAATAAGAGATGGTGTTAAGTAGACTTCTCTCATTGACATATACACGGGAAAACTCACCCCAAAATTGGAACGCTTCTACTCAATCGGATAAAAGACACCTTTTATTGCCGGGCTTGACTGACGAGGCAGGGTTTCGCGGACCCTAAGGGGTCCGTGGACCTCCATTTGAAGACCGCCGCTGTACTAGATTCCTTTATATTAATAAGGCGTTATACTAACGTGGACACCACGCCGACTTGATTAACAAACGCTGGTGTGTTCTTCACTTCTCCATCAATCGGGCTAACCAAATCGGAACACAATTCAATTAGTATGATTGGTGACTACTTACTTTAATTACGGGAGGCGCATAATCAAAAGATAAGTAAGGAGTGCGCACAAGGCACGGGGCGGACCATACGTCGAAACGACGCGTCAGAGTACTGCTTAATTGAACCTCTTTTGTTTCCCAGTGAAGAAACATTTCCATCGGCTGCCTTCACGAGCGAGGTGTTCGCTGGAGTGGGTGTGCGCGCTTAGGATCTCGAATGGGCCAGAGCGCTCAGCGTGTGTCGACTCCAGTGGATGGGTCCCCGAGTGGTTTTTGCGTGTCTTCTCTTAGCTGTAGCACTTCGTGTACCGACGTCAAGCAGAGCGTGACGCATTGTGCTTTCTATGCTACTGCGCCGGCCAAGTAAGTTGCGGCGAATCAGCACTCTTCGACGGGTCCACAAAAGGGTTCCACCGGGCCGACGAAGAGCAAGCGGTCACGCGAACTGGTCGATGCCAATAACGTCATCAAGAACAATTTCTTGCAATCCCTTCGCGGAAACCACGCAATAAATGTGGAAAAATCGGGTATTGAAATGAGATACGGGCGGTCTCTAGGGGGAATTTTCGAATCTTATTAATAAACACTGAAGCCCAAAGAACAAAGACAAGTGAAAGACGTAAACAGGGCAAGCGGTAAACTCATAACTGCCGTTTAATGAAATGGTTGGGAATCGAAAGATTGATGTTAAGGTTACTTTACATTTAAAAGCAATTTTATCATTGTAGAATCGTCTACAATATTATTCACTGAGCGCGTTATTCATTAATATGAATAATCTCACAAATTTGCTGATTAACATAAATGAGAGGCTACATTTCAAATTTACCTGTAAATTACGAAGATGAATGTAAATGAGAGACGATATTTACACGTAAAGAAGAGAAAAGTTAATTCTAGCTAAAGAATTTTAAAAATAAATAGAAACCAGAGAGGGATCCGGCCTGTTTTAATGCCCTACGTTCACCGAGTTTCCCACAACTTAAAACTAGTAGCCGCGAAATTTGAGGCTTCAATCCTCTTTACAGTACCCGACAAACTTAAACAACTGTGGCCAAACATCAATAAGTAGCAAGACTCTTATGACGAGTGCAAGATAAACTATGCACGGAAGGTCGTTGACAGTTGCAGCGACATCATATACAAAATCCCGTTATTTCGTTGGAAAATGTATGTGGGACAGTCTGTGAGGTGTATTTACGAGAGACTGAGCGAGCATGCACTGTCTCTTAAATCACCACCAGTGGGTGATCTAACAGTGCATGTGGTTGACTGTGATTGCACCCCAATATTTCCTAACGCAAAATCACTCAAGCTGCATAGTGACTAAAGAACTGGAGAAGTCTATAAAGCAAAAGTGAAAATATCAAAAGCTTGCATTGAAATAGCCTAGTCGGCGAAAAAACGAGAATATATGAATTGGTGCCCCTGAATTACCTTCTTCCTTCTTTTACGTGTAGACATCGTCCCTGAATTTGTTTCACCATCGTTTTTTATATGTACATTTTGAATGTAGACTGTAATTTAACTTAATCAAAATATTCGTGAGGTTACTTATATTAATGAACAGCGCGCTTAGTAAATAATATTGTAGTTAATTCTTCATTTTTATGATTAATTTGAACATTAAAAGTACCTTAATATCATTATTATTTTTAACAACCATTTCATGAAACGTCAGGTGTGGATTTAGCGCTTGCCTTATCTACGTCTTTGACTTGCCCTGGTCCTGCTCCAGTGTTTATTATTTATACCTAACTCGCACACCATATAATTTTTTTTGGATGCTAGTGCAGAAAGAGATTTCAGCAAGTAAAACAAACAACCGCACCTCCAGGTGGTGAACGATGTTGATTGGGGCAAAGCTCTGGTGGTGCCTGTCTGCTTAGACGCTGAGCCGCAGCATGCCGAACCTTTCGTTCGTTTTCATCCATCTCACGCTGCGGTCAAATGCTCAAATGCGTATATAACCACGTTCCATCCACACATTCTCTTTCTGACACGAATGAAAACGAACGAAAGGCTCGGCATGGTGCGGCTCACCGTCTACGCAGACAAGCACCACCAGAGCTTCGCCCCAATCAACATCATTCACCACGTGGAGATGCGGTTTTTTTTTTTTGTTTTTCTTTTCCCTACACGAGCACGGGAGCACATGCTCACGTGCTCGTGAGCACGTGAGCTCACGAACAGGAGCACGTGCACCCGACTGCGGACGGACATACGGACATGGCTAGCCCCTAAAGGGGTATTCACAGGAGGGAGAAATTCCGGGGATTGCTCCCCGACACGCGCGCATCACGAGATAAAAACGCGAGGCTTTTGCACGTCGCAAAGCCTGACGTTTTCGTCATGGGATGCGCGTGCCGGGGAGAAATCCTGGGGATTTCTCCCCGGCACGCGCATCCCATGACGAAAACGTCAGGCTTTGCGACGTTTTCCGTATGTCCGTATGTCCGTGTCCGTCAGGCTTTGCGACGTATGTCCGTATGTCCGTGTGAATACCCCTTAAGGAGCTTCGCCCCTAAAAGCCCCCCCCCCCCCCCTTCTTCTTAACTATCCCGTGTTTTGGAAGTTGGGATTATCACTGTTTGGTAAGAGGTAACGCAATTGATATTTCGTTTTCTTTTTATGGCTATGTAAAGAATTGAAAGAGAGAGAGAGAAAAAAAGAGACGAGTTGAAACAGTCCTGGAACGTTTAAGCATTCGACAGAACTGTGTCTGCCCGGTTGGGTGAAAACTAGATTTTAGAGAAGTCCTCCAACGAAGCCCTAAAATTTAGGGGTCCCAATATTTTGAGACAAACTTGTTTTATTCTTCAGGGACTATGACCAATACGCAGCAGTGGTTTCAACATTGGTTTCAGATTTCCGCGATGTTGGAAGATACCCAGATTGCCCATATCTTTTCTATTATCTTTTAACACAGCTAGGAATATTTTGTCGTTTTTTTAGACTCACCTCCTCAAAGGCTTTAAAAAAAAATCATATAACATTCAGTCACCATACTGTGGCAGACTAAACTCCCGCCGTCTAAACAACTAACGGCTAATTTGCTTTTTGTTTTGTTTTTGGCACAATAGTACTACACCAGGAAACATCTATCGGTCTATCGGCACTTTACTATTTGTCTAAGTTAAAGTCAAATTTCTCGTTAGTTGTTTAGATAACGTCAGGTTAGTATGAAGAGAGTTAAGTATATAGAAATCATGCTTATTAATTAATGTGTTTTCTCTTGTTAGGAAAGTTCATCTTTCCATAGTAGGGTCCGCGTTGTTCTTTTAGGTTTCTATGTTTGGGGGGGGGGGGGGGGGGGGGGGGGAGCATTTGCGGGGCCCGAGCGGCCGCAATCCGGGAGTGGTTCCCCCGCGGTCGTTAAAAAACGTCTCGGGTTTCGGGAGTCTGCTCGGACAGATCCCTGGGACAGCACGCGCTTGGAGATGCTTGTGGCTTTTAACCGAGTGTGCCTGTATATAGAGGGTTTCGCCGCTTAGTGTCAAATTGTCACTTTTTCGGGTGTAATAATTTAGCTGTTGGCGCCAGCCAGACTGGGGAAAATGTGGGAGACGACTCTGGAAGGAATTTGGGTTTGGCGGTTGGAGCGCCAGGCTGATAGCTCGCCGACCATTGGAGAACAGTGTACCGCGTGGGAGTGGTAGAATTTGAAGAGATTGGTCGGTTTCTGAGGGGAAAAGAGGACCCTACGGGCCTACAAAAAGAGTGCCGAGGGGATTTTGGGGGGAGACTTAGAGTTGGGATTCGATTGAGAAAAATTGGCGACGGGGTCGAGACTCTAGACGAGTCAGGATAGTCTCCCGAGTTGGGACTTGTAACTAGTGTAAATAAATGCACATAGTTCTCTACAAGCAGTGAGTCGACCCGTTAGTCGGCGACGTTCGTGCCACTACGCTCCAGACCATCGGAGCGGAGCCCGCCTCCCACACCACCGGGAGGACCAACAACTTAACTCCGAGTTTTCCGGCGACGCTGTTACACGCTGTAAGTGAGAAATTTAGAAAGTGCAGTACAACAGCTAGCGTTTTTAACGCGCATCAGGAAATAATGACACGCAACCGCGCGCCGGTACGCTAATTTAGATCGAAACAGGCACCGGTGAGGATCGAGCCCAGGATTACCGGGTTTCTGGGTTCTGCGGCGCGAACTCACAAGTACTTCGAGTTGCGGTGTGTTAGCCCACCCAGCTACCGATCACCACCCATCACTGGCCTACATCGATGGATTGAGACATCTAACGAAGAAACGAAAAGAAACTGGCTGCGACCTTTACTCCAAAGTCCTATAATTCACGGAATGCAGCATTTAAAGGGATGACACTTGTTAGCCTGCTCGACCGAACAGGCTAACAAGTGTCCTCCGGTGCGTCTATTCTAAAAGTCTGATACCGCCTGCTAGTCATGCGAGCAGACGAGCGGCAGCCTCCGGCACCGTCTGCTATTTCACCGCCGTCAATCGACGTCTGCAATGCCCTCAGACGTGGACACGAAAGCTGTGCGTCGGCATCCGTTTTCGCTTCCGTCCGTCTGCTATTCAAGTGCCGTTTAAAACTTTTGCAACGCTCAGAAGACGCGACTATGAAAGCATCGTTCTAGCGTTCCATCCTGCACGAGCCACGGTCTAATACAAGCGTCTGTCATCGTCTATCAATGCGCGTAATTCGCAACTTTCAGCGATGGTGGCACCACGGTGTGAAAAACGCGCTCCCTAGCTCCCGGATGATCGACTTCAAAATAAAAATGTCTGCCAACACCTTCTTGACGTGAAAAAGTAACGTAAGGCTCTAATACAGCTCGTATATCCAAAAATTAGACTTACCTACGCGTCGCAGACCCAGCCTCGCACCCCTGTCCTACGACGATCACCCAGATGAAAGCCATTTCGATGGGCACCAATGCCCCCCTTATCGGTGGTGAAAGTTGCAAATAAGCGACTGAGAAAACTATAAAAATCAATAAAATAAATATGCACTCTTTCTAGCTTTACTGTTCCTGTTATTTTTCTCACATGACATCCGCGAACAAGGTGGGTGAGCGCCCCCCATGACGCACAATAAAAATGCAACATAAAAATATTCGCTTTAGTGGGCCAGGTACACTGCCAAACTTAAAACCTAGACATACTTTCATAGAGTTATCACAATAAACGCTAGAGGCTCAGCTGGCGCTAGTATCTACGAAACTTCCGGTTCTAAATTGAAGCAGACAGTATCCAGTCTACATTTCGAGCCTCCCTGTGTATTCCTATGGGAAAACGCGCGTGAATTTTGTCTCTTCTCAGAAAAATAGCATGAATAACTTTTGTTATTTCGGTTGCACCGGATCGTATGTACCTTTATTGGTATTGTGAAAGTGTAATTGCTTTAGTTACAGCACTTTTCTTTAAAAACTGAACTATGTTAAACTTTGCTCTATTTCAGGCCCAAACCTCTGTTGCTTGGAAGGTATGGAAAAACGAGCGACGATTCTAAGCAAACTAACGATCGAAAGGAATGTAGAGTGTGTTCAAGGCTCGCCAGCATTTCGGTAGTGCTTATATACTGCTAATATGCCCGTCCTGTCATTGGATGAAAATGAGTTCGTCGTGCATGTTTACGATTGGTTAAAAAAACATTCGAACGCAAAAAAATAAAGCCCGTGAGCTACGAAAGGTGTGTCTTTTTATTATTACCTATGTCGGGCAGTTTTTATCGGGCACCTGCTTTCTGGCTTCTCCCTATTTGCAAAGATTTGGAGCGTGCCAGTGATGATTTGAACCCAGAACAAGCATCTTCGCACATATTCATAAGCAGAAACAATAAAGCAGTACTTATTTATTGCAAACCTAACCATATTACGTGGCTTCCAATTAATTTTGATCGTCTGCATGCCCAAGGAGTTACTCATCCAGTGTTACTGCGTAGTTATTGCCGTCTATTTTGGTTTTCCACATGTCCTTCGTTTGTTTGGCACGTATATCTCCTATGCTGGAAAGCGTCGACGCCGTGTTCACACTAACAGTGTCCGACAGTGCACGTAAATGCACGTACGAAGCAGTTTTAGCACCGTTTTTCATGCCACGAGTTTTAAATAAAATTGACTCCGTAAGTGTGACGTCATGGGTCCAAACAAACCGTTGCTAGGGTCGTTGCTATGGACAAATACATGTGGCTAGGTTTCGCTACGAAAACCCGGCCGTTCAAAAATCAGGAGTAGGATTTAAACTTCTAAAAGTCACAGATATAGGAAGCTTGAATGTCATATATGTTTCGACAGAAGTGTGCCGCTAATCGCTTGTTTCTGAAATGTTTACGACTGCAACTTCCGGTCCTCAAGATGCCTGCAGCAGACGACGAATGCAAGTAGTGTGCCGTCTGCCACACGCCCTCCGGCCAAGCCGGCGCCGGCGTCTGAATCGTGTGAATAAAGACGATATTCTGATATAGCATTTGTTCTAAATATAATGATTTCCAGTAACTTAAAATAATTCATAGTGGGGTTAGATGCAAAATATGGTTTATCAAAAGTCCGAGTGTCGATCGAGTTGATCGGCTGCTAAAAGATCGCATTGCACCCGTGAGAAAAGCACTTCAGTCGATCGGTTTAGATCTCAAATTTTGTTTGCGGACTCGCGCTATGGGAGGGTGTTTCGTACGTGCTTGTGACCATCGCGTGGAGAAAGATTCTTGCAGTTTCTTCAGAACCCAAAGCAGTTTCTTCAGATTCCAAAGCACGCAAGAACAGGATAAAAAAATATAAAATAAAACATAAGGTGACTTTATTTCAGATTGTACTCGCATCGCGGATTCGATAGAGATCTTCACCAAGAGAGCACAGCCACAAAATTTGATGTACACCAAGGAAAAAAAGATACTGCGAAATGGCGATAGAGATGCATGCAATTCTTTAATAACCTGACAACCTCAATTATAATAATAAAAAACGACTTACCTCGACGGCGTACGATTTGTTTCTCATGCCGGCCTGTACTACGCCAGTAATGCACTTTAGGTCGTCGTCGTAACTGATCTGCATGGCGTGGTTTGACTTTACGGCATTTTCAACCCTGAACTAAACTAAGTTCTTCACAGAAAGAAAAAAAAACGCACATTGCGGAGGCCTCTACGGCCGTGGCGATGCACTTGTTTTTGTCGCTCGTTTACCGACGCAATTCAATGAAGACGCGCGCTGCAACAGAGGCCAGCGAACCTATCGTGTCGTCTGCTACCAAAGCAAAACGGAGTGTAATATTTCAGAAATGGCTTTCATCGTTGCAATACGACGCTGAGATGACAAAAACATCTTCATAATTATATATCAAGAAGTTAGGTTGCTTACAAAAAACTATTTAGTTACTTATAAGTAGGGTGTGTACTTTCCGGTGTTTATTTGTGAGAAAAATCGGCGGATGTTTTTCGGTGTTTATTTATTTTCAAAACACCGTGGTATTTCGGTGGAACGTCTCACGACGAGGCTAAAATCGGTGAATATCGGTGAAAAAAAAAGCGATTGATCACAGGCAGAGAGTTACAATTTTATTCACATATAGTTCATACACTTCTTCTCTAGGAAGCAGCTATTTCTCACACTTGGTTATTATAGTAGATGCCAAGCCTACTTTCATGCTTGCATCTACACGCAAGGAACGTGCTGCCGTCATGGCAACACGTTCCTTGCGGTTCGCAACCCGCAATTATGAAAACGCACTCTCCTGTACGACACGGACGTTGGCAGTGTCTTCCAGCAACCACAGCAAGCTCTGAATACATGGCTTGCACCGACATCACTTGGCCAGACACAATGAGGAAAAGGCATGTGAGAGCCTACCCTCCACTGTGGTAATTTTTCCACAAAAGGGGGCAATGGGACACACAATAGGGGAAAGGCGTATGAGAGCTTAGCTTCCAGTGCGTTCACTAGACGCTTTTGACCCCCAGAAAGGAGGGCGGACTGACGCCACGTGCAAGCCATGTATGGACACTGGAAGAATGCAGGATCCACGAGATAACACGTTTGACGAACCTCTACGAGGAAAGGGTTTCGCTAGGTCGGAAACTAGCAATGACTGGTGTTTTTCGGTTTTAACCAGGGCGAAAATATCCAACCACCGGTGTTTTTCGGTTTTAACCGATTTTATATTTTCGTCACCGACGGATGTTTATCGGTGTTTTTCGGTTAAAACCGGAAAATGCACACCCTACTTATAAGTGAAAATCTAGCCTCGTGTGGAGTCTCCATGCATTAGTCGATAGCAACGCCCCTAGCAACGGTTTGTTTAGGCCCAGATGCCAGGTTGTGACGTCATCACTTACAGGGTCAATTGCAGTAACTGACCAATTATTTAATCTAGGTGACTGAGAAATGGTCCAATGTGCCTAGTAGGTACAAATTATTCGTGATATTTGTTCTCATAATCGAGCGCACAGGAAAAATGCCCTTGCTTTTTCCCATAGAAATGCATTACTGGAAGTCAATTTCTGACTGCTTGCTGTCTGCTTCAAAATGCAACAGCACACTAGCGCCACCTGAACCTCTAGCGTTTATTGTAATAACTCTATGCAAACTTTATGCGAGCCGAACGCCCGATTGCCTATGCAACCAAATGGCTCGCAACTTTTAGCTATGCAGGTATCGTCTCAGTATTAAAACCATGGTCGCCATCACGACAGTTGCACAATTCACAGAGCAGAGGGGCCGCTTTCACGGGAACCGACATCTTTATTCAGAATCATCACGCGCAAAGAAATAAATCAAGCCAGATTGACGAAATTAGCTGATCTGGGACGCTAGGCTTAGGCCGGTCCCGCTTCGAAAAAAAAAAAATACCCACACAGCACTTCCGAAGGCGAGTACTTGCGGCAGTTTGTTGCAAACTATGTCGGTTATGGAGATCTTCCTCTAAACACCTCTGTAAACTCAAAACCACTCGCACTCATAAAAACGACGGGATCAACAAGCTTCCCTCGATCAGCACTTCGCTGACGCCGGCAGCCATGTTTGTTAACGTTTGAAACCAGGAAATCTCAGAATACATTTTAAAACAATAATCACTCTATCTTGAATATTTGCTTCTCAAACATAAAACAATAGTCGACTAAAATACTATTACGGCACGGAGATACAAATTTACTACCGACCTGGGTGAAGTTCTCGTACCCGTTGCATCCGAAAACCTACCCGCGTCCAGCGTTGCTGCAGCTGTCTTGTCACGTGACTTGATCCGCCGGAATAACTCGGCGCCATTCGAGTAAGATTCGAACGCAGCCCCAGAGTGCCCATCTGCTGACCGCGATCTGGCCAATCATATCTGGCCCACCTTTGGGCGCAGCCATCTCAACGTCACGTGATCACTAATGTGGCAAACAGACAAGATGGTGGCAACCCGCGGGGGGGGGGGGGGGGGGGGGGGAGGGTGCCATTTTTGCTGCAGGCAGTGGGTTCCGGTTTACCGCTCTAAGGTAAGACTCAAGCTCGTTGGTATAGATAGAGGACTGCAAAAATCAGCTTCTGTACGCTGCCATCTTCGTCTGCTGGCCTATGGAACGCCTTCTGAACATGCGCTGTTACTCTGCTGTCCGCAGTCTTGTACACGTTACTAAAAAAAAGTAATCGATGACAGTACTGTTACTCTTTGCTAAAAAGTATTTGATTAGATTACTTGATTACTCGACAGGAAAAGTAATTGGACATTACTTTAAGAAGTAACCGTTATTTTTCCGATTCCTTTATTGTGTGGAGACTTAGATCTTTATGAACAGAAACTTAGAGTGCCTCTTGAAATCTCTGGTTCCAAATAAAAGGTATTTTGTTTTCTTGCTCTATATATTTTCTTGTACTGGCAACCAAGAGGCCCTTACTCTCTTTCGCACACACACGCGCTTCTCCAGATATATTCACATGTGAACGAACTCGCATGTTATACAAAAGAGCAGCAGCTCCAGGATTTGTCGCAAAGACCACGTAGGGGAAATACGGGATCTTGACGTGTATTTGAACTGGCTTTGTTCTATCTTGCGTCCCCTTTAGACATTCTTCGGTTCTGGTTCTCCCACGTGCTGCGAGTACGTACCGTAAACAGGATTTTTTTTTTATTTGTGTGTTTGTGTCAGTGAGGGGGCTATAGTTTGAAGAAAGGACTTACAAAGCTACATTCTGCTCCCTCAAGCTTCGCCCTGAATAGCCTTTGTCACGCACTGGGCCTTCCCCGGGGCTCCGAACTCCCCCAGTCCAATCTTAAAAAAAAAGAAATAACTCGGACATTCCACAGAAATTGTACATACAAGGAGGTTGACCTTGTCTCCTACAGCTCCGCAAGAATCTCTTTTTTATGTTCGAAACAAGAAGCAAATTTTATTTTTGTCATTTCATAAAAAGGTGTATGCGGGGGAGGGGGGGGGGGGGCGTGGAAAAATAGAAATGGTTAGAAGTAATTTTATTGCTTCAAAAAGTAACGAGGTTACTTCTGTGATTACTGCCTAGTAAAACTAATCAACTGATTACAATATTACTCCAAAGAGTATTCGATTACAAGTAATTTGATTGCTTGTAATGCGTAAGTTACAAGTCTGGCTGTGCGGCATCTCAGAGTCTGCGCACGCGTCCACAGTTCAGTGACTCAGCATTTTTCGTCCGGGTGATAAGCGATGCAAAGTTCTGTAGATATAACGCGCGAGCTGTGGCTGAAAGTATATCAGAGCCGCCAAGTAATGAAACTGGCGACGCTGCAGATAACGAAGCGGCTGCTAAATGCTCTTCCTGAAACTGTCGCCACTCCTTGACGTATTTATCCCGTGGTCTTTACGTTTCTTTCTTTATCGCTCATACATATATTTTCCCTACGGTTTTTCTTTGTTGTCTTTGAAACTTGATGTGAAGCTTGTTATCTTAATTCCTGATAGGACGGTGGGAACGAATTATCTAACAAATGAGCTTAAAATCAAAAACAAAATGAAAACAAGTTTTAGTGGCACCTTTTTATTATCATATTGCCAAACAGCGTGTCGATGATTGTTTCGAAGATGGGGCAGCATCAACAACAAACGGCGCCTTTGGCTCTTACGCTCTGCCTCTCTTGCTTGATATTCGGGGCCCTGCGCCCTTTACTGTTTTCGTGCTTCTGCGGCCCTCCGTCCACTCAGCACAGCGCTGCGCACTTGCCATTCCCTCTCCTAGGACTGAGTAAGCGGCTCACCAATAGTAAGCGAAATCCACGGCAACATGGCGGCGCCCAGCGATAGCGCTGAGGTGTACGATCTTGGGACAATCCCGCCGGCTTCCCCAACCTTTTGTCGAACTTGAACATCGCAGCCTTGGATAACCAGTCCCCACCGCTCCCCAAAACGAAAAAGCAAGCGCTGCGAGCGGAGATTCAAATACACTGATCTCTATTGTAGTAGGCTGGATCGCGGACCGCGGCCTCGGCAGCTGGGGCCGAGTGTCGCCACCGGCGGCCATTGATTGACACCAGCCAATGCATGGGACTCTATGGGAAAAACGAGAAAAAGTGTCGTTTCCCCCGTTTCTAAACTGTAGTCGGCACTGAAACGTTTTGGCTGCTTTTCGATAAGCACGTCAAATAGCTTGCGTACAAACATTAAAACTGATGGCCCTCACAGTTCTTATAAATAAATATTTTGTGGTCGTGAGTGACTCCACTGTAGTGCAGCTCAATGAGGCGAGAGTTACCTAGAGTTACCACGGAGCCGGTGGCAGTCTTGTTGAGTTGGGTATAGCAGACGACAAGCTCGAAGGTTTTGCTACACGGAATTCGCTCACTCCCGGAAAGCCACTGTCGAGATAGAACTTCTTTGTCATTCATCAACTTCTGGGCTTCCCCGAGGACGGCATCATTGACGGCAAGTTCCTTTGTTTCCTCCACTACGAGAGTAAGCTTGCCAGCTCAGCCGTAGGTGCTCCGGTACGATTCATTTTTTTAATCGGTGTTCGAGCGTTTGACGAATACCGATTCGATCTCCAAACACCCGACATAAGGATCGCAGCGCACCATAAAATACCCGCCTCCGAGCACATCGTACATGCTTCAATATTCCTACTTTTGTGCCTTTCTCCCATAGAATTGTGTGTAAAGCCTGATGTCAAGCAATGGCCGCCGGTGGCGACACCGACGGGCTCCCGATCCGCGATCCCGCCTACTGAAATAGATATCAGTGTTCGGATATTCTCGCCGAGTCGGCCGATAGCGCGAGCGGACACGTCACCCTCCTCTCCTCTGTCGGCTTCTGATTGGTCGAACGTACCGCAACGCTTAGGAAAGTTGAGCGAGTCTCTACTCGCTTGCGTCGCGCTGCCGAGCGTTGCGGGAAGGTGGGTGCGTGTCGCACCGCAAGCAACCGCTCCTGGCCGCAAGGACTCCGCAACGCATTCAAACGCGTTCAAACGCGAATGTGCGTATGGACCTTTGGATGCGGGAATGTCAAGCGCGTTGCGCTGAGCAGAGTAGTCGGAAACTCGCAGCGGCAAGAGAACCGCAGAGCACCGGCTATCATGCGTGATAATCCATGCGTCGTGGTAAGGGAGCGTCAGCTTTTAAGGTGACGTGCCTTTCTCAGGGTGGTGGTGGCAGCGGCGGAGGTTTTGGAGCGGACAATGGTAGGCGCCTGATCCCTTGGATAATGGCCTTTCCTGCATTGGTACCCAACAGCTGAGTGAGCCGAGCAGACATGAGTTGTTCAGCTACATCCTCGAACTTGTTGAGATTTCCATGAGCGTATAGGTCCGGCAGCCAGGTGTGCTTGGGAAGTAGTAATTGCAGCCGTAGAACATATTTGAGGAGAGGAGGGCGGGAAAGAGCTGTCTGGAAAGAACTCGTCGTAGAAAGGGAATGATATGGGCGCCTTCTTTCTTGACCCTACTTAGCCATGTCCCGGCTCTGCCATCCTCGTCTATGAATAGTCCGAGAATGCGCACAGCTCGCTTTCGCCTGAAAGTGGCATTGTTAAATGTCAAGTTGTAAAGGGAGCACATTTTGTCGGAAAGGTTTTGGGGGCCAGAGAAGTACCACGACGTATTCAGTCTTCTCCGGAGAAGCGGTCATACCAACGTCTTCTAGAAACGACTGAACAGCGTTGAGGCCACGTTATAGCATATGTTCTTGCTCCGCGACGCTGCCTGTCGTGGACCAGAGGGTTATGCAATCTGCATAGATGGCAAAGCGCAGATTCGGAAATAGAGGTGAGACGCGCGGTGAGAGGCCAGCCATAACCATGTTAAAAAGGTCGGTGAGAGCACTGCCCCTTGCGGCACCCCGATACGGTTGATGGTTTCGGATCCGACACTGCTCCCGATTTTTACCTGACACTTCGATCTTTAAGAAAATTCCTGGTAAAGTTGAGAGCATGGACGCGTGGACGCCAATCAGCTTGGCACTCTCAATGACCGATGGGTGCGGCACCGAGCCGAATGCTTTCTGGGCATCCACGGCAACGATGGTCTTGGGTTGTATTGAGGAGGGGTCTGCTAGAACTTTGTCATGGAGCATCAGAAAGTTGTCCTGGGTGCTGAGGTCTGATCGGAACCGTGTCTGGCAGTGATACAGGCAGTCCTTCTTGTCGAGGTGCCATTGTATCCTGGCAAGGGCTATCCGCTCCATCAGCTTGCATATGTTACTGGTCAGCGAGATACGACGAAGGTTCCCGATCGTCGTGGTTGGCTTGCCTGCAGCTTTGGGATGGGAAGGACTAGCGACGTTTTTAGTTGCCTGGCAACCAGCCGGGTTCCCACACCTATTTCAGTCATTCAAGTATCTTGAGCTTGTACTCCTTTGGTAAATTGCGAAGCTAAGCTTGGAGTCACGCCGTCCGGACCCGGCAAGCTCCTCATGTTAGAGTGATCGAGTGCGTCCTGCAGCTCTGCCAGCGTTAACGGAGCGTCAGATGTATGGGCTCTGTCTACTGAAACTTCTGCGGAGTAGCGAGTCGTGTCCAGGGACTTGGATTGTGGAAAGAAAATGTTAGCCGCCCCCTGTGCAAACTCGGCGTCAGATTTGTTCTGGCGTAGCGCCACTGTCTGCCCAGCCTTTCAACCTTTCTATTTCACCTTCCAACTTCTGAAAAAATTCAAGACCATGGAAAGATGCACCCGGCCGTTGAACGGGTTGCAAAGGTCGTGCCATTGATCTTGTGAGAATGCCTGGCAGTATTTTTTCGCTTTCGCGGTGGCGGTGTCAAGCCGGTACCGATTGAGTGCCGTGAGATGAGGCTCCCAAAGATTGAGGAGGTGGATGTCTGGGTCGGGTTTTTCAGGGTCTGTTTGTGTGGTTGTGGGGGCCTGGTGTTTTTTCGCCTTGAGCAGTGCGAGCGCAAAATCTGGTGATCTAGCCGTGTTGGGGTCGTCCCACGTATCGGGGTCGTCCCACTCATTCAGTAGCTTACGGCAGCGATTCCATCTAACAATACTGGAAACCAGTTTGAAAAGGGTGGGCCACAGTGCATTGCTGAGCGTGATAAAGATAGGCAAGTGGTCACTGCCCATGGGGTCGTTGAATAGGGTCCAGCGTGACAAAACGCCCAAATGAGGTCAGGCCTGTAATCATTCTGACACCTGCCCTGGCCGTACCTGGTCGGAAAGTCCGGGTCATTGAGGAGCTGCAGTTTGCAAATCTGCGCCTCGTGGAAGAGAGCTTCTTCCCGGAGGTTACATGTGCCGTATCCCCATGCCAGGGATTGGGCATTAAAGTACCCTCGAATGAGGATGATGTCCTTGGGATAATTTTGGCGTGGGTGGTACATCCAGCCCCTGTCTGGACGCGTACCACGAGGTAGCTGTGGGCAGTAGTAGGCCGAGACAACCACGTACTTGCGTATGCGAAGCTGGGTTCGGACCGCCACGATCTCCCGTCCGGCTGTGCACCTGGTTGTTATGTCGATTTCTGCTTGTGGCAGGGAGCGATCTATGTAGATGGCACCGGGTCCGGCGTAAGCAGGAACGGAGTTGGTGGCGCGGGTGGGCTTGTGGGGTATGGACGGGTTCACGGGGTGTTCGTAGCCTGGTAGGCCCACAGACGTGCCGTTAACCTCTTCAAGAAGCATGGCTATGGGTCTACCTGGTGTCTGAAAATGATGGGTGAGTACACTCTTTTTGTTAGCAAGCGTGGGACAGTCCCACTGTAGAATGCATGGCGTGCTCGCCGAGGCCTCCGGACATGCTGCGATACTGTTCGTACAGTTAATAATTCTGTGTCCAGCGGAGGGGATGGGGGCGGGGGCTTGGGGGGGGGGGGGGGGGGGGGGGAGTTCTGAGGTGGAGATGATTAATATGTATTTCAGCTCAGCCAGGGATTCTTGAAACGAGGGCTGTCAGGGCTGCACTGATATCGGCCTGGATCGCTTCATGAAGCGTTTAATCCAGTCCTGTTGGAGACGGCGATGGTTGTGTCTTCATAGGTCGACCGCTGTTGATGTTTTTCCGCAACGACGACACCAAGTCCTCTGCGTGAACGGTTGTAGACGTTGCCCCGCCCAGAGGGCAGGGGCGGGAGCTCCGCTGCCCCACCGAATTGTGACTGTGATGATTAAGTGTCTTACAGTTGTCGGGCAGCACTAGCATTGCTCTGTGGGGTTCGGCTTGCGTCAGATGTTCCCTTCATTTGTGGTTTAGCCTCGGGCAGACTTGAGAACAGTTCTTTGACCAGTGGAGTGAAGGTGTGATGAAGGATCCTTCCCGTCACTACACGCTTTTGTTGGAAGTCATTCAGCACCTCCGTGGAATTCTCCGAGTGACCGTACATGCACCGCGCTGGTTTCGCGTCCCCTCTCGGAAAAGCCGAGAAGAGAGGAGGAGCAACAACGTGCGTCTGAGGCTAACTGTGAGGGAGATGGCCGCGATCGTTTGGAGAGACCGGGAGCCGAGGCTGGTTGGAGTCGGGGGAAGTATGCAGAGGGTTGGGTGAGGCCGACTAGTTATTTTGCAGGGTAGGCTGGTTATTTCCATGGGATGCCTGCTGCTGTCGCAATTCCCGCCTCGGCTTCTCTCAGACGCGTCTGAGGTGGACCCGTTTGTGTAAGGACGTCTGTCTTCCCTCCGGAGTTTCTGGTGGAGCAGCGTGTGGTAGAGCAGGTGGCCAACTTACTGCTTCCATCCGTCGCATATCGATGTCGCCAAAAGGAAGTTCGCTCAGTGCAGGCCAAAATGTCTTGCGGGAGGATGATTCCGGCTAACCAAAGGGCTCGATATGCCGACCTCCAGTCATCGCTCCCTGCAACTGGGACCGCTCACTGGGTGACGGCACGGATCGGCTGCGCATCTCCCGTCTGGGCATCCCGCTATGTCCTCGGCTGCACCGCACTGCATGAGTTGCTGACTGTGGCCACAGTTTGACTATGATGGGTGTCCCCGAGTGTCTATACCGCCAGGAATCCAGGTGTCCCCGCGTTTCGAGAAGGATCTCTCTCCTCGCCGCCGCGACACAGGTGCACCCCGGCATGGAGTGTCGGTGGTGAGTTTGTTCCACACGGAGAGCTCTGCGCTCTGCCTCGGTGGTTTGTGACCTCTGGTTTTCTCGCTTCGGCTGGCATGGAGCGCACGCGCGAAGACAGGTCTGCCCCTACAAGGGTTGTTTTCTGCTTGTGGCGGTTCCGATATTGATGTTGATAAGAGCGCGAGTTCCTCCATGGAGGTCTGCCGGTCGTGATGGCGATCCATGTGAACCTTGGGTTTTTGGTTTTTAGCCGAATAAACCCTTTACCACCACGGGCCCAGGGTCACGTGGTCTGTCATATTTAATCCTTCAAAAAAAAAACAAAAAAACGAGATTGATGATTTTTTTCTTACGGGCGATGTTCAGGATGGTCCCTTATGCTTTTACCTTAGTCCAAATCACCTGTTGGGAGTGTTCGCCGGCCATGCCATGCACTGTTCCCACAAACACGTTTGTTGGTGCAGCTGGAAAGAAGCGCACCGGAATTCGAACCAGGTTGCGGTTGAGGAGAAGCCCGTCTCTTGTTTCAATGTAGGGTGCGTCAACCGCTAGGATGTTTTTGGAGTGATGTAGACGGATGTTTGTGACGGCCGTTTTGCTGAAAGTGCTTCTGATTTTTTTTAGAAGTATTGCTCCGTTGTGTTGTTTCGAATGGCCGACGTTCTAGCGAGGGGTGAAGAAGAACGGTGTAGAGTTTTTCAACTTGGTCTGTTGGCATTTTGAGTTTTCTATCCGATCGGTATGTGAGCAGCGTGAAGCCATTCTGGGTGAGCAACTCGGCAGGCGCAACCCTGCGTAGTCGGCGCTCACCTGGCGGAACATGACTGGCTGGTGCTGGTCTTCCGACGTTAGGCCCGCCGTCGGGATTGTCCTGCCCAAGGCATTCGAAGCTGTTCGATGTCACCACGATAACTCCCGTTGTTTCGGCGTTGTTGGTGCTTAACTCAAGTGCCTCGTTCGTCAGACCCTCGGCGGGCATGGGGATGGCGCGCGGGACGAGGGAAACCTCTCGCCGAGTCGAGGACGTTCATGGCGAGTCCGGGGCAAGGGTTGGGGGGTGAGGGGGGAGCCGCAACAGGAGCGTGTTCTTTCTCTCCGTCTTCCGAAATGGGTGACGTCGACAAGTTGGGGGAGGGGAGAGGGGCGTTGGTGTGGCCTCCCTTCAGGCATCCCGGAAGGCCGGCAATGGTCCCGGTTTGAATCTCGCCGACCTGTAGGGCCGTCTTGACCGCTGGCTCTCCCGAGTCAAACCTTTCAATGACGGGATGCTGACGATTGGTTGTCTTGAGCACGGTGGACTCTCTTGAACCGTTCCGTCTCACATCCATGGGAGTCGCTCAGCGTGGGCACTTCGAGCACATGGAGGTCAGGGGTGAAGTCGCCTTGGGCTCCCTGGAGCATCACGTCGATGAGGGGACATGTTGGATTTGGCCGACGTCTTGAGTTTCTTTCCTATAACTTATCGAGGTTTCTAATCCTCGAGTGGATCTTACAAATTATCTTGTGTGTTTTCTACGTGTTTGTGCTTTGTTTTGTGCGAACTGATTGATAGAAAACGTTCAGAGAGTTTGTCGAAAGAAATAAAAGGACGGGAGCTCACGTGGGGATGGTCGAGCCAAGCTGGCCCTCTGGCGGCCTCCGTTGTCAGAGGACAAGAATTCGGCACACACCAGCCTTCATGCTTGGCAGCTGCTGGACACGTCAGCACGCAGGCTGCATTGTTAACCAAGGCTCAAGTGGTTTGAAGGGATAGTATAACCGACTTCGGGCGACGTGAGAGCTTCCCCTGTGGTGCGACGGATGATGAGACAGGGTAGCCGTTCTGCCACCGCGATGTCCTTGTGTACTACGCGAATAACTACGCGAATAACTGTCCCGGAAGGGCGCGGCTTCAGCGCTATTTTGACGGAGCTTTTTTCTTTTAATACGCGCATGAAATGACCAAACGAATGTGATATTCGTGATAGCTGAAGTCTAACTAACTAAGCTTGTGTTTTTTTGTTTTTATATTTAAAGTTGTTTCAGCTTTCCTTTGATGGCGGACCCAAGAATGCGAGCTACGTGAGCACGGCGCCAACGCAAAGCGGCGGAGGCGGCGAGACCTGCACGACGGCGATACTGCTTCGCTGGCGAATTTCAGAGAACGGTCCGGGACAATCCCTTCGGAGACACGTGCGACCTTTGCGACCGGTTTTGGCTTCTGAGAGACCCGACGCCTGCGCATTTCAAGCACGTCTTCATTCTGGTTCAATAGTGTCTAAAGCGGCGGTCGTAAAGCACATCGACTAGATGAAAATTTCCTGAAGCACATCTTTCAATCATGCAGCAGCTGCCACTCTCAACCGCAGCACACTTTGTGTGATCGTTTGCATTTTGTTAGCAGTTGAAAACAATCTACAATCGAAGCGATGTATCTTGGAAGGTCGCTCATGTTTTATGCCTTAGCCAATTCTTTTTGTTTCACCCAGTTATCGACCCTGATGACGTGTTCGAATTTTTAAAACTGAACGGCGTGATAGGCCGGCTGAGAGTGACAGTGTCTTGATTAAAATAAGTTGAAGCTTGCATCAGTCTTCATAATTTTATAATGCAAAGAATGAAGTTAAAATATAGAGAAGAAAGAAGAGATATTAAGTGCATAAAATATTTCATGGAGCTGTCAAAGTCATATGAAAAAAGAAGAAGAAAAAAAAAACGACAGTTCCAGACATTTCGGCATTGATCGACTTTGTATGAAATACCATAGGCAAAAAAAAGCAAAAAAAAAACACGCACACACACAAAAAAACACACACATATATGCCGCCCTTATTGAAATTACGCGTCAGTCATATGCTGGAACCCGACGTTCAGAATTTGAGTGCCTAAACTAAACAAAATATATTTCATAGCATTCTTAGTATTTTGTACCATATCGATTGACAATCTTAAAGGGTGGAAATAACTTTAGAACCCAAGTTTTTTTTTTTTTAATTCGAATTATGTTGTTAATAAATCTATTATATTTTATTTCTGTAGCCACTAAAATAAAACGTAAGAAGAAGAAAACAAAACGGCTAAAGAAATTTACAGCGTCTAACAAAATGCAAGGCTCCTTCCTTTTCAAAATCTCAAGGTCTCGCTTTGCCTTTCCGTCGCCTTGACAAATTATTACCGTTTCAAGGGTTCAGGAATGCAAGTTCGATATAGGCTAAGTAATCTACTGTAAGGTAGCTCATCCTTGATCATATGCTCTGCATGACAATAGTATCAGTGAAAAAAAATAATTAAAAATCTACGTGCAGGATTGTTCACTTCTAAACAGAGTTACTCAGGTATTGGGAATCGCAAAGGCTAGTTGCGTTTTAAGAACAATTTCCAAAGTATCATATGACTTTTATTAACCCCGTCAGCTAATGGGTCGCTGAGAGAGAACCTAATTTGGTTGACAAAATACTTGAATAGTACCTTGTTCTTTTCATACTTGCTATTTTTAATGAATTAACAGGATTATACTAACATTGCGAATCTTAGTGAACGCGCAGTCGTCTGAATCTACTTTTGTTACAGGCTTTATTGTGCAAAACAAAATTCTTCTAGCCTGCGTTTAGTACGCGCACGGTGTATATATTCACTCTCCTCAATATGCCGAGTTTTGCGCAGATTTAGCGGGGTGGGCTTTATGTTTTCTGTCAAAGAAAATGATCAAAATTATAATGCGAGTTCGCTTTGTGCTTATGTTTATCATCACGGCACTCCGCGGCGGCCAGGTAGTGTGCCGCGCTATATTACGAAACGAGACGTAGGTTCAATTTTACTGTCTGCTTAATGACTAATGCTAGCGGAGCGACCCGAGCGGATTTCCTCAATACCGCATGAGCACATACGTGTTCTTTCGTTGCCATTCGGTGAGTTTAGAAAGGTTTGCTAAAAAGGTGCGTGCAACAAGTCATCTTTAGCAATATTTGTTGGCTATAGCTTTACCGGAACAACGGGCTTAGTATGCTCCCGAACTCACTAGCAGACGGACGCGCCACTTTGGCAAACATTTGAGATACGTCAAACGATTGCCAAAGTGACAGAAATTACAATGTCAGAAAATGCACACAGTGAGCATGCTTTACAAATCAGAGCCATAAAGATGCATTGTGGGGCATGAAAACACGCGCGCGCACACACACACGAGCACACTCGCATGCACGCACACACACAGACACACACACGCACACTCCCACGTAAATGTCAACGCAGACGAGCAGGCAAACGGGAACGCACGCACATACAAACTCGCACGGGCATACACACACACACACACACGCAAACGAAGACATGCACACACGCAAACGCAGACACAGACGCGCATGCCCACACACACAGACACACATACGCACATATATACGCATACTCATCAGTGTTGGACAAAATACTCAAGAAAAGTATTTAAGTTAAGTTACTAAATACCTGCTGCATAAAGTATTTAAAATACTACTCAAGTTACTTTCACTGTGAAGTATCTTGAGTAGAGTACAAGTAATTAGAAAATTTATAAACACGCAACACACACACACACAAAAAAGAAACATTGTAGGGCTATTTTATGGAGTCCAACCGTAAGGAGCAGAATATCACTGGTACATGTTACAACACGTTTCTCAGGTAAAAAAGGTTGTTTTAGCTTGTTGCAACTTTCACAACCTATAAGGGGCGCGCTGGTGTCTAACAAAATGACTGTCATCTGGATAATCGTCGTAGAACAGCAGCAAGAGGCAGGATCTGCGACTCGTAATTAATTATAGTTTTGCTTTATACGAGCAGTATTAGAGCCTTGCCTTATTTTTCCAGCCAGGAAGGTGACGGCAGTCACCTTTCTTGTGAAGGCGATCACCGAGGACCTAGGCAGCGCGATCCCAATTCCCTATATGGGGAGTTCACTATAAACGAGCTTGGGATATGGAAATGAGTCAACGGATAGCCAAGAGAGCCCACATAATAGCCAAGGCACTGGTCGCACCTTTTTTCATGTAGGTTGCGTTCAGAAAGGCACTCAACTTTGGGAGACGATTTGTTGCATTTTGAGAGGTCATCCTGCTCGTAGGTATAACCACGAGCAGGATGACCTCTTAAAATGCAACAACTGCAGCAGGACAGGAAACTATAGTTTGCTGTCCTGTTCTATGATTATCAATGTTCGCTTACAGACAATCAGTGTCGGCGAGAGCTAGAAGCGCCGGACTGACGACAAAAAGAAAAAAAGAAAAGAAGCCTCAGCGTTTTGCCGTAGCGGAATCAAGTATACAACAAGTAAAAAAAGTGTCTTCTTTTTGTGTTTACTTCTTATTTCCTTATATATGTTATTTTCTTGAAACTGAAGTCTGCATTGATGTCGTGGGTCGTTTCCCGTTCTGGGTTGCGCCTCAGTGTAACAATCAGTACTTCCTTAAGAGCACCTCTTTTGTTTCAAGATTTTTTGAGGAAAACTCTAGGGAAAAAAAATGCTCAGAATACGAGGGAGAAAACCTTCATCGTGCGAACTTTGGGGTGAAATATGACTCACAATAGGCACGAATGCGATGCTTTCACGAGCTTAATCTAAGTTATCGGAGCTTATCGGAGCTGGCAACAGGATTTGGTTGCTCGAAAGAATGTTGAAGTTTGCTCTAGCCACGCCCACGCCACTTGATACCGAAAAACTCTGGAAATGGCGGAATGTCAAAAATGTATTTGAAAAAATGAGTACAAGATACTCAAAGTGTACTTAAACTACAGTATCAAATACTCTCGACCAAACGTATTTGCAAGATACTTTAAAAAGTGTTTGAAATACAGTATCTTGAGTTAAGTATTTGAGATAGGCACAAGTCTGATACACATATACGGCACATACACGCACACACAAATGCACGCATGCACACGGGCAAACAAACAGATACATTCGTACACCAGGGGCAGATATAGGGGGGAGGGGTGGGGGGGGCGAGGGGGGGAGGGGCGGGGGGGAGGCGACCGCTCTTTCCCTTTAAGCCCCCAAAGGTAAACTTTTTTAAATGAAACAACTGATATACACCAGCTAAACGTTTAGTTTTTGGTGAAATAGACAATATTGGGTCAAGAAAATAGATCTGGGCCAAGTCTTGGCCGTAACGTCATATCTGAGCAGACTCACCCATCCAGCCGAGTCCACCCCCCCCCCCCCCCCCCCCCCCACAAGCCTGACCCATAAATCCGCCCCTCACAAACACGAGCAGATGCACACAACACACACGCGTAAAACGTAATGCATAGTAGCATTTGCTTTTAGGATGGTTGGCGGCATGTCCCAGTTTTCTTATTCAGGGCATGCTCGTAATCCTGCATTTGTGTTGAAGGGGGAGCAAGGGGTGGACCTTTTAATGAAACACGATTTATTTTGTCAAAAATACATTGTTTGAGAGTGAAGGTCAGATACTAAACTCAATTTTGGGGTACAGGCAACTACGTATACAAGTTGTTTGATTTAATTACAAAACCGTGTTGCGGGATTTATCAGTCGGGAATTGAAAGATTCCGGAATCATTCTCCACTTTCGCGACCCCGGAATGGAATGGGAATGGAATGGCGGGAACGCTGGGGGGAATGGAGTGGAAATGGAATGGCCTCGGTTCTTATGTGAGCTGCGTCGATTTCTAACTAGGGCCTATACGGGCTGTTGGCGCAATTCGCTAGCGCATGGTAAGTGGCTCTTAAAACAACATCATTGCACTGAAGGTGACTGACACATTCAATGCCTCACTGGCTTAAGCTCCTTCGAGGATGCAAAAATAAGTATATTTCACGTCTATGTAGGGCCCAAATTGGTGTCGGCGAGTCAGCGTAAAGGCGTACACTTGTATACTTGGTTTTACCTTGCGATGGACCTCAAAAGACGCTACCAGCCACCGGAGTCAGTTAATAGCTCAGAGGGCGTCACGTGTCCTTCCGGTGGGGCGGAGTGACCTGGAGAGCGCGAATTCACGAGACAAGCTACGAACTACGGATTGGCCCATGTAGCTTGTAGCGTCCATCGCGGTACGTCGTAAAGCGAAACTGAGTATTACTGACGAGGGCGAGAAGCTAAAGAGCAATTCTTTGTGTGCACGCGTGTGTGTGTGTGTATGTTATGTTCTTGCTTCCAAGCAATATTCCACAATGAAGGATAAAGAAAATATAAACGTAAAAATCAAATCAAAAAGCTTACGGCTGTCGGCGCGTTTGTTCCGCGGAGGCGAAATCTGGAGGCACCAAGAGGCGAAGCCGCGACGAGCGCGACACTGCGGCGCCGGTCGCCGGAACGAAAGTCGCAGGGAGCCCCGCACGCTTCTTGAAGTAATTTTGTGTGGGTGTGTGTTTCTGTATGCGTGTGCGTGCGTGTCTGTGTGTGTATATATATGTGTGTGTGTGCGTTTTTTAGAAACAGCAAGTCAACTGTTGTATTTTTTTGTCTTTTGTTTTACTCGTCTTTCGACGGGCCTTTGCTGTCTTTCTCCTCTTCAACTCAGTCGTTCGAGCAAGTCGTTCGGGTGTGGGGTGTGGGTGCCGTTTTGATCTTGATAAGCATCGCACCGGCGTATGGCCGAGTATCAGTACTGCGTGATATCCGTTCAAGACCCACGCTGCACCGGATATTTTCATCTAGAGTGGGTAACACTGCTGCCATACTCTGCCAGACTAAACTCCTGCGGTCTAACCACTTTTCGACTGATTTGTTTTTTGTGGCTAGTTTGAGAGTATGGGGCGTGCTACCATCCCGCTGTCACTGTGCGTGCTGGCTGGTTGACTTCACATGTGAGTGCTCTACTTTGGTACTATTTCCAAGCGCCCGTACAACCACGTAATTTTCATTCAATGGTGTTTGCGTTAAAAATTCAAGATTACAAAACGAAAGAGGATAAAGATTTGTTTTGCTGTCCTTGTTTCAGCAGCACGGCTTCTGATGACCTTTTTTTAGTGCAGATGATGCCGTAGTTAACTAACCTTTTCTTTTCTAAAATTTAAAATTATGGGGGTAATTTATTTAAAGCACATGTCTTGGACCGAACTTGTTGACTATTTAATTTCTAAACTTGCCCGTATAACTGGCATGTTACATAGGCATCGTCATGTTCTTCCTGTGGGAGTTAAGCTGATTTTATATAACTGGTTATTTTTATCTCACCTGAACTACTGTCATCTAGTCTGAGGTACTACCACAAAACCTAATCTGCAAAAACTATTTTTACTGCAGGAAAGGGTGCTAAGGATCATATGCAACTTGCCAAATAATTTTCATACTAACGAAATTTATGTTGGCTGGTTGTTCTAAATGTATTTCGATACCATGATTTTAGACTGTGTGTAAGATATGAAGAGGAATATCGAGATATAAACAGCTTTTTGATACGCTTAGCATCCGTCAGAAATAAACCTATGGTATATTCCACTCGCCATTCCGATTTCTGGGTAGTAGATGCCTATAGTTACACTAACTATGGATTACAGATGATTAAAAAAACCACTGCCAACGTTTATGAACAAAATGATCTGGTCTATCTTCGATATAGAATCCTGTAGCATGTGTAATATTATGAGATATTTTCTATCAAAGTAATTATTTGTCTACACTCATTCTTTCGTAGGTGTTTTTTTGTTTGCTATTTGTTCTGATATTATGAGATATTTTTCTATAAAAGTAATTATGTTATTACACTGATTCCCTCGTGGGTGCTTTTTGTTTGCTCTTTGCTTTTATTAGTTTTTGCTTTATATAATTTATTTTATATGCTTTTGCAGCCGCTGTATACCTGTAAGGGGGCTGAGGACCAGTCAAGCTGCCTAGACAACTTTTTTTCCTTAGCTCCCACCATATGTTATGTATATTGTAAATAAAAGCGATTATTATTATTAATGATTATTATTATATTCTTAACCACTAAAAACCTTAACCTTTTTTTTTTTTTTTTTTTTTAAGAACCGGTTTACACTGGTTCGCCCTTGGCGGAACTGTTAACCGAACCGTTATTTCAAAAGAATCACTGAACCAGAACCGATCTGGAACAAAATTCAATGCGACTAAACCAGAATCGAACAGGAAAAATAATAAGTTCGACTCCCTACTTTTAACCCTGCCGATCTTATATAGTGTTTGCGTGGAACAGAAATAAAGAATTTGATTGAATATGTTAGGATATTGCAAGAATCGTACAGCAACCGTAAAAGTGTGCATTTTAAGGCAGGTTCTATCATATGCTGCTACACTCCTCTGTCCTAGCGCCGTACATCGATCGTACTTTTTCAGCGGTTTTTTGTTCTTGCCGCACTGCGTGGAGATTGGGGGCAGGTATACGCGGCGTCGCTTCTAAAGGCTCTGTTATACTCCGACGTGGAGCGTAGCAAACCCGGTGTAGCGTAGTGCACGCGGATTCTGATTGGTCGTAGATATCGAGTTCCTGCTCGCCGGCCAATGAGAGGCTCGCGTTCTGCGCCCCGCTGCGTTCGCTGCGCTCAACGTCGAAGTATAACAGAACCTTTACAGCGGACCAGCGGTGTTGTATAGTGCAAGTATTCGAAGCAGAAAGCAAGTTAGATTCTTTTTGCGGCACGCAGGAACCAGACACTTTTAAGGCTTTATCAAAGAAACAACACGCTAACCATCTACCTGTAGAGGGTACACGGTCCGTTTGCGAAGAAAATAGGTGGTTTACATTTTTGCCGTCTCTTGCGACTCAGAAACCTTTTACGCTTGACCGCACGATCGATTTCTGCGGTGACACCAAGTGTCACGAAGCGCTTGTGCGACCATCCTTCGACTCAGTAAAATGAATGATTTGAGTAAACTTTTGCATACTTTTGCAGTTGCGCCCACATTTGATAACGTTAGCAACTTTATGTTTCTTTTTTCCAGTAACACATTGTGGCAGACAATTTCCATTTTTTTTCCACATTAAGAAATTAAAGGAATCGAATGGTGAAGTTCAGCCATTCAGGCAGTGGAATTGGGCCCAGTGTTTTCATTCCGAGAAGTTGAAAGGAATTGAATCTTTGGATGCTCTAATTCTCCGGAATGGAATTGGCATGGAATGGGGGTGCCCATTCCGCAACACTGACACAAACAAATTTAGTAAAAAAACAGCCGTGAAATTTGCTTACACTAACGTGGTATCTGAACCTGAGTTACGCGACGAGGGAGACATAATATAAAAGGATAATCGTGACGACAAGAAAGATATTTACGTACAACTTCTTAACTACCTTTCTAATTTGTAAAAATAGACACATGATTCTACCTATAATCTTTCTGAGCGTCATCTAGAACCACTAAATATTTGCATGATTTGAAGCACGTGCTAAGCGCGGGCGCGCGTTGAAGTTTCCACACGTGCAACAGGTTCAAAGCTGGCTCTCCGAAAACGCGTATATGATAATCTTTTCATCCGCCTTTCCGACCGCCAGCGTTGCGCCTGTTACACGCGTGCAAACTAACGACCTGCTTCAAAATCCCTCTAGAATTGACTTCGTTCGCCAAAATACTTGCAATTTCAACGAAAAATACTTTTCAAGACTTCATTATTGGCCAAGCTGATCACAAGCATGACTGAAGCATTAATCTCCAGTGCATAAAAAAGTCTGTTTCCACTACCTTTTCCCGAATTCCTTGCCGTTTTCATTTTAGCTCCGTTGTTGTCTATTTTAGTCACGCGGCGAAACTACAGCACGCCGAATCTAGAGTGAGAAAAAAAAGGCAGCACTAAAACCGGCGGCGCCACCCAGCGGAGAAGACGGTTAAGGAAAGCAGGGGGAAACAAACTGCCTATTTAAGTGTGCAGCGAACACGGACATGGCCTGGCGACCGAGATGTGAGACGGAAGAAAGGGAGATTAAATACACGAGGTTGACGTTGCCAATACAAGGGGTAAAAGGACGCACCACTTCGATGAGTTGGGACAGCTTGAGCTTAATCTTGACCGTGAGTGGATCGGTGTCGTTGACCACGGGTCGGACGAGCTTGTTGTAGCGCGAGATGAGGTCGTCGTAGAGCCGCTTGGCGTCCGGGCTGCCCCTCGCCCCTGCGCGCCACACACACACAGACACGGATTGTCACGAGCATGAACAAAGTAGGAAAGAGCAATTTTTGCTGAGTTCGTAGAACTGGGTAAAAATTTGAATGTTGGTGAGTAGAATACGAAAGCGAAAAAGGGGCATAGAGGACAATGCGCCGAGAAACTGAGAGAGAGGAGGAGACGAGAGGGCTCTAGGACGTCAGAATGCCGAGCTCTGATTGGTTTGGTTAGTGGGTAGACCTAACGCTAGCGGTTTTTCGTTTCCTTGCATGAAGCCGCCTTCCGTTTGCATCGGTCGTGTGGAACTCCATTGGAGTGAGCGAATCGTCTAGTATTGGGCGTATCCAAAGTAAATTTATAACTGTGTTTTATGATCGTTATTTACAATCCAGAATATGTCATGCATACAACAAAATTTGGAATCTGATTGGCTTAAAACCTTTGTGTACTAGACGGATGATTCGAAATTTTATGTTCTTGCACGAGGTTGTAAATGGTTGTCTAGACTCAAAGGCGCTACTGAACTGGGTATGTTTCCGAGTTCCTCAGAGGGTAAGGCGTGTTTACTCCTTATTTTATCCTTTTACTTCGCTCAAAACTGATCCCATGACTCGTTTGCAATTGGTTTTCAACAGATTTGGATCTAGCCCAAGTAATCTTGGTATTGATATTTTTGGATCGGACGGAAACTTTCGAAAGGGCATTGATGTTTTCTTTCATCCTGATATGTAGAGCTTTGTTTTGTGGATTGGATGGGGTACTTTTCAGTGCACAAATAAAAAGGCCTAGGGCAGTTTGTGCCGCACTCAAAGTAAAGTAAATTTATGTCCTCTTTTATTTTCGAGATCTCTAGAGACATTAAAAAAAAAAAACTTAGGAGTTGACAGTTACATGTGTGAAAAATATCGGGCGATTGTGAGGAAAGAAGACGAGTGGACAGGGTGAGATAGACCCTATTTTACGCCGATCTTGCACTGTACTTTCGTGTTTTTTTTGTTTTTTGTTCCGCCAGTCTCGGGTTTGACTATGTGTTTAATTTGTAAACTTCAACCAGCTGGCCTGCGCCGTCTCTGTTGCGCCAAGAACCTTAGTTTATTGTACACGCGTAGAATATGCATATAGCATATTTATACTACTGGGAAGCCGATTTTTGTTTTTTATATCTTTTAATATTTTTTCTAGAGATTTGTTGACTTACACACAATGGGGCATGAACGCAAGTTAATTTTTTTTCTTTTCTATCAAATGTTTAACTTGTTTCGGTTAGTGCGGAACCAAACCCGAACAAGAACCGAAAACCGGATCAAAACAGTTTTTTTTCATTGAACCAAAACAAAACCGAAACCATATTCGAACATTTAAACTCGAACCCGAGCGGGAACGAAACCGCTATGTCATGTGGCGGTTATCGGTTCATTGGAAACGGTTCGGCGTGATAAAATCAGAGCTACGATATTTTTTAGCGGGTGGTGGCGGGTGGCGCAGTGTTGCCATAATAGAAGGCAGCGATCAGAAAACAAATCAGAAATATATATATATATATATATATATATATATATATATATATATATATATATATATATATATATATATATATGTATATACATCGCCTCTTCGCGCAGCTCGACTTGTCGTCGTCGAGTCGGGTCAGAGGCGAACACACTCTTATACCTCTTTTTACCTTAAGATCCGGAGTAAAACAAGTCCGGCTCCTCGCGGAGCATTACTAATTTTCCTCAACAAGAGTGGTTGTTTGGGCGAGTTGTTTTGACATCTTATACAATCTTGTGACAACAAAGACGGGGCGCTGCCTAAATGATCGGCTTCGCGAGCACAATAACAACGTGCAAAAAAAGAACGGTGGCTTTCTTAACTTGCATTACAGGACATGCGGTTGTACCCCACTAATGGATGAATGCGTAAAAATTGGGAAATGCAAGTCCGCGGTAACACGCGAAATCATAGAAGCCGAGCACAATGATTATTTAAGAGACACGTGTGTTGCTATGCCGTCGATTGCATTATCGGAGAAGGAATTGTTTTTCCTGAGAACGAGATAGTGTTGTTTCCCAGTTATGCTCTGTGTTGGTGTTTTTCTTTTACTTTTGTCGTTTTGTTGTCATTGTGACGATGTTTGAGACTATATATACCGGAACACGTTTTCAATAAAATTCAGTTGAAAGTTGCGCCCTGTTGTGTCCTCTTCTCTGCTTTTGTCCTGGTCTTTGTTGCGCACCAAGATTGTATAATTTTCCTCTTCATGTTGATAATTAGGACTTATGTAGGTGGATTTTAAATTAGATATATATTATTTTATCAAGGCGTACACGCTCCAAACGCCAAAAGCATCGTTGCTTTTTCCGATGCTTTTAATATATTGGTGAGTTATGTTTCTCTTTAAAATTCATCGCATTCAACGCAGGGCTAAACCAGCTTCATACCTGCATGTATGTGCACTGTCGGGCACTGTTAGCGCGAAAACGACGTGGAAGCTTTCCTGCGTGGGAGATTAACGTGTCAAGTGAACGAAGGACATCTGGAAAACCAAGAAAGATGGCAAGAACTACACAGCTACACTGGATCAGTACCTTCATGTGAATGTAGACGATATGGGACATAGTCCGATTTGCAATCAATCAGTAGTGTCTAATTTCTTCTGCTCGTGCATACTTACGAAGATGTTTGTTCTGCGTTCAAAACATCACCAGAGCGCTCGTATCTTTGAAAATAGGGAGAAGCCAGAGAACAGGTGCCCGATAAAATCTGCCCCGCGTAAGATATAATAAAACTATACACCTTTCATAGCCCAAGTACTTTATCATCTACGTTTTTAATGTTTTTAACTGCTCCTAAAAAGGCACGACGGGGTCATCTTCATATAGTGGCAGGAATTACACATTAGCAATATATTAGCATCACCGAAATGCTGGAGAATCTTGAACACTGTCTAATTCCTTTCGATTGTCATTGTGCTTAGAATCGTCGATTGTTTTTACACGCCTGCGATGGAGCAGACGTTTATTTCTTGAATATAGCCAAGTTTAACATCGTTCACCGATTAATAAAAATATCGTCACTTGTGCAGATGGCGGCTAGAGATAAAGAGAAAGAAGAGGGTGGAAACGACGGAGTGGGGGGGGGGGGGGGGGGCACAGAGGCCTAAACGGGCACGAGAGGCTCGGACAGACTGACATTCGGTCGGAATCAGGAGGAGGCACGGCGCACTACCTCCCAAAGCCCGATCGAAAACAGTGAGAAAAAAAACAACAACATTTGTTTGCGCTTTGCGTTGTGCGACCTTCCTCGGGGACGAGCGAGGTGCGTCCTGATTGGGCTCGGTAATGCAATCGACCCACAGAATAAATCAATTACACTTTTACGATGATAATGAAGGTACATATTATTCGGTACGAGCCTAATGCCAAAATCGGTGCGCGTTATTCTCCGGCTAAGAGACAAAGGTCACGCGCGTTTTCCCATGGGGACGCACAGGAGCACCGCAAACATAGACTGATTGCTGTCTGCTTCAATTTGCGTCCCACAAATCGCCTAGGCTCTAGCGCCAGATGAATCTCTAGCGTACGTTATAATAACTATGACATCGGTGCGCGGGGCGCGTGAAGCCCCCTGGTGGTGCGTAATCATGACGGCCACAGTGCTGGGTTGGCTGGGATGGCTCGTATAGGGTCCGCAGCGGTTAGTCACGAGCATAGGTCGGCATTTTAAGCGGTCCTCACTCAAACTCACGATCACTATTTTTTCCTCAATCAGAACTCACGCCCCCTCACGATCACGATTTATTCAAAATAGGATCATCACCCGGACTCACCCTCACGGCTCAACGCAAAACCAAAACTCACTCGCCGTCATCATCACGGTCGTCACGCTCACAGATCATCACGGTCATCACGCTCACAGGTCATCACGAATCATCAGACTCACAGGTCATCACACTCAGAGTTCCTCACGGTCCTCACACTCACAGGTCATCACACTCACAGATCCTCACGGTCCTCATACTCACAGGTCATCACGGTCCTCACGGCACTCACACTCTCAGCTTCTCACAATCCTCACTGTTACAGGTCATCATGCTCATCACACTCACAGGTCCTCACACTCACCGCTCCTCACGGTCCTCACACTCACACAGGTCCTCACGGTCCTCACACAGGTCTTCACGCTCATCACACTCACAGGTCATCACGCTTGCCGGTTGCTTTCTTTGTGCTTTTCTTTTGTTTTTCTCAAGCCTTTGGTTTGTCTTCGCGTGAGTCGTGCGGCGGGGAAACTTCTGAGCCACTAATCCAATTTGAAAGAAATGTACTATGTTAATGTTTATGCTCCGCACATTTCTACCGAATTTCGTAAACCTGGATGAATTACGAAAGAAACTAAATGCAAGCTGACTAAAGTGGGTGCGTTTAACTTTCGCCTGCTGACAAGGGCGGCGGGGAAAACAGAAACGCGCCTTCCGACAGGTTACACGGACAATGTCGCAGTGATTAGAACATCGCCTCGCTGTGCATACCTCGCTCATTTGTACACAGATAAACAATTACTACATATATCACCTCCGTTTCTTTTTTTGTGCCACCCACAGGTACTTCTACGGAAGTTTATGCAGAATGTATATATAGTAAACATATGGGCATCGACCCATATTTTTTTGTGTGTTTGTGTGTGTGAGAGGGGGGGGGGGAGAGAACGGTTATATTAGGTAGGGTGGTTGCACGTGACGACGGTTTGAAATCTCACTATAATCCCTGTTGACAGTGGTGTCTGTCAGTCGTATGCTATTCTATGAACAGAGGCCGCGGTGGCCGAGTTTTCTTCTCACTTGAGTTGCTTCTGATTTTGTTGATCGACCGTGCCTGCCGGAGTAGGCTGCGATTTAAGGAGAATCATCGGCTGGCAATGTTTTTCAGTCATCTCGGCCTTTATAAAATACTGTCAGCATTCATTATCTTGATACATGCAGCCGTCCTTGAATTGATTTCGTTTGGATTGGTTTGACTTTGGCATGACTTTGCTTGGTTTGGTTTGGAGTGGTTTGGGGGTTTGCGGCCGTCCCCATGTGGTTCTTTGTCGCGCACTCGATCATGTAGGGCGTGCCACTTTTCATGTGGCAAGCCGCGTCATTCTTGACACGCAGTTTTATAATAGGCAATCAGTTCGTCGAACAAGGTTTCATAGACAGATTGTTTCATCGACACTGCGATGTTTCATCGGCAGATCGTTTCTTCAACATTTGTTTCATCGATGTGTCATCCGAAAATCGTTTCTTCGACATTCGATGCTCGACAGAGCTTATTACTCAGCCACCATATTACTACATTTCGTCGACACTTTTTTTGTTCGTTTTGTTTTACTCGTACGTCTAACGACATTTCTCTGTCTCTCTTTCATCGACGCGGCGTTGGCTCCTTGACGTCATGCGTTCTTCGCGTGTTCGCAGCGCACTACGGTGTCCGCTTCGGACAGGGCGCAGGTGGCGCAAGCGCAAATGCTCCTCACTCTTTGTACGCATGCAGTGCAGTGTGCTGTGCGTGGTGTTGGCTGTGCGCTTACGTCGCTTACGTTGCTGGAGTGGTGCGTGCGGCGCGGCGGCCTTTTGCACACGTATGACCGTTTGGCCGCGTGCTCGGCCTGTCTAGCGGATATTGGTTTACGAAAGGAGCGTGCCCTATAGGGGGGGGGGGGAACTGAGGCTCGGAGCTCGGCAGCCAGACGGTCGGACGTAATCGTTGCTTTCCGTCGTGCTTTTGGCCGCGTGCACACTTGACGCTCGCGAGATGCTGAATCATTCCAAACTTTTTCTAAAAGGAGTTTTTCTCGACGCAGTGGTGGCTTAGTATACCGCTCATTTTTTGTAGCGTCATGTGAGGCTTATTTTGTGCCCAGTAATGCACGCGAAATTCCACAACTGACGTTTTGCAAGTGTTCCGAAATAGGTTGTGACGTAGAGGTTAATATGTCGGTTTCGGTAGTCTTTAAAAGTCCAATGAACGAGGTATTTGCATTGTTATAGAGTCGGAGCATAAGGAGTTTGAGCGAATATAGGGGGCACTCCGATCGATCCAACATGGCGGAAAAGAGGGGGATAGATTTGCGGCGCCCGTAGATCGGTAGCGTATAAATTAAACAAAGCGTGCTGTTCTGTTTGTTTACGTGTGCGAGATGATCATCGCTTCAACCAAGACCTACCGTGATGCTACAAATGAAGTGTTCAAGCCAGTCGAAGGCAAGCAATCTTGCCATAGTCAAGATATGTGTGCAAGTGTTCGACGTGAGCTCTCACGCTGGTGCAGCTGTCATCAAGTTGAACCGAATGTACTTGGGTCCAAAGGAAAGGTGCAGATCAACAATGTCGCGTTGAAACTATGACGCGTACTTTATCTAAAACTAAACTTATCGGTCTGCGGCTACAAACATTTTCGTTGACGTTGCTTAGATGAAGTAACAATTCAGGCCTCGCATTAAACGGTGTTGCGAACTCTTCGGTTGTTCTAGTTAATAGTGCTAAAAAGCAGTTGGATGGAAAGTATGACAGCTACAGCATACAATTAAGGGACGACTGAGGTCTTTATCCTGCGTTTTATGTGTCGAAACATCGGTATCCTTGGTGTTATATTGCGATCAGCTGGTCGCCGATCGTCCTGTTTTTATGCATAATGTAAACAAGCCCCGGAAGCGCCAATCTCATTTCGATGTGCTTGTGCACCCCTACAAGCCTCCTTTTGGCTCTTGTGGAAAGCTTTATTGTAATAGCAATAGTCGAGTTGTATGTACCACGGTGATATCTGCTGTGTGCGATCTGCAAAATAAACAAGTCCGTATTAAATGCCAGAAAGAGAACAAAGGTAAAGCTTTTTTCACTTTTTTTTTCTTTTTACAAAAGAGGGCAAAGCTTCTGAAACAAGAGCAACCTAAGCTGATATTTGAGTATGCTCAAGAATGAATGGCAAAAGGTGCTTATGCTAAGTGGTAGATGTACACAGTTAATTTTCTTTTGCCTCTGCATTGTAAATTGAAAGATATGTATCAGCAGAAGGCACGTGTCCTTTTGAAAATGTATTTTATTAGGGCAAAAATAGGTTTTCAAACACAACCGAAGAGTTCGCAACACCATTTAATGCGAGGCCTGAATGGTTACATCATCTAAGCAACGTCAACGAAAATGTTTGTAGCCGCAGACCGATAAATTTAGGTTTAGATAAAGTATGCGTCATAGTTTCAGCCTCAAACGCCAAACATTGTTGATATGTACCTTTCTTGATTTTTACTAGAATGGAAAGTTGGGCGAGTTGGTATGAATTCATTTTGAAAAACAGCGCGAATGCCACACGGACAAGAAGGAGGAACACACAGGACAGCGCCTCGTCCTGTGTGTTCCTCCTTCTTGTCCGTGTGGTATTCGCGCTGTTTATCAAAATGAAACCTTTCTTGATGACAACTGCACCAACGTGAGAGAGCCCACGTCGTCGAACACTTGCACCCATATCATGACTAGGGTATGGCAAGATTTCTTGCTTGAAGTGAAGATCATCTCGCTACGACTAGCTACGACCAGACACCGCAGCGATGCTGGCGTCGAAGGGGTGCATCGCAGTCAGTCGCCGTCACCCGACACTGCTCGTTTGACATTCACGGCTTTCCGCCCAGGTGCTTCGTTTGTACTTGGAACCAAGTGTTATTTTCTGTGCTTGTGTCTGTGCTCAGTGGCTGGATATCGGCCTCAAGAGAAGTTCTTCAGGCTCAATAGCATTCGCCGAAGAACTTGCGAAGAAAATGCCACCCAGGAAAAAAAGCACGAAGACACAACGCACCAGCTTGGTGGACTATGCACTGGTCGCGGAAACCAGGCCCTGCGGAGTATACACCAAATGCAAACTATCTAAAAAAAAATCATTTTTAGGTTCAAATTGGCTTCTGCGGACTAAACGCCTCGACACTGCCTGTTATTATGCATTGTATATTCACCACTGTTTGTTGCGTTTTGAGACCGCCTTCCTGTAATGATACAGAGGGGTCAACTGAACCTTGAAATAAACATATTTAAGCACATCTAGACACGATGTTCCTTAAAGCCAGATGGTCAGGGAAAAGGTGTGCCATTACCTAATTTGCCAACAGCACACCAATGGTCACAATCAAAACTCACCGAGTCAATGGGCAGTTTTCCACCACATTATCGCCGTGTAATCACCCATTTGGTCCATTAAAAACCTTGAGGCTGTAGCCACCAGCACACCCATCCTAGATCTGGAAAGCTTATGCTGTAGACGAAATTCCCATATCATCACATTTTTAGCAAACTGAATGGTCCCACCTGTTACACTTTTAGCTTTGGAAGTAAACCAGTTCACAATACCACCAGTGGCATACATCGTGCCAAGCATTAGTGCCGCGTGTGGCAGCAAAATGTCCTAACTAGGGAAGCAAACTTAATCGATCGTGTTGATTAAGGCACCTAGATACGGGAGAAATTATCAATCAATCAAAGAAGGACCCTCGAAAGGGAAGTTTTCTCGCCGAACGAACATTACTTTTTATTGGGCGTTCCGCAATGTAAGGCCGAAGACAATAGGGAGATTTCGTAGATCGTTTTCGCCGTCCCGCAAGGCCCTCCGCAACCCGCTACGATAGCGGGAACTCCACAGTCAAGGCTATCGGCGCGCAGGCGCAGTAGCAACTTCTTCGTTGCGGAGGGCTTAGCGGAGGGGGCAGCGCGGTCTACGAAAACTCCCTATTAGGGAGTTGTAGTAGACCGTTTCCGCAGCCCGCTAAGCACCCGGATAGCGCTCCGTAATCCGCCACAAGACCTTGAACTATGCAGAGAAGGCTGACGGCGCGCAGGCGCAGCTGCGGCGTTTTCTTCGGGGATACCGTAGCGGAGGAGGAAAACGATCTACTACAACACCCTATTCACTCCGTGATCGGTACAGAAGCATTTGCTCAGTAGTCGGTCGTGCGTGATAAAAACAACAACAAAAACAAAGGTGGATTAGAAACGCGATAGATTCGCCTTTGCACGGAGTACTTAAACTTAAAATCGTGTCAACATAAAGCGACTATGGCCCGCCATGCTAGCAGCTATCTTAAATTTTACCCGTGTAGTCGTCACACCTGTGCACCAAACGAAAGCGTTGCTGCAAGCACCTCCGCCGTCAACTTTGAGTCGCTGTTGAGTCTGAAGAACTGCTCTATGAGGTCCATATCCAACCACTGAGCACATAAACAAGCACAGGAAATAAAACTCGGTTCCAAGTACAAGCGAAGAATCCAGGGCGGAAAGCCCTGAATGCCAAACGATCTGCGTCGGGCGACGGCGACTGACTGCGGTTGCGCTCCTTCGACGTCTGCATCGCTGCGGCGGGTGGTCGTAGCTAGTCGTAACAGATCGTGTCAGCTCTGTTGCTCGTACCGGAACACTAGAGCCGCGTAATATTCTTGCTGCTTAAGTTTATAAGCCTACGTTCGTGGCTAACGCATTTACACAAAGCCAACGCCCAGCTAACCTATCCCCCTCTTTCTCTTTCGGCGACCGGCCGCCAGGGCGGTGACATCGTCGCTGAAACTCCTCAATCGCCTACGTCGTCTTCTTTGCCATAGGGCAGCTGACCGCTTCTACGTGCGCGAGCTCTCGCTGGAAGCGTAATCCTATTTATATAGTGCTCATCCGTGCGTACGGGTCCATATCACATGAGCGAATGACATTCTAGCGAACAGCGACATTTGAGCGAATGGTCGTTTTAGCGAATAACGGGGGCGCGCGTTAACCCACCCGCCGCGCTGCGCTTTACGCCGCTTCGCGGCGACAGTCTGCGGCGGCTCATTACAAAAATGTGAACCCATTTGGCCCACCAGAAAACGCCGCTTCGCGGCGTCCGACTATTCGCTAAAGTATCATTCGGTCAAACGTGGGCGTTCGCTAAAACGTCATTCGATCAAGTGAGTGCCTCCCGAGTGGAGGCACTCACTTGATCGAATGACGTTTTAGCGAACGCCCACGTTTCATCGAACGACACTTTAGCGAATAGTCGGACGCCGCGAAGCGGCGTTTTCGGGTGGGCCAAGTGAGTTCATATTTTTGTAATGAGTTGCCGCAGACTGTCGCCGCGAAGCGGCGTAAAGCGCAGCGCGACGGATGGGTTAACGCGCGCCCCCGTTATTCGCTAAAACGAGCATTCGCTCAAATGTCGCCGTTCGCTAAAATGTCATTCGCTCTTGTGATACTGTAGGGTCCATATCACAAGAGCGAATGACATTTTAGCGAACGGCGACATTTGAGCGAATGCTCGTTTTAGCGAATAACGGGGGCGCGCGTTAACCCATCCGTCGCGCTGCGCTTTACGCCGCTTCGCGGCGACAGTCTGCGGCAACTCATTACAAAAATATGAACTCACTTGGCCCACCCGAAAACGCCGCTTCGCGGCGTCCGACTATTCGCTAAAGTGTCGTTCGATGAAACGTGGGCGTTCGCTAAAACGTCATTCGATCAAGTGAGTGCCTCCCCACTCTGAGCACCTATGCATTAGACCATAAGAACGTAAAAAAGAAACATGAATAAACAACGGCCAAGGGGAGCACAGCGTCACGCACGAAGCCCGAGAAGCCCGGGCAATTGGCGCCTCGGAGTCGCGTCCAGCCGGCGCGCCGGCAACCCGGCCGTGGCCGTGGGGCAGGCGCCGCGACGTTGCGGCCACTGCGCGCCTCCGTCAGCGAAGGCACACGGCACACGGCGAATTCTGCGAATCCCGATGAGCCAGTAGATTTATTGGAGTAAGACACATGGCAGCGTCTCACAGGCGTCCATTCTAGATGCCACCTGTCTCTATGCGACGCTCTAATTGGCCCACTGAGTCGTAGCTTCCACAGTTTGCTAAGTGTGCCCATAGGCAACCAGCAATGCAGTTTGGAAGTTGGCACGGCACGTTGCGCCATCTAGCGACTGAAAAATAAAACAACTCGGATAGTCCAGGACGGCCTGGGTCGCGACTCGCGAGGACTGTGGGGATTTAGAAACCACGTGTGAACGTGGCATTTTGGATCGGCGTGAGCCTTTTTGGAACTGTTTTTTTTATAAAATTAAGTCTCAACTTCACGTCTCTATGACCTTTCCGGGTTCCTGTGACATCTCCCCTAAGCATAGAGTTTTCCCCAAAAATAAACGCCGCTACTGCTGCGTGCAAGACTGCCACGGTCGTGCAGGTGACCCAAGCGTCAGACTTTACCGCTTCCCTTGAAGACCTTGGGAAGCGACACGGCGACAAACTGGATTACTGGAGTGCGATGCATCAAGTGAGTGAATTTTACATTAATTGTTGAAGTGAACGAAAATAGATGTGTAGGCTTGGAAAGTGGTCTGACAGACTCCTTTTGCAAAATAACGTATTTATACTAGTTTTTTTTACGAGTCTCTGAGACAACCATTTAGAGAAATACAGCAGGAAAAATTGGGCCGATTGTTGCTTCGCTTTAACGTCGAGAATCAGGCGATCAGGTCTTCAAGCGAGATGCCCTTCACCTGTTCCCGGCACTCGTAGTTGTAGGCGTGCATTTGGTTGCCGGTGGCAATCAGTTCGTCGAACGACGTTTCATGGACAAATCGTTTCGTCGACACTGCGATGTTTTATCGACAGATCGTTTCGTGGAAACGAGCACCCGCTCGTTTCATCGACAGATGTTGCGACGTTTCGTCGACAGCTCGCTCGCCAGCTCCTGGCTCCGCCAGCTGTACCTCCTCGCGACCTCTGCGCCTGCGCGGCGCGCGGCCTTGCGTTGGATGGATGTGTAGATGAAAGATGGCCGACTGGGCCAAGTATATAACGAACCAGTGCGCAGCCATCTTGCCTTCAGGCAAGATGGCTGCGCACTGGTTCGCCATACTTAAATTATCGCAAAAAATTGCGATAGTTCAAGTCAGGAAGACCGATTTAAACTATCGGAATTTTTTTCTGCTTATCATTAATATTTTTTTTTGGGGGGGGGGGGGGGGGGGGGGGGTGCATTGATTGCACTAATTTCGGAACTTACGATTTGTATGGTTTCGCTCGTGCCTTTGCCCGAACCTTTGGGGAAGCGTTGTCAAAACCGGGAAGTTTCGTTCTCGACCACTGTCCTTTCTCAAATTAGATTCTTAAAACATTCAACAATATGCGCTGCTCTTGAGGGCTACGCTTTCGGCAGTGTACGTGATCGAGGTGTCTGCACGTCATCGAATGCAACCCTTCACGGGCTGGCCGCCGGCACTCTGACTGTTTTGAAAAAGTGGCAGGATCGTTTCCAGAGGAAGTGTATCTTTCTGCGCGTCGCGTCTTTTGGTAGAATCCTCAAGAGCCACCTGAACATAGCATAGATAGTCCACACGTCAAAACACTGAAGCTCTTAAAAAAATTTTGAAAAAAAAAAAACGAGGCCTGTTTGCGGTGCACACAGCCTTTCTACCGTTGAAAATGGCATAAAATCGGTTTTTAAGCTAATTGACATCTGGTCTTAGCCACAAGCAATAAACTTTGAAGGAGACTGAGCATTCGGCTACGCGTAGTTTACTTTTACGGTGATAAAACACGGTTGTTTTTTCCTCCAAACACCGGGTATTCAACGTCCTGTACTTACCAGACCGCATATGAATTTTAGACTTTAGCATATTTAGTTTCTGGATATTAAATAACCCTATAATTCTGCATATGTTATGTCTGTACTGAAATTTTGCGTGCACATAAGCCAATATGTGACCAAAGAACATTAGATTTGGAAGCCGCCCTTTATGCAAAGACCTGGGTCACAAACTTGCCCCAGGTATCTGTCTGCTGGCATCGGTAAAAGAGCAATGGAATGTCGCGTGTGAGGACCAGTCGGCTGCTGCCGACAGATCTCGTCTGGTACTACCGCCTCCAAGGCCTTGCATGTGGCGGCTGCTCGAGAGAAGCTATATAATGCATTAAAGGGATACTACAACGAAATTTCGGCGCTCATTTTTTGGTCTATATGTGTTCAAAAAAGCAGCATCACATAGAACATACCAATATCTTGTTAAAAAAGCCACGAAAAGGAATTTTGAAACGAATTAAAAGATTAGCAAAGAGCACTTGGTGTATGTCGCTAACGCCTCGCTTGTAATGCCCGTCTAGGAACCTTGACAGCTAGTGACGGAGGTTGTCTCGTCCGCGCCCCCACGACGAGAGAAGAGGGGCAGGAGGAACTCCCCTCTTCCCAAGAATGCCTTTTGTGTGTCGCAGAAGTCGCTATTGTCCCCGTACAAGATTACAGAAGATTAACCCGTCCCTCAAAATTCACACAAAAGCAGCCGCTTCGGTGGCTGGAACGACTAGGCCATCCTCTCGACGTCAGCCTCGCCGTAGCTTTGCTCGTCTTGAGACGACCTACGTCACGATTGCGTTGAATATCACGTGGTCTCCGCTGGGCCTTCTCCGAGCGCTTGCCAGAGTGGGCCGTTTATAACGAAAAATACAGCCACCCCAGGCTCAAAATACAAACGTGCGATTGTCATTTACGGATATTGTGGATCATATTCAACCTATTTTTGAACACGACGGGAATATTTCAAATTTTGTTGAAGTATCCCTTTAAGTTGCACATTTGATATCAACTATGGTTTACTTTGTGTAATAAGACTAAACTTGATATAATGTTTTATTTATATATTACCAATTCTCGTGTTTTTTTGTTTTTGCATTGTAATGTAGCTTTTTTTTAGGTTTGCTCGCGGGCAGCGTGCTCGCGGTAGTGCGAGTGTTATTGGTTTTTGTGTTTTTGTTATTTATTTTTAGTTGACATTGTTTACAGCCCCCTTATTATGTAATGTCCTTTTTAAACGGCCCTTAAGGGTAAATGACGATGAAACGAGTGCGACTAAACAGTTTTTTCGCGTATAAGTCGCAGTAGCCAGTAAAATACCGCATCACTTTTTCCTTTTGAATAATTGAGGGTAATGAACATGCTTAATTTCAAGTGAAATATTAGGTTGTAATGTTGCAATAAAAGGCTGCAAGCTGTATTTTCGTATAAAAATAATCAATATAAAGAAAAAGTCCGTGCTTACGCCCTTTTCCGCAACCCACCATTGGATCGAAGTTTTGTTTTGCGCCTACGCATATTTTTCTCCACCACTTTTCCTTTTCCAGTAATTTTCGGTTCCATAAACGGGCATCGGAACTTGCGAATATCCGAATAGGCCGCGCGCCAAGTCCTGCGCGCTCTTGCTTTTTCCATGTGACACGGATGAGAGCGAGAGGATAGCGCAGTTGCTAACCTTGGAGAGCAGCTGCGCTAGGCATCGTCTTTGTCAACTGTTACAAGCGCTTGCACCTTAAGTTTCCGGCATTCCTTTCGAAACAGCAAAAAAAAAAAAAAAGTTTGTCGACGAAACGTTTTACGGTGGTGCTGTCGACGAAACAATTGTCGACGAAACGTCACAGTGTCGACGAAACGTGTGTCCATGAAACGTGTGTCCACAAAAAGTTGTCCACGAAACGTAATTCCACGAAACGAGTTTCGACGAAACGATAGGGACCCGTGGATTTTCGTAGAACTAATTTTTGTTTGTTTCGGCTACCAAATTTAATGCTGAGTCTGGTAACAGATGTGACGGCGTGCAGAAAACAGGATGCTCACTTTTTTTCTGGGAAAAGCTCATGCGAAGCGTAAATATCCTTCTCATATCCTGTCGCCAGACTTGTGCACTGTTCTCTAGCACGGAGAGTTTGGTTCTAATTACCCACATTTTATTCTAGTGTCGTGGGGGCGCCGGGAGAAGAAGAGGACGGTCGAGCGAGGCGCGAGCGGGGGCCAGCCGGCGAGGAAAGAGGAAGAGCGTGCTGCACGAGGCTGGGGCCGGGCAGGAACGATAGAGCCGTCCTGGCTGGTCCGGCCCATATGTCGGTCCCAGGAGCGTTCCACCAGCGAGCTTCGGATCAGGACCGGCGGAAACGGCGAGCCTGGCCTTATCGGCCTAGTCCATGACGGTCCAGGAGTGGTTCTGCAGCGAAACTCTAGCTGTGATAGCCCGGAACAGCTAGCGTACGCAGTGCGTGGGGAGGACGATCCGCAGGCGTGGACACGGACTCCGACTGCCAGCTATGAACGACGGGCGACAACTAGGGTCGGCGGGTCCGGACTGCCGGCTCTCGAAGACGGGCAACCGGGAAGTACAGTAAACCTATTCGCTGCCTTCTCGTTGCGTTGTGTCACTTCCTGGGAGACGAGCTAATCACAGACCGATCGGGCGGCGATTATTATAGAGCGACGCCGCAAGCGCACGAAGACAGTTCAAACACGTGTTCAAATGACAGCTTCAGATTATGCTCTACACACTTGGACCTATCAAGGCTCCCGATGGTCTTAAAAAACCGCATAAAATAAAAAGGGACATGGCGCGCACGTGCACACGGGGACTCCTGAAATTGGGTTCGCCGCCGCTCGCCACGGCCCGACGGGCGGACTAGCCACTGGCCGACCCATTAAGAGAGACCCCTCTGCTTGTGGCGCCGAATGCAGCACTCTCGTGGCGCCGCCTGGCCATTGCCGGCTGGCTGTCCTGCACTTGCGCCATCTTGCCCCAAACAACACTTAAAAGCATGATATCGCACAATGTGAAAGACCTCACTCGAAGCTTCGATCGATCATGACACCGCCTTTGTCGCACTTCCTGAGTGATGACCCATTGCGAAAGGTACGTTGAGGTGCGCGGAGAAATGAAATTCCGGGTGCTGATGAGGATCATGCGAGTCATTTAATTTTATTGCAGCTGTGCGAACGTTATAGTTGACGCAATCATAAAATTCTGTGTCCACTGACACCAACTTGACAACAGGAACCGAAATACACACGAACCTTTCTATGCCACAGAGAGAGGAGCGCTAGCCGTTTGGAGCGCTTCCCCAACTCCGACGTTACCGCGCCGCCTCGAGGCGCCGTCAGTCTGTTGGCGTCTCGCAGTCTGCCGTGAAGCGAAGAGCGAACGCCGAAAAGAGACGAAAGCGACCCCCCCCCCCTCCTCCCCATACCCCTTCTGCCCTCTACAGCTGGTTGAGACATTGCGGAGGGCGCTGGCAAGGAGGAGCCTGCAAGAACAAGCACCCCCCCCCCCCCCCCTCCTCCGCCCTCCACAGGAACCGGCGCGTTCACATGGCGAAGGAGCAGGCGAGCGACACCCAAACCAACCCTGAAGGCCCGAACCCCACGCAGTACTTGCGAAGCGAGAGTCTCCTCGCCCACTAAGACGGCCCGGGAGCTCACGTGACCAACCCAGCTAAGAATATACCAGCGCTCACCGCGACTCATCCTGGCTATGGTCCTCAGGCTCACGCCATCACGCAGACTAATGCGATCACCGGACTCATATCCACCCTAAGACTCACGTCTTGATTCAGGCTCATGCTCATGAGCCTCGAAACTCACAATCACACTCAAGAGACCTCAAAACTCACACTCATGAGTACTTCATTTAGCGCTCAAGCTCACACTCACACTCAAGAGTTTTAAGAACTAACAATCACACTCACGGTCAAACTCACGTTCATGAGTTCGCAGGGCTCACACTCGCACTCACACTCATTAGTTCTCAGAACTCGCGATCACACTCGCGATCAGACTCACGCTCATCAGTTCTCAGGACTCACGCTCACACTCACACTCATAAGTTCACGTACCTCACGATCACACTCACACTCACAATCACAATCTTTCGAGACTCGCGGCCTCACTCACGATCACCTCAAATCTGATGGTGAGCGTGAGTGATCGTGAGTGATCGCACTCATGAGTGAGAATGCCGAGGTATGGTCACGAGGTAAAACGGAGTGGGGCAGAACACTGGATAAACGCTGCTTAGGCACAAGTTTTTTTTTTTTACGTCAATTTTTTTTTTTTTTTTCGTGTGTGTGTGCTTCAGTCACTCGTTGACTGCTTCTCGCGGTCGTCCTGGCCTTCAACCCTCAGTCATATGAAATGGGCAGTTCGAAAGAACGGCGCATGCTGACTGACATCTCGCATGTGAGTGCTGACCGACCACTCGTATGTGAGTGCTTTACCTTGGTTCTCTTTCGAGCGCCTCTCATGTCCGCGTAATTTGCATATAGTAGTGTCTCCAATACAACGTAACGATAATTCAAAATCAAATTCATCATGTATTTGTTCTGCTGACCCCTTTTCTACACATGGCTCCTGAAGTTCTGATGACTAGCTTTTGTAGTAACATAGCCTCCTCTATACTGACAAACCTGGCAGATGGCCACGAGACGTGGCCGCCGAAAGTGAAAAGGTAGAGCGGAAAACAACGGATGAAAGGAGAGGCATGTAGCGGGCTCCCTGCTGCGGCGAGATGACGAAACGCAGTGTTGTGCAGGAAAGTGGACGCACGGGCTTTTTCTTAGAGTGGTGCTTGTCGTCTTTGTGAGATTGTTCTGCACCGGCTAAACGCCAATCGCGCATAGTTAATACTTCATCATCCTGCGCTTCGTTTCTGTGCGTCATTGAACCTTTTCCACATACCGACGGCACCAGGCTGTGGCTGCACGAACTAAAAATCAAAGAAGTGACCTACCTGCGCTACCAATCGATAATGGGAGCTACGCTACCGGTTTCGCCGCTCTCTGAGCTGCGGTGCGTGCCCAACGCGACTTTAAAGAGGGGCATCCGTGGCGTCCACCCAAACGTCATGTTTTTCTTTCCGTCCTCTTTCTTTATTTATTTTTGTGTAACACAATTATATGTATATGCTGCAATCACCTGTTCTACTCGCTGATCCCCAGCCTCCTTCCGAATTTCCTCGATTTTCCGTGCCGACTTCCGCCGCTTGACATTGGTGCTCGCGCGTGCGCAGAACGCTTCTCGGAAAAGGTCCATTGGCTTAGTCGGTGAAAACGCAATCGCATAGACGACGAGCAACGAGCGCCATGACGAGGCACTTCGGGTGCTGCTTGGACGGCTCCATCAAATACTAGCGTTGTCCCACACACAGCTGTCCCGAGCGATAGAATGTCCGCTCGTGCTCCTCGCGTTCCTCGGGCTACCGCTTCTTTTCTCGTCGGGGTTGAAAACCATGTGTCGGGTCCTCGCCGCTGCAAATGCCGTGCGCTGACTACAGGCTCCCCGAGAAATGCTCTGTGCTACCAGATCCTCGACCTCCAAATCTGCGACCGGGAACTCTGTGGCTCCGTCGTCAAACTGGCAGGCTTTGTGAGTATAGAGGAGGCTTGGCAGTACTTTGAAATCAGAAGTTACGGAGTTGAACGCACTTTGTTTTCTTGGCTACTGGGAGCTACCGTTTTTTATTTTTATTTAGCGACAATATTGAGGAAAGTTTGTGGTTTAGCGACCAGGTTAGGGTTTAACGAATATTGTCACTGTCGTCATGAGCAGATGCGCAGGGTCTAGTAGGCATTTTTTACGTCACGCGAAAGAGCAAGCTTGATTCGTGCTTTTCACAGCTGCTGTGAAGTAACCGATATCAGAAAATGTGTAGAATAATAGCGAGTCGAAGGAGTCAAACTTGACCACAGCGTGGGCCTCTGACGCTGCGCGAGATTAGAGTGTATAATAGACGACCCTGAGTAGCGTGACCATTGCTTTTCCGCTACGAATATTTCCTACTGTCGTCTGTGAATGAACGTGTAGCCGTGGAATGTCATAAAGCGGTGTGTGCCTATATAAAAACAGCAAGAATATGTTTGCATTCGAGTTTGTACAGACGCTGAAGCGAGAAACAACAATGCTTCGAAAAATGCAGTGCCGACTAATGTTTATTATTAGTTTTTTTATTCCTTTATACGCGCTTAATTGACATCTCTAAAATACACGCTTTCTTATTAGTATCACTTATGTTTAAATAAAAAAAATTACCGCATCTCCACGTGGTGAATGATGTTGATTGGGGCAAAGTTCGGGTGGTGCTAATGATACTGATTTTGGTCATAGGTAGTGCTGATGGTGCCGTTTTCATTCATGTCAGTAGAAAAATGTGTGGTTTTCTTCTTTTTCTTTTTGCAAGAAGACAGATGGGATGGCATCTCAGAGCCCCCTATTTTTTTTTTTTGCTTCTTTTTATTTTTTCTTGTTTTTTTTCATCTTTTTTTTTTCATTTTCTTTTCTTGCTCTCTCTGCTGAACTCACAGCAGGAGCTCGTGAGCTCGTGCTCGTGAGCTCACGAGCAGGGGCACGCCGGACGGCGGACGGACATACGGACATGGCTAGCCCCTAAGGAGCTTCGCCCCTAAAAAAAACAGTAAGACTTGCCTCTGTTTTTGTATTGGGACGTTTGCCGATTCAGAGGCACATCTATGAATATTTGAAACTTCATAACAAAATAGTTTTAACAAAATCATTTGCCCAGCGGGCTTGGGATTTGGGATTTTTTTTTGTTTTGTTTTTTTGTTTTTATGTATGCATTGCAGGAAGGGCATTCGAGTCTCGCACAGTCCGGGTGGAAACAAAAAATAAGACTAACTTAATAATTTCAGCTTATAAATTAAATACGTATTTAAATTATGTGATGAGTCCCTAAATTTGATTTTTTTTTTTCTGAATACAAAGACTCCTGTCCTCAATGCAACTACATTTGAAAGGACGTCCTGGTTGTGTTTGCATTTCCGGATTCCCCGACACTCGGTTTGGGTTTATTACGTTGAAATAAGCTAAGTTTTGTTTCTGAAAACAATAACTGGTAACGGTTCCCTCATAAGTAACATTTAATAATTTCAGTTAAAATAGAAATATTCATGGCGAAATCCCATTAAAACGTGTCTTCACTTGCCGCATTTCACTAAAGCTTAATTTTTATTCAATAAAACATTTGTTTTAGTAATAAAATAAGCTGTAGCATGTTACCAAAAAATTTACATTAAAGAAACAAGCTTTGTTTTACATTGTATTTTAAAGATCTCACCAGCTTTTCTATCCATGATATGTTATTTTGGTGCGATGAAAACACTCCATTTTTGTGTCCGGCTGCTGCAAGTAGCCCGTGCTCAACAAAGGCAGCAGGAAATGCCTGGGCGGCAATGTTCTAAGGTAGAGAGAGCTCTGAACAGGGTGTCGAACCGGAACCGAACCGAACCGAAAACCGGAACAGAACCGTTATTTTTAGCCGAACCGGAACTGAACCGAACCGAAATCTTCGCCGCCATCTTGGAACTGAACCGGAACTGAACCGGAAAAAAATATAACGGTAACCGGTTCAAAACGGTTCGCGGTATTTTTTTTTTGTTAGTATTACAAATTTATTATTTGGGAATAAAAAAACTGGCAGCTGTGTTCCTATATTGATCAAATCGTCATATACAGAATTGCAATGTATAATAAATCCTGGTTTTCTGCGGCGCTTTCTTATTGGCACTGTGATTAGCCATGTGTCACATCGTCGCGTGACGTCATGATGTCAAGACATGCTCTCAAGTAATGTCACATCACGTGACGTCACGTGGCTCGCCGCGTAGATACAAATTAAGGACGTCGCTAGATCTATTAACGTTGTTGATACCGTGACGTCACATGACATCACAACTTCGCACTGAGAGTCGCGTGACACAATGATGTACCCGATTGTCATGATCCCGAGTCGAATGCTCTGGTTCATGACAACCAGCATCGCCAAACATTCGGGTGACGGCTCGTGTTCAACTCAAAGATTATGATGGGCCCGAGTCCCACTAGAACTAGAAACAGAAACAAACGACAGCGACAAGCCTCAGACACATGCAGCATGTTCGCGATGGTACCTTTATATGGCTTTGAGTTGTTCGGTGCTCGAGAAGTTAGCACGAGCGTTTACAAGCCTGCAAATGGTACAATCGTGTGCATGATATTCATGTTTGAGCATAGCCTTCTTTATTCTACGAAGCCTGTCAAATTGCGAAATACTCTGGTTTAAGGCTAGCCGCTGTCGTTTGTTTCTGTTTGTCGCTTTAGTGGGGCTCGGGCATTGTAGCCCAACTAAAACTATATCTGAAGATCAGCCCATGCTCTCTGCTTTGCCAACCCTGCGTATGACTATGATAAACACTGACGGTGTGTATATTAGGATCAGATCACGTGGCTGATAGTTCTAATTGCGAGTTGAGGAGGGGAAAGCAATTTCATTTCTTTCTTTCGACTGTCTGCCATTTCGCGGAGGGGCAAACTAATGGATGCTTTTGTAAGTTATCAACGTCAGGGATTACATTTTAGCGGTATTTATTGAACTTAAGGTAAAAAAAAAATGCTGCACGACCCATTTTACATGTATGCACACCCTTGAGGCTCCCAAACATGTTTTCGTTATTGCTGAACTGCCTCAAAAAGTTGTCCCGAGAATAGAAGTGTTAAAGGGTCTAAATGTGACGTATTAGTCCGACGTTACATGAAACTATTAGTGCGTACGGGAGGGATACCTGAAAAGAAAGATCCTAGTGGCCTCAGGGGGATAGCAGCCGCTCTAAGTCTCACAGGAGTGTCGTTCTCAAGTTCTCCAAGTTTCGACCGCCCTGTATTTTGTTTAAACTTCACAGTGTGGTGCAAAGTAAAAGCAAGGAAGAATTACTGTTAACAAGTGACACAAATATAATTGTCGAGTGAACACCACTCAATACGGAGCAGGCAATCCCTGAGGAACAAAAAGTATCTTGAGGAGCAACTAAAAAAAAAGAAGGGGAGTGGGGAGGGGGTAGTTAAAGCATACTGTGTCGTAAAGATTCCTCTGCCCCGCATTTTCGGCGCAGACTACAAAGCGTGGCCTGGAAACGGACAGATGGGTAGTTGGTAAAACTTTTATTTGTAAAAACACTCTTGCCAGAAAGCACGTTTTCGTCGTGCGAGTTACTCGCGCCGTGCCTAACGCCGATGCACCAACAAGAAAAATGTGTGCCTCTCAAATACACAGCTTGCACTGAGCGCGAAACTTTTGCAGCGTGCATTTTGCCCCACCGAATTTGATATTCTCAGCAAGAACAACTCGCAATGACAACCAGTATCTAGTGCGATTACGTCACGTGCAAACCATGTTAAATACTTCAGCTTTCTGGTGAAGTGCGACGTTCGCAACACCAGCAGTAGACGTCCAAGGTGTAAAGTTGTGTAGTATTTATAGCAGTCTCGCGATGATATACGGCAGCCTAATGAGATGTTGGAGCACATGATTGATAAAGAACAGAGTCGTGAAGTAAGGTTCCAAAACAAGTTCACGTAGAACCTAAGATAACATTAGCCTCCCGAAGTAGTATCTCGCGGCGTTTCGAGCTGAGGTAAGCTGATGCCCAAAAGTTATTTATATTAGGATTTATAAAATCTTCGTTTGCCCTGCGCGGAATCTATGTTTAATTAGGAATATCATTTTATGCATTTCTATGCATCTCTTTTTGCGGTAAAGCGTTGTGTAAGGGATTATTTAGAAAAAATTGCGTGTCATCTCCTTATTTCTGCCCATTTCGTGTATTTGCCATCCGATATATCATGTGACCACAGTGTTTTTTGGCATACCCTGCAACCCAGTATTTTACACTGCAAAACAGCTAACAAAAGCACGTTGCCGAAGACTCAACAGCTGGCGTATTTTCGAGTATCGTCCTTCCGTGTCGGTCTCAGGCGGTTATGTGAACTTCATAAAGTCAAATTTATCGATGATAATAAAAATATACTTAATTCCTGTCTGAATATTTGGCAGCATAAATAGAAGATCCTCACCTCAAAGATATATAAGTAAATACACCTTTAAATTATCTGAAAGATGTTCTGCAAATCTTTTTCGGCGCTTTTATCCTCTATAGAGACGTTATAGGTGATTTGGAAAAGGTTTAAATATTTTTTTTTATTTTGAAGCTAATTTAAATACCTATATGTTCCTCACGCATATATAACTTCTCAAATATATAGAAGTTTATTATCGCCTTTTTTATGTGTTTTTATTATCGCGTTTTTTTACTGGAACGAATGGTGGAACTATGACGATTGCACACTTAAACTCTCAGAAAGTGTCCGATTAAGTAGCTTCCGAATTGAGTAGAGCACGAAATACCACCCTGTTCTATTTAACAAAAATCATCAATTAGCGAGGGTGATGCTCATTTGCAAATTAAATTGACCGGCATTTTGTCAAGAGCAAACCACAACATCCAGGCTATGCCAGTTTATCCAATATAAGAAAATGTACAGATGGGTAAGCACTGTTTTAGGTCAGATTCGATCTCAGTACGAAGGTGCTCATAGATTAGAGTGAACAATTTCATCTACTCCTTTTCGCATGACTCGTCGCCCGCATCATATGCTGAGAGCAAACAATGCTAGTTAGAAAAACAAGCATTGCGATTGTCGCTTAGTGTTTCTATAAAATATAGACTGGAAGGACTTGTCCCGTGACTTTCGTGACATTTTGAAAATTATATTGCCTTAAGCTCAGTCGTCTCGTAATCATATATATATATATTGTGAAGCGTATTCCGTAAAACACATTTTAGGGTATATATGGCGACGAGGTGCCCATTTCATGATTTTATTCACTGTAATTAATTCCTTAGTTCAAGGGCAAAACCACGATTCAACATCTGATACTGCGATACAAAGTTGTACCAATCACGGGTATTTTAGGCAACCTACTTCACTTCGCGAAAACATTTCGATTCAGGTACAATGTATGTGACTCTGGTAAACGAAAAGATGTTGAGTCGTATAAACTCGACGTTTTGTATGTTAATGTAGATTTTCTTTTCTTGTTGTGTAGGAATAAATAACAGAATTTTATAATTTTTCTACCTGAAAATAAAACTGGATTGAACAAACGATAAAAAAAAGAAGAAAACTATATATTGTAAACGACTTATTTATTTCGCGATTTAGGTCAAAGCTGAAGTTTTGGAATAATTCGCGGGTTGTAATTTTCTCGACCGCGGTGGAATCTCAATATAAATTTCAATGTGTTTACCTTTTACCGAAATTTTTCGCGGGACCCATTTTTCGCGAATTGTAGGCGATTCGCGAAATTCTCAAGAAGAGGTCCTCGCAAAAATCAGATCGTTTACAGCAGTCAGTTTCACGGCCTAAATAGTGCCTATTGACAGAACAGCGCGGAAAATATATTCTCAATTTAGCGGTTCAAACCGGTTCGAACCGGTTCGAACCGGTTTGAACCGTTATTTTTTGCGCCCGGAACTGAACCGGAACTGAACCGAAAGCCGTGAACCCGAACCCGAACCGAACCGATAAAAATATCGGTTCGACACTCTGGCTCTGAACCAGTTTAAACCGGTTCGCGCTCGGTTGAGCCAGTAACCGAAACGATATTTCGCACGTCCTATTACTGAACCGGAAAAGAAACCGTACCAAAATAAAAAGCTACTGAACCCGAGCCCGCACTGAACCAGAATAATGAGCGGTTCGACAGGATACCCTGCTTCTGATTGTTTTATACCCTTGTTACACGGGCACAGTTAACTGCAGTTACACTGAGCCACAGTTAGCGCACAATATTTGCGAACAATATTCTACGGCTATAGTCAAAGCTATCTGCGAACGTGCGCTTGAGCACCCATCAAAGCAGTGCACGTGCGCTCCTCACTTCTTCTAAAATAGCTGTTCGAGGGTATAGCATAGTCACTGTGGTGCCGCGTAACAGCAGTTCAAGTTGAGTTAGCCGCGGTTAAGGGTGCCCGTGTAAAAGGGGTGTTCGTTACGCAATCGTGCTATGCTTCGGATTTCATTCTGTGAACAATAACCGTGAAATATAAAGTGTTATTTTTAAAGTTTCAATTTGAATGCTATTGTAAAGGAGTGTACTCTCATGCATTACGAATCTGTACTGTACGCTCAAGATACTGGGAATACGGGTCGGTATTATGCGCTCTAAATTTGTACTTCAATTATAAGCTTATCGACCGATTCTGGCAGTTTGATCAAGCCACTTTATTTGCGACCACAACACCATATATTCGCTCACTGGGCATTAAACTCAGTTTTTCTGAGCCTACAAAACATAAAGATTTGGGCTGGTCGGATTTTGTTTATGTATATCATTCTAAATATTGTATCGTTTTTTTATTCCCTTGTTCTTCTACTCACAACGTATATTTGTAAACCTCCAACTATTATTGCGGTTAAACAAACCAGGAAACTATTTTATGTTTCCTTTGAGCGTGCTTTATTTCTCTATTGTGCCATCTTGAATCTATTAAATTAAGTCGCGTTTGTAAACCCCATCTTCGTGGAACTTTTTAATGCTTACGCTTCGAAGCGCAATTTCTGCTCCACAGCAGAATTCAAAGAGGCGGCTTCCCGAGCAAGAAATAAAACAGAAGCCGCAATCTGTGTCTAATCGAGCAGAAACCACTGAGCCAGATAACTTGACAGAAGAAATAATATCTAAAAAGAAGCAGCCTAAACATGACGTTCGGTGAAAAATGAGATTCAAAATTTCCGGATCAATACTCTCTGTCGTTTTAGACTTGTATCCAAATGCTGAAAGACATCAAGACGCCCTGTACACCGCCCCAGAATTCACTGCGCCCTTAATGCTTCTTATTGAAAAAAAAAAAAAACGAATTCGGGGCTCGGTGTTTTCCTTAATATACTTTCAGTTCTTACGCCAAAATATGTGGCTTCGGAGAGCAGTTCCGTGCAAATGATTGAGTTCACCTTTCCACTTCATTGGTCTACCGAGCTTGCTTAATATATGTAAGTAGCACGTGAGGAAAAATAGAAAGTTTAGAGCTCGGGCTGTAAGAATATTTTGAGGCTATAGCAAATGTCTGTTGAAGAAGCCAGACCACATTTGACTCAGAAATACATCATGCGCTGGGACATAGAGCAGACCGTTTATATGCTTAACGTTTCAGAATAGCTGGATTCTCTGAATCAAAACGCGTTTTCAGTCTCCTAGTTTGCTCAGTGTTCTCCGTTGATCACTGCGAGTGGATTTTTGTGGGCATTGGAAAAAAATAAACGAATAATATTTATTCTAGAAATGTGGGCAGGAAATCTATTATTCAAATTCAGATAAATGATTAGTTTATGCTCAATTTAGGACATCATGCGCAGAGCCCCTACTTTTGCGCTTCGCATACACGGGTAGGTTGCACTATTTGTTGTTGTTGTCAAAGCTCGTACACTGGGCGACACTGTTAGTGCGAACTAGGACTTTTGATCATTTTTCCGCAGTTTGCTCAAACACGTTTTTGACAAAAGCTACATTTACTCTCCGGTTGTTGTCGCCGATGAGTTTACACAACAACACTAGCAAGTTTTGTAGCTCCTCATTGGTTCAACCGTAATGCGAAAAAGAAAATTAATTATACGAGCCAGCCTTTTTGGTATCGATTCTGCGGCGGCATTGAAATGTCCCTCACAATTTTTGTCTCGTGCTACACCGTAGGTTTTACGGTTTTTGCAATATTCATTAAAGACGCGAGCGGTCAGCAAAAACTTTTAATTTCTAAAATTTTTAGAACTTCTTGACGCCTGTGTAAAACGGCGCTTAACAAAATAAATACAGGTCAGAAGTAGTCGAGGGGAGCCCGAAAATCACCCAAACGTGTCAAACACAGAAGGCGACCAGGTCCATTCGCTGCTCATGTCGCGATTCTACTGGCCGCAAATACGCCAGAGCCATGCCGAGGGTGTTTAAGATAACACTTTAGCAAAATGCAGCAGCTTTTTCTACTAGACCCTATTTCAGAAAGGCAATAGCAACCCACTGCGAAAAAAGTTAAAACAAAAAACACGTAAGTATTGAGTTTCACCATTCTCATGTAATCGATAGACAAGATCAAATAAAAAAAGTTCACATTAAAACAAAATTAATTTTCATTCTGATCGTCTTAAAGCAGCGAAATTGCGGACAACCTACAAAAACCAAATCTTCTTAATGACTTGATTTTAGTGTGACGTGATTCTTCTAATTATTTCAATTGCAACCTGCCTCTGAAAACATTTCTCAACTTTGAAGATGTGGACATGCTTGTAATGTACTTGCTGCCAGAATAGGTTTTTCCCGCTCCCCTTTGATAACATCAGGCGCGGTCGTTATGGCGGCGTCCCTGCTGCGTTTTGTATTCTACACAAAATGTTGTGCTGGATGTATAAATTTCCAAAATTAGGTCACTTCTGTGCAAATTTTCAGAAGGGCGATCTGACCGCCCAAAGGAAACCCGTGAGACAAAGAAAAAAGGAATTTTTATTTACCTATTTTTTCACCTTCTTTATTTGTGGCTATAAAACGGCCGACCCAGTTAACGCCGTTTGTAGTGTAAAATCGCAAATTGGTTAAAGTAAACTTGCAGTTTTCAAAATGTCATAGAAAAAACGTTCCGATTAATGTTGAGATATTTGTTGAAAATGTATTACATGAAGGGTTAGGTGAATTTTTTCACATAGCAATTTTTGTTTAGCGTATTTATTAGTCTGTTGTATATAACTTTCAAATCCAGTTCGGCTTGTGTAATAGAAAAATAGCTTCGAGTAATTGCGATCAAAATAATTTTAGTTAACCGAACGAGCACATATGGGTGCTTTCATGTTTTTTTCGAAGAGTACTTTGCTGTGTTTAGTGTTCGACACGCACCGATGGCTGCGGCATAATTGTTCAGTACCCGTGGTTATGTGTATAGATTTAAAGCCCCTGTATCATCGCGAAACATTCACATTTTTGCTAATAAAAAAACTCGTAGGCGAAACTTGTTCCGCATTCCACAGGAATAGCAAAACAAACGTGCCTATTTCGAGGGAAGCATGGGGAATTTCTCTCCTAAGTGTAATAATGTAATCACAAGTCAGGTGGTCCCCATCTCCAGCACATTTAAAGACACTATAGGTATTATTTTCTTGCCCTCTCTTTCTGGACAATCCGAAGTAAAATTTGCAGTGTTTAAAAATTAGTTCTGGTGACCATTGCAACAAAAATCTTACTGAGTGAACTAAAAACATGAACATTTCTTTGCTATCTCAATAGTAAATTAGAGGCACGATTATTCTCTTCGACAGTGCTTCTAGCTTGAAATCAAATATCCTCATAACCTGTCAACTAACCGCTCCTAAAACGTTTCCTTAAAAATGTCCGACACCTTAAGCTTGAACAGAAGTGGAAAAGCCTAAACGGCAAAATATAGAAATAAAAGAACTAAAAAAGAAAACGCCGGCAAGCTGGCAGACAAACACTAATGATGAATCTGAGACTTGGAGCAAACAAAGTAGCTGCGTTTTGAAACGATGTTGGTAGTGTCCGTATTTTTTTGTTCGCAGTCTCGGGTTTATCATTAGGATTTAATCGTAAGCGTGGTATCTAAATGCCGCATACGATGTAACTATTTCTAATCTGATAAAACACAGAAAGAAATACCGGTAAACGACACGACAACATAGAATACATTATTTATTTATATTTGGAAATTTTAACTGCAGAATCATTTGACGATCGCATGTAATATTTAGGATGCTAATATTGCTGCATGGTAAGATAAAATAGTGAGTTTTATGTCCGCAGTATGGCGCTTGTACCGCGAAACCGGTGTTACAAAGTACAGGACGGAAGTGAAGGTTCGGTCGGCTTGCGGAAGTTAGGAAATAAAATATGGCACTTTTTGTGCATTTGTTCATCCTGCTGCGTAATAGACAAAAACAAAATTAACAAAATAACTAGAATAAATTACCCACAGCAACGTTAAATAAAAGCGCTACGTCATATGTGCTGAGGTTAGGAACGAGATTCGGGTCCATAAACCGCGAAGGCAAGTAGTTCCCATTTGATATTTACTACCAGATATCTCTAAAAACTTTTTTTACACAGTTTAATTCGCATAAAAAGGAAGCTAAATGATGGAATTATTTTGCTGGGATATCCGTCGAATAAACTTGCATACTAATTTTTGTCTTTGAAGGGCTCTGGCCCCAGACGGGCATCGACAAACCTATTTTGTGAGTGAATGTACGAATATCAGGGATATGTATGTACGGGCCCGGAAAGTGACTCGATCAGGCGGATTTTGCCATCTAACTTTCAATGTACGTATTTATGACCGAATGATCCAATAATTTTTTCTCGGATGAGGGATGACTTTTACTTCAGATGAGGTATCAGTTGTGTTTTACTTTACTACAAGGGGCTCTCTCCACAAATTCGCGAAAATACTCGATATGGTCGCGATTCTTTTCTTTTTTACATTCATCTTGTCGTTTGTAGATTATATGCCTGTTTGAACCAATTGTTTTACTGTTTTAATGTCGTTTTAGAGCGTAATATTTTCAACCTGGTTATCCTCATGAGTTATAAAATATGTTTTTTTGGTTTTTAACAATTTTGTTTTGACCTGAAGCATCAAAAACCTCAATCTCAAGTTGTAAATTACATAACTCTACTTCACCTTGCGGGCCTTTTAGCTTAAGTTTATATGCCCTCCCGGATGTCTCACACTATTTATGGAATTAAAAATTTGAAACGTAAACAGCGATGTAAAACAAAATGATTCTAACTTGACTGGAGACAATGCTTCAGAGTTGTTGGAGTAATAATCAGATTTCTCCTTTTTTCTGCATATTTCAGATTAGTTACCTGATAACGGAGGAAAGTTCGCGTCTTGGGTATGTAAGCTGATATTAAAATAGCAGCACGCAACTAGCCAGCACACGGTTTCTTATTCATGTTAAAAAAAACGTGCTCTCAAAATGTTAATTAATTTAATGGAGAATGTATCGTTTCGTTTCATATGAGACTGGCAGGGTAATAACTTTTACGAAAGAAACAACAACAACACCAACAAATACACCAAAAAGAACAAGCATAATAAGCCTAATATCTTTCATTTCCCACTTGCTTTAAAAGAAATGTTCCTATACAGTCATTGCACCTTTGCGGGTAACAACGAACTAAACAAATTGAAAAGCATGCGTCCTCTGTTGACGGTGTTTTATTTACAGTCGCATTGACGGTAGCAGGGTGCACAAATATGTTTTTCCCGCAGGGATGTTGCTTAGGCCCAGTGCCAGCGCTAACTTCCGAGACACATCAAAAATAATTTCAGATGTTTTTCATTTAAAAAAATTGATTACCTGTCCAGTAGGGTAAGGAGCCCCCAAAACTAGGATGTCTTACTTTTTAAAATTCGATACAAGATTTTTTTTCAAGACAAACAACAAAGAGAGAACTTCCGAAAAAACAAAATTATAAGACCATCAAATTATCTCGTTATATTTTTGTTTTCGTGTGACCATCAGAACGACGGCCGCTGTGACGTGGAAGTCCAGCTATTATTTTGTAACGTTGTTTTCCGACAACACGCGAGGTAGTCTGTGTCTTCCGCGTCACTACATAAGCAGCCAACGTGTTCCATGTAGCCATACGGCGACCATGTGTTTTAAAATGCGCTTTTGTCGCGTCGGCACACAAAGAGGAGCACGCCAATCAAGTGTCAACATAGGTAACGCGCAAGGAACGCGTTATGACGAGACTGTCAAGCGCGCACCGTCGTTGGTTGAGGCATAGCCTCTTATATACTGACAAAGCCTGGCAGATCGCCACGAGAAGCGGCCGCCGAAATGAAAAAAAGTGGAGCGGCAGACAACGGATGAGAGGAGAGTCATGTGACTGGCGCCCCGCTGCGGCGAGAGGCTGAAACACACTTCTCCCGAGCAAACAAGTGTGTTTCGGGTCCTCGCCGCTGCAAAAGCTGTGCGCTGATGTCCAGGTTTCCCAAGAAATGGCTCTTTGATGCTCTGTGCTAAAGGATCCTCGCGCTCCAAATCTGCGACCGGGCACTCTATGGGTCCGTCATCGAACTGCCAGGCTTTGTGAGTATAATGAAGGCTATTGCTGAGGCCAGGGGGAAACGAAAGCACGAGGGCGTGCTTGGGAGCTAAATGAACGCACGAGGTGCGCAAGAAGCAGATGAACTTGCACGCGGTTTATGGTCTCTGAGGGCCTGAAAAGCGCTGGGGCGTGATTTATTTATTTTCTTCGCGCTTTTTGATTCGCAATTCGTTCTCCCGCGTTACTCGTGCCGCCGAAATCTCGCCCAATATTGAATCATAATTATAAGATGCTTGATATCTGCGTTCCTTTGTTTGTCAGTGACCATACAATCAGGTTTTCTTGCCACTCCTTACAATTCCGTCTCATGCGCGATGGTCTCGGCTTCCACAATTTGACTCTGCCTCGATATCAGCTTCCATTCAAAGGTGGTAGGGCACGTTTGGTTATCGGACACATTTAATTGAGGTTTCCGTTTTTGTCGGGCCTCTCCGGAGCACATACTATTGTTACCAGTTCTGGGAAGGTACTGTACACACTCTTTCATCGCTCAATGAAAGCTGAAGCTTTGATGAAGCCTTCCTTTCGACGAAGGCCAGACGAAAATGATTGGACAGTTCGGTTGTGTCGCCGCATAATTGAAGGGCAGAAGGTATATACGGATATTGATAGCTCATAACGTCTGAAATTTTTAGGTAAGTTGCTTTTATTTATTTGCTTTGAGAAAGAGGATGATTACAAATATGTCGCTTTTGTCCTGATATTTTAAAGAGAGATGCTGGACTGGGGTAGATACGGCGAGAACGATACACATGCATATTAAGGGAAGGCGTAGCTATCTTAATGAAAAGCGTCAGGTGCATTTGGCGCACGGCGTGTTTATTTAAGCGTCTCCATGAAAAAAACAGTTGCCTGCGGATTACAATATGAAGTAAAGCGATTTGTAAATCAATGTAGAGCGGTCGTTTTGGTACCCGTTTACAATTAAGCATATGCCTCCGTAGCAGACTTGTGCCCATCTCAAATATTCTACACTTCTGTATTTAAAATACTTTTTAAAGTATCTTGGTATCGTGCAAATACTTTTGATTGAGAGTATTTAATACTCTATTTTAATTACATTTCTGAGTGTCTTGTACTCATTATCTTAAATAGAGTTTTGACAATCCGCCATTTTCCGAGTTTTTCGGTATGAAGTGGTCTGGGCGTGGCACGAGCAAACGTGAACATTCTTTCGAGCAACCAAATCATGTTGCTAGCTCCGAGTAGCTACGGTGACTTCGATTGAGTTCGTAAAAACATAGCTTTTTTTCCAATTGTGACTCATATTTCAGCCCAAAGTTTGTATAACGAAGGCTTTCCCCTCACCTTCCCAAAGGAGCCTTTTGTTTTCTGAAGTTTCCCCCAAAATAATCCTAAAAGAAGGGGTGGTTTTACGGAAGTAAAGATGCCACATTGAGGCGCAACGCAGACCGGATGACGACGTACGACAACAATGCAGAATTGGATGTCAAGCAAATGACAGATATAAGAAAATGAGAAGTGGACACACACAAAGAAAAACATTTTTGTTTTGCTTTTTGTATATTTGACCCCGCTACGGCAAGACGTCAAGGTTTTCTTTTGTTTATTTGCTTTTTGTCGTCAGTCCGTCAATTATTGCTCTCCCGAACACTGTCTGATTGATAAGAAGAGAACAGAACAGGAAACGAACTAGAAGCAGGATGACCTCTCAAAAGGCCAACAAAGCGTCCCCCAACGTTGAGTGCCTTTCTGAACGCAACCTACTTGAAGAAAGTTCAACCACTGCCGTGGCTATTATGTGGGTTCTCTTTGTTATCCATTCACTCATATCCTTATCCTAAGTTCGTTTATAGTGAACTCTCCAGATAGGAAATGTGGATTGTAGTTAAACGATGCGTCTAAGGTGCGCCGCAGGACGTGATATTTAGCGATGTCACTATTGGCGAAGCGCTCTGACCCGTTTGTCACCCCCACACCTCGGTGTTTATCCAACACAAGGACTGTGCACATGCCACAGGCCTTGTTGGCATGTTCATGTCATCTTTTTTAATAGAGCGCGGGGCACACTGTAATGCAAAAATACTAATAGTAAACAAAGTGACGATAAGTGCCGGATCTCTCCCGAAAGTAGTAGTCAGAGGGTGCGAGCTTGAGGGCTTTTGTGCTAAGCTAGGCACCGTGCATGCTGCATTGTTCAGGCAGGCTGGAGTGGTAACAAAAGAGACCCTCCTCCCCCTCACGAAGAACACGAGCTCCAGCTGAATGCTGACGCCGCGTTCGGTAATGTCAGCCGAATGGTGAGTCATTGTATTCGTTGTCCTCATCCGCGTAGTTCTAAAGTTAACCACTTGGGGCGCCACGGTTTGGTCTCCTCCCCATTGTCCCAGAAATGTTGGCTCTTGCGCGGAGGCTCAGGGTTCGATTCCAGGGAGCGGACTCCTGTTTTATTTATGCTTTTAACTTGATATTCTCGTACAACCTTGTCGTCTGATCGAGTTGGGAATGTTCTACGCGCCAAACCTTTTACGCTAAATTTTCCAGAAACCCAAGCAGGTACAAAAGGCGCTCCGAGTAACGGTCTGGAGTCAGCCTCGCCCCATCGCTTGATCCTACTGTTTCGCCGACATCTACGCCTGCGTCGCTAGCCTTTCTATATTGTTTTGGGCACAAGTTGGCCCCATTATATGTTTAGTTTCTTCAGTTAATTGCCGCCTCATCGTTTGTCATTCGTGACAATATCCTGCTCCTTATAGTGGAACTGCATAGAACAGCCCTGCGATACTTTTTTTTCGTTTTGTATTGTTGCGTGCTAGTAAACCATTCTGGTAAACCAGATTTGCGCAACTGTATAATTGTCATTGTCACTGACGTCGATACAAATTACGCAATGCGGAACTATCTTCAAAGATAATTTAATTACATTTCTTAGTATTTGTACTCTACTTAAGATACTTTCCAGTGAATGTAACTTGAGTAGTATTTTAAATACTTTATGAAGGAGGCATTTAGTAGTTCAACTTGAATACTTTTTTCCAGTATTTTGTCCAATACGGCTCCGTAGCAAGGCATGAATCCAGAAACTCTTTTAACAAGGAATGAGAAGGCTGTTTTTCAATTGCTATTTTACTTATGTCGAAGGACGCTATTCAGAAGCATTCAACGAAGATTTAGTTGGTATTATGCAGACATTGTTTTTCGAGCTCGTGAAGTTCTTCTAAAAAAGTTTTGAAATTTCGATTCTGCGTTTCAGATGTCGCGGAAGGCGAGTAACAATGTATTTCCAGCTTGTAGTAATACCGTGTTGCTCGTCTTCCGAGCGGCTTTTCTACCTTCGACAACTCATTACACAGTAATCCGTTGTCGAGGGTTGAAAGCTCGCACCAAGGGCTGAAACGTAAGCTCCTCCCCGCCATTATCAACTTAACTATCGACGAACACACTGCTTACAACCAAGCCGCGTGTGTGTAGGCACTCCGCGTGCCAATAGAAACCAGATTCGCCTGAGACGAGGTGTCTGCGCATGCACAGTGCCGACAGCAGCGCCACCGTTGTGGCGTGACGTCAGAGAGTCGAGATGGTCTATAGACATTCGTATAGCGAGACGGAGGCGTCGATGCATCCAGCATAGACGGTTATATCATAATGTCTCGCTCCACAGGGGACCGCCAGTCGTCGGCATCCCATCTGAAACCCTACGGCGCTGAGCAAATCGACCGACTCGCTCATTTCTTTATCTTTCACGCGAACCTGTGCCGGAAACTATGATCCTCCGGTCGGGACGCGGCGGTGACCCCGCAGCAGCCCATTCGTTCGAGGGGCCGCAAAGCTGTTTGCCTAAGCCGTTCCGAGGTAGACGGGTCGGAGACTGGCCCGTAGGCTGCGGTTAATTGGACAGAAAGCGGATGCTCAGCCTAAATGGTAGGGATACCGGCATTAAGCCAGGCGTGCAGCCGACGCGCGCATTTTGGGCGACCAAGTTGAGCCCCCAGGACCCAGCCACATTTCTCTGATGGCCGCTAAAAACTAGGGAGAATTGGAGGCGAGGAAATGTTTTGGGCGGTGACATTAGGGAAATATCTCAGAAATACTGGATTTGTAAACGTTAAATTTATTATTACACGGAATTACTTATTGTGTTGTTTACGAAACAAAGTTTTTTTAGACAATATCTGAGTGTTCAAAAACACTAGTTTTGATTTTACTAACACTACGTAAGTACGCTAGTTTACTACCCACATGATACTGTCACGTTCGTTCCTTTAACAACGACAAAAAAGTTCTGGTTACAAACGTTTTATTTGTGGAAGAAAGGAAGGTTTACAAATTTTGTGAGTGCTGTGTATGATTTAGTAATAAGTTATAATAGTAGTACCCCTTGAAAGATTCAGTTTTCGAAAGTGTGGGTTACGTGCGGGAACATATATATACTTGCCGTAGAAAACCTGGGTCTAGGCCAACTCGTCGACGGCCAACTCGTCGGTTACCCATTCGTCGAATAGGCCAATTCGTCATAGGGCAACTCATCGAAGGAAAACTCGTCGAAGGGGCCAGCTGGTCACCGCTATTTCAAAGCTAAAATTTATAATTTTGTCGTTAAACTTTAAAGCAAGTACTGCACTATAGTAATCCGTAAAGTCGCCGCACTGTAAGTGACCTCCAGCGTGCTCTTTCTTGTCAAAAATAAGAACTTGTCGCTTTCATGGCGTACTAGGGGGCGATCACTACGTCACCCGTGTCACTTGGGCATACTTCAGGAAATAGAAACAGCGCAAGCAACTACGGACCGGATAAAGGAAGTCACAGACAGAGCGCTGTCTCGCAACTAAGTTTTATTGAACGCAACAGTGCAATATATGCAAGCACAGTCGAGAACAAAAAAGGAAGTGAATTGGCCTAAAACACAGAACAGTCACGCAAAAAAATAAAATACCGTCTCTAAAATGCCACAGAATGACATACTTTAAAGCCAAGCGAATCAAGAAGCCAGAAAATGTATCTCCTTTGTTTACAAGGCAATTAACCGAGGGACTGCTGACACACACAGCGCCTAATCTGTTGTATTTCTAATGCCTCAAGAATCATGGGTGGCAGCAGGTCCCGGTGACGTTTTACGATATCACAAATTTGAAACTGAGGGTGGCATCCGCAGTCGCGGCAATGTATGCCAAGGTGGCCAGAAATCGTCTGAGAGGCATTGAAAGGAATATGTTGATAAGACAGCGACTTTTCTGGTCAACAGAACGCCTGCCGCAAAACAGAGGGAGGGAATGAACTTCCTCGGCGCATGTGGCGTAACGATTACGATGCTTCGTAGTGCAGGCCCTCGTCTCTCTATCAGAGGGATTAACGGCGCTACAGAATCGCGAAAGCTTGTCAAGAGCGGAAAACAACACGTTCACGTCACGTCGGCCTGCAATACGTTTGAACTTATGGGCCACGCCGTGCATATACGGAATGACAGCAAACTTCTTTCCCGTCTTTGTGCACTGCTGGAAGGGATATCGCTCGTCACAGGCAAAGTTTTTGAGACTCAGCGACAGCTGTCAACACATGTGATGGGACTCCGGCGACAGTGAGGCGTTCAGTTTGCTTATCGAAGCTAGCTTGACCTTTGTGAAAACAAGACCTTCGCAAAGCATGTGTGTAGCAGGTCTTTGCGATTGCTCGTTTTACAATTTTAGAATGCGCGGACTCAAGGGGCAGAAGAGGCTTGACGGGCAGAGGTTCGTAAGCCCAATATACATGGTTCAGACACATAGTTAAAATTAAATCCATGAATCGGATACGTATTACACCGTTGCGTTCAATAAAATTTAATTGCGACTCAGTGGTCTGTCTGTGTCTTCCTTCATTCGGTCCATCATTTTTTGCGCTGTTTTCATATTCTGAAGTATGTCGCACGTAGCAGACTTGTGCTCGTTGCTTGAAAAATGCAATGGATCACAATTGCAAATTACCGAGCCTCGCATGTAATGAATTACCGTTAAAAATTACTTTTGCTGAAAAGTAACGGATTACTCTGCTCGTTACGTTACAAATTACTTTCACGTTAATTTTTCCGTACACTTATCCAGAAAACAATAGAAACAATTTTGAAAATTTTCAAAAATGTTCAGCAACACAACTTTTCATTTCTGATACGACCGTATTATGGTAGTCCTTGTAAAAATGAAATATTGTATTTAAGAGAAAGATTGTAGATGCACTCCGTTTACCTGTAAGCTGACAAGGAACTAAAAACTGCAACCACACCCGCCATCCCGCTAGCTTACGGCATCCGGAAACGATCCCTGGAATTGAGCAGGCAAAGCTAGCGGTGCACATGCTAAGTAGCAGCGTCTACCTCCGCTTCCAGAATCGGAGCTAAGGAAGTGATCTACGAAAGCCCCCTTTTGACTCGGGTGTTTCGCCTGTAATTCGCAAGAAAAGAAAAACTTTGTTCGAACGTTACAATCTATAGCCAATGCAGAATGCAGATGTCCCAGCTTATTTCGATGTGCTTCCGTGGATTAAAGTTTGTTGTTCTTGCTGACGACGATGTGTTTTTTTTTGTTTTTAGTAAGCAAAGTATGCGCTGAAACTCTAGGTTTCCGTTCTCCTTAATTCCCGGAATTTTGAACAACTCATTAAGAGATGGACATGGAGACGACGGGCACTCCATGGCCGAAAACTCGACCAGTCAGTGAAAAAGTGGCTGTTGTGGGTTATCGATCGATCATACGCCTGTGCCTACTGTCCGCCGTCCACCCGGGTGGCTGCCTACGAGCTCCTCGATGCTTCCATGACGAAGGCGCTTACAAAGTCCTATCGGGAGGTGTTTCTGTTTGGAGACTTTAATAGCCACATCGACTGGTGGAGCTCTGATGCTCCCATCCCCTCCGACGCAGCCGACGACGTTTTACTGGGCCTGGTGTCAATATCGGGGCTTTCCCAAGATATGCCGCTCTCCCACTTACACCACGAACTCCAGTTTTCTCGACCTTCTGTTTGAGTCTCACCCATCCCAAAGTCTTTCGTGCGATGTGTACTCTGGTCTCTGCGGGAGTGACCACTTGGCCATTGAGTTATTTCATTTACGCTCTGGTTCTGCCACGCAGAGTTCACTTCGCTCGTTCCATATGGAAGTTCCACCGGACAGATCTTGATCACATGGCCAAGCTTGCTCACATTGCCCCATGATACATAATTAACTACCATGGGCGACGACTGTTTAGCTAACATGGACTTCTGGTGTGATTTGGTAAATGCAATTCAGTTGGAGTGTGCGCCCTGCGTTTCTAGCCAAAGGGGGCGCGCTTGGGCCCCTTGGATCACTAAGGATCACATTCGTGTCGCTCGTCAGAAGCGGGCTCTTTTCAAGCGCGCTGCCCGTCTGCAGTGTTCCGAGACACTCGCACGGGCTAAGGCACTTCAGCGTTTCCTTAAGGCTGATATGCATGCTGCAGAGGTTGCATTCGCAAAGTCTACCACTCTACGTGCACGCAAGGAACCGAAAGCCTTTGGTTTTACGTCAGTCAGCATCAAACTACTCCACATGGCTCATCTTTTACATCAAATGGCAAGACCGTCGCCCTCCCTGGAGAGATCACCAATCTGTTTGGCAGCCAGTTTGCTTCGTTTTTCTCCTCTGCCCCTGTGGCCATGGCGTCGGGGTTGCCCATGGCGTCGGGGTTGATTTGCTTCCCAACCCTGATGTTCTCTCTTCTATTTCTCTTACATCCTGTGACCTGGGAAGGCCCTTCGCTGTATTAAACCATCTTCCTCAGCTGGGACTGACGGCATCCCTCCAATCCTTTTTAGAATGATCCAATTTTACGTTCTTCCGTCCCTTTTCACCAATTTTTAGCCTCTTCTGGACCACTCAGTCCTCCCAGATAGCTGGCAGCAGGCACTGGTCACTCCGGTTTTCAAGGGAAAGGGTACGTCACACAGTGATCTAGCCAGCTACCGTCCAGTATCTGTGACTTCGATTCTGTGTCGTACCCTGGAACGCATGGCCAACAAGCACCTACTCTCTCACCTGAATCGTCTCCAGCTTTTGAATTCGACGGAGCACGAGTTCCGTCACTCACGCTCTTGTGAAACTGCCCTGGCCACCATTTCCCATTGCATAAGCAACAACGTACAAGGTCTTGTTCCCACCGACGTTGTCCGGTTAGACTTTCGCAACGCCTTTGACACCCTGGATCACGCCTGTCTCATCAGGAAGCTGTTCGACTGTGGGGTGGGCGGCGGTCTACTGCACTGGGTTGCTGCCTTCCTTACTGGTCGCAGTTTTCGGGTAGCGTACCGGGGCTTGGTGTCTTACACTTTCAAAGCTTCTTCGGGAGTTCCTCAAGGATCGGTGTTAGGTCCAACCCTTTTCAATCTGTTTGTCCGGGATATTCTCCAATCAGATAGGGTCCTTACGGTCCAGTATGCTGATGGTACTACATTGGCTATAGGGGTTCGCTCTGCTGCCAACGTTGCCATTCTGCAGGCTCACCTGGACAGGGTGGCTCTGTGGTCCACAAATAACCATCTCAGTTTCCCATAGCAAGTGCGCTGTAATGCGGTTTAGCTCCACCAGGAACGTTGATTCTCCACATTATTCCTATGGAGGGTTTGCAGTTCCCACCCGTACAGCTGGCCAATATCCTAGGCGTCTCCTTCACGCCAACTCTCGATTTTAGTCACCATGTGGCTAGGGTCGTTGGTAAGGCTCGCAGTTTACTGGGCTTCGTGTCCAGATTCTCACGACATTTTAGACGGGATACCGTGAAGACTCTGTACAGTGCCCTAGTGCTTCCTCAAATAGAATACTGCTCCTCTATCTGGAGCCCCCACCAAGTGCAAAACATGGAGAGGCTTGAAGGGGTTTCGCGCTTTGCGACTCGTATGCTGGTCAGTCGTGATCAGTCTATAGACTATGAGGCGCTTCTTCGGTCGATTGGCTGGTACCGACTGAGTCATCGCCGCACAGTGTCGCGAGTCCGCCTCCTCGCTGTCGCCTGTGGCCCGTCTCTGGTTCATACTTAGCCACAGTGACGCGCGTCTCCAGTCGAATCGGCCTCACTCTCCCTGTCTTTGCTCGCACTAGGCGACATGAGGCCTCCCTTTTCCCTTCAGCAGTGGGTGCATACTTGTCTTTGCCGGGACATGTGTGCCCACCCTCGCCTGGGTCTGGTGACGAGCTCCGTGACTTCAGTCGGAGCGTGTCGCGCGCGCTCCGTACTCCCTGGAGTGGCTCGATCAGGACCTTTGGGCTCGTTTGCGCATTTGTGTCGGGTGTGCTGGGCCCCCAGGAGGGGGTCTGACTGGTTTGTTGGGCAGGTCCCGGCTAAGGCCGGCTCCAGTTCGTTCCGGTTGGGATCTGTCCGGTGGACCGGTGCGATTTTTACCTCGGTTGCGTTGCACTGTGTGGCGCTGCGCACTCTGCGCGGGTGTGCTGGCCACCCATAATTTGCGAGCCCAGTGGCCACATTTTGTCCTTCCTGTATTATTTTTTTGACTGCGTCTAAAACGTCAAACTGTTGTGTGTCGTGGTTTGTTTAGTGTCTACTTATTACCTCACGGAAAGTTGGCTAGCAGGCGCCTCAGCGTACGGGTTTGTAACCTTTCTGCCAGCCGCGCACGCTTCCTGTGTTCTACTCTTTTATGCAAATAAAGATTGATTGATTGATTGATTGATCGATCGGTTCCCACTTTCATACCAGTATTCGTGGAGGCCAGGGGAGGGGAGGGCATAGAGAGCGAGAGAAGTAGTGGCTATCGGTTTCACAAAACAATAAAGGATCACAACACTGTTACGCGTCCCTCTATCAGCACTCCTTAGGAGGCCTAACCCGCCCCCCCCCCCCCCTTCCTCGCTCCTTTATGTTGACAGTTGACTGTAAAGTGAGGAGTGGACTCGACCAGAATGCTCCCGGCATTATGCTTTTAGCCTCGCCCCGGGCGCTTTTCAGCCATGCCTCAAGAGCGTGCTAGAATAAACTAGCGCACACCAAAGACAAAAAGAATTTCGACCTCCTCGCGCGAGGCTACATCGTCTGTTATGCGAGTTGTGAACCCGCGAATCGAGGGGGTACGGACCCGCGTTTGATGTCTGTGCAGGTGGCGGGAGACGTCGAAGAAGTTGGAAAGGGTGAAACGGTGTAAAAGACAAAAACAAATAAGCACGAAGAGCTTTCTCCTGCCCGGGAGAAGAAGAAAAACACAATGAAAGGCGACCGAGAGCCTACTCGGCGTTGTCTTACTTGATCTTTGTATTTCGAATATTTTTACATGCCTTGCCCGTTTTTCTAGTGGTTCTTAGTGACCGGTCATACGAAAAATCGTGTCTTCTCTTCGGTTGTTCTCCCTTTACTGATGTTTTCTATTTTGTTGAACTTGTTCTCCTTATGCTGCTGAATGTTCTGCTCGTATTGCTCCAGTATTATGCTCATATTTTTAAAAAGTAACGAGTAATTAAAGTAATCTGTTACCAATATTTCGTAACAAAATCGCATTACGAATTACTTCCGAAAAAAGTAACCTGGCAATTTCAAAATTTCTTGAAAGAGTAACGGATTACAAGTAATCAGTTACTTGTCACGGATTAGTTCCTAAGTCTGGTACGTAAAGCGAAATCTCGCGCAGCAAAACCCAGGGATCCTGGGTTCAATCCCTACCCCAGCCCGTTTTGATCGGGATGAGCATCGCACCGGCATTCGGTCGTGTATCACTACTGCGTGGTGCATGTTAAAGACCACAGGTTAGCGGTTGTACTGCACTGGCTAAATTGCTCATCTACAGCTGAGACACCAGACGCCCACTGAGGCAGACTAACTTCCGGCTATATAAACATGCACACAACAATTTGCTTTTGTAACTATGTCGTACCAACTCGCTCAAGCTTCAACTTTAACATCACTGGGGCGCATGTTAAACTACCCCGCGCCCATCCGTTCACGGAGCTTCGCCGGCGACCGTTTGCCGGCGAAGCTCCGTGAACGGACGGTTTGCGGCAGCTGATTACAAAAATGTCAACCCACCTGTCTACCCGTTCAAGACGCGTTTCGTTGGCAACAGTCTGCGGCGACTCATTACAGAAACATAGTATTAAATAAAAGGAACAAAAGGATGAAACATTTTTCCCCCAGATGAAACATTTCTCAACTTCTCTCAAGGTTCCCTCCTGTCTTTGCACTCGTGGGATTTTTTGTTCAGTCTTGTAACCTAACAAGGGCGCTGTCAATCGTCCAAACACAAATACCAGATTTTCCGGGCTATAGTCCCCGAACTATACATTTTTAAAAAGTTGAAATTGTAGGCTGTGCGGACTATCTACGGCGTACGGACTACACCGAATTTTCGTTTTTCAGTATCGTACATTATGACGAGACGAGACGGATTTTGTGAATGAAAGAGGATGTTAATGATGATTTACGTATATTATAGATCGACACGCTGGTTACAAACAAGCCAGCTTTTGACCACACCAGGCACTGCTCGAGCGCAGAAACCAGATTCGTGCGAGGTGAGGCTTCTGCGCAGGCGCCGTGGCGACAACAGCGCCACCGCAGAGGCGTGACGTCAGAGCCGTGTGTCGGTCTATAGGCTTCTTTGTGAGCTAAGAAAGCAGACATCTGTCAAGGTGTGCCGTGTATGAGAAGATTTTCGCGTCGACTAACTACCAGGTGCGAACTACGAACCGGGTGCGGACTATCCAAGCAAATACTTTTATTTTTGACCTCAAATTTGCCCCTGCGGTCAATACACCGGGTGCGAACTATAGTCCAGAAAATACGGTAAATATTTAGGCTGTAAGATAGCAAAGAAACCACGATTTTTTGCCTCGGACCGTCATTGAACCCATTCGTCGAATCACCCTTCGACAAGCTGCCCTTCGACGAATTGCCCTATCACGAATTGGCCTGTTCGACAAATCGGCCTTCGACGAGTTGACTTTCGACGAGTTGGCCGAATCGACGAAAACCTACCGGGCACGCAAGGACACGTGCACCAGATAAATATGGCGCATCACTATAAGTGGGTCGCTACTTGCTTCGTAAAAACCGCATTAAGACAGAGAAAAAAAGCCTTGAGTCACTTGTAACTTTATACTTTTCATTATGTAATCATATTTTCATTGCTCAGTAGTAAAAGAAAAGATTTACAAAAGCACCTGGAACACGGGGCTCTTCAAACAGAAGTTGTGTCTGGTTTATTCAGTCTCCTTTTCAAAAGGATTTATGGAGTATGACTCACCCACGAGATATTAACTGAGGCAAAATGAAGACAAAAAAAAAAAAAAAAAAAAAAAAACAACAAGAAACGTTGCTTCATAAATTAAAGGTGCACAAAAATAACCTTGCCTTCCATGAACGGTCCCACCTTTAGTTGGCGTTCTTTACCTTAGATCAGCCATCTCCAGACGTTTTGGCTAAGGGGCCGGACAAGGGATTTGTCGCGGTCTCGTGGTCCGGAGTAACAAAAAGTAACAAAAAAAAAAAAGAAGAAATAAACCTAGATAACCATTTAAACAGAAAAATTAATTGTGAAAGTAGGTGTTAAAAGAGCCCCAAGGTAAATTAATACGGATACTTTCATTCTAAAGGTAATATTTGCTAATTATGACACAAATGTGACCAAGAAAACTCACCAGGAGTAAATTAAAGCGTATGGGAACTTTGACACATTCGCGCAGTGCAAAACACTAATGCAAATGATAAAACTAAGGCTTACAATATGTACGACGTCGTGCACCTCGACCGGAAATGGCTATACGCACGACGCGAGGGACTTACGACATTGAGTACATTGAGCGGTAGAATTTTGCTCTCTATTGTCCTGGCACGTTTTGGCGGCGTATTTTATTTTTTTACGGCGATAGGTAAGGAAAATACGTTGTCAATACAAATGCTTGACAAAGAAAAAACAAGTACAACCTCTATCTTTCGGATTCTTCCCTGGGTGTGCTGTTTGTGAAGCAGACGCGCAGATGCGTTACCACAGAACTATGTCATAGGTTTTTTTGGTTTTTTATTACAGAGCTATGCCATAGGTTTTAACAGCCCCGTTTTGACAATCCATTCTAAACTCGCGACCAGTGGCTTGAAGAAACGAAAGAACTAAATAAATACCGGGAGCTAATCTTTATCCAAGGAAACATGAACAGACAGAATCGAGTCCTGCACCGCGCAGCAAAAAACTGGGCCAGTGCAAAACGCTATAAGTATACGTATGGCACAAACAAGATGGAATTCTTGTCTGTGAGAAGGACGGTGTGCGAGCAATCGTTGTGAGGAACATCGGTTACCGTCAGAAGATTCGTAGATTTATTCGCCATGTTCTAGTGTAGAGTTTTGCTTTTGGTTATTACATTTGAAATGTCAACTTCTGACATTTTATTACCACGTGAACTGAGGAATTGTTTGGGCACAAAATGTGCCACCTCATTTAAATGTTTTCATTTGAATACTAGATCCGCCAAAAATAAATCCGCTGACTTAGATTTGTTATTTCGCGTACTCGACGTCCCTTTTGTCTTAATAAGGTTATCCGAAACCTGGCATAAACGCGATAGCGATGGTTTCAAACTACCCGAATATAACTGCCATTGCGTAAAGCGACCAACTCAGCGTGGCGGCGGTGTTTCTATGCTAATAAAAGAAAATGTGGGTTACGATTTTTAGACAAATTACGGACGTTCGATTACTGATTACGAAGTGCTTTCAATACTAACAAGTCAGAATATCATATCTGCTTTCTATCGACCCCCGATGGAAATATCTCAACATTTTGTAGTTTTGGGATGACTTCTTTGCATTTATTAAAGAAAGGAAGTATAACATGATTTGGGGAGGTGATTTTAATGTTGACATGCTAAATTATATCAATTCAGAAAAGCAGATTGCCACACTCTTACAAGTTAATGGATGGACAAATGTCATCCATCAACCAACACAAGTCACCACCGCGTCCAAAACACTAATCGACTTGTTTGTTACCAACTTTGAGGTACAATAGGTAATATCAGGGGTTTTGGCCTGCGACATCAGTGACCATCTTGCGATATTTATTTGTATAGACAAAAACTCCTGCAGATACAAAGATACTAAAAAAACGTACTCTGATTCAAAAAATAACTCTTGACCGCCTAGATAGCTTCAAAGATACCTCGCGCAATGAAAGCTGGTCTGATATACTCAATAAAACGGACGCGAATGAGGCGCGCGAGATATTCCTAGATATTTTCAAGACCATTTATAGACGTCATTTTCCTTGTAAATCTGTACGATGCTGTAGGCGAGCTCGTAAACCCTGGATAACAGGTGAACTAACTGCAAAAATACAAATAAAAAATAAGCTATATGCACATTTTTACTAAAACGAAATACCCAGATAAGCTTAAAATTTTCAAGGAGTTCAGAAATAACTTGAACCAGAAATTGAAGAAATGAAGAGCTTTTTAGTACCACAATTATTTCAATGCGACACCATATCGTACTGACCTGCTGTGGCGAAAACTTAATACAGTGTTGCACTGGGATGAAACGCAAAATAATATTGAGTTTATAATTCATAACAACGTGACACTTACTGGTGGCTCTCTTGCAAACGTTTTAACGTCTTTTTTTGTAAATTTAGTAGGAGCCTTAGATAAGACCGCTGCTTGCGGCTATGCACAGCGAAAAGTTGGGGAAACTAACTAAATCCTGTAACTGAAAACAAGGGAATAGCAGTATTTCGTAACGAAACCGTTAGTGGTAGCTGCGACGCTAATGATATACAAATTAGGCCAATAGTATACGTTTTGGACCCCGTTAGCCAGTGTCTTGGACGCATTTTTATCTTAGCCTAGAAACAGCCACATTCCCTTCGAAAATGCAAATAGCGAAAGTACTTTATAAGAAAAAGGTAACAGAAATAACATAAGTAATTATAGGTCTGTGTTTCTCCTTCCAATCTTTTCGAAATGTTTAGGGGAAAAAATCGGTAGCCGTCTCACCACATTTATAGAAAAAACATAACATTCTTACAGAATCCCAGTTCGGGTTTAGAAAGAGACGTTCCACGGAACTGTAGGTTTTTGGACCAAAACTAATTTATTTTTCATAATTTCGAAAATAAAAACTGCAGTGTTAGGTATATTTATAGATTTTATTAAGGCATTCGACTTTATTACCCACGATTTGCTACTTCAGAAACTTTATATTCACGGTATTAGAGGCCATGCGGCACTACTTATTAAGTGATATCTAGAAAACAGGCGTCAATATGTTCATATCGGGGGCCACGCCTCTAATCTAAAATCTATAAAATTTAGAGTATCTCAAAAAAGTATGCTTGGTCCGTCTCTTTTTAATATATACATAAACGACACAGTTAATATTGCACCACAAGCTAAATTTATCATTTACCCTGATGATACCAGTAGTTCTATATAGGCTCGGAATTGCGGCGATATTGTACACGTAGCAAACGATATCTTGAGAAGGCTTGAGGCTTGGACTACATCAACGATAAAATAATTTAATAATAAATAAAGACAAAACTAAAGCTATGCTTCTTAGTCCCAAAAACAGGAACATTACCCTTTCGAGCGACACCGTCCTATACTCGTCTCCCATTGGAATGGTCAACACGTTCAAGACTTTAGGCCTGTTGTTTACAAATCACATGTCTTGGACAGCGCACTTAGATTACGTTGTTCAAAACTTGCTTGTATAATAGGTCTGATACATCGTCACCGTCTAATTCTTCTATAAGTGTTAAACTACTTCTGTATAACATAATATTTGCATCTCACTTGAAATATTGTCATTTGGTATGGGGTACCTTTACAAAAACAAATTTACCTAGAATATTCTTACTACAAAGGAGAGCGTTAAGACGCGTGTGTGAGGTGCCTTATCTTTTTCACACGGACCAAATTTTTGGAAAACACAGGGTACTAAAAGGGGTACTATAAAAATACGAATACAGGTTTCTCATGAAGTATAAACAAGAATATCCTGTGAGAAATAGCTTCCTGCTAGGCTTGACATTCCTTAGAAAACGAACACTTACACATTCTACTCGCCACTCAGATTTCTGGATGGTTGATGCATCGCGGACATATTACGGTATTCACATGATTAGAAGAACACTTCCAACATTACTAAACATTTTCAGAAATTCGAATGCTGGTATAATATATTCTAGCCCGCGTGAGGTACGTGACTATCTACTTTTGATATAAATTTGTTGTTGGTTATCGTTTGTCTTGTTTTAAGACGAAATTTTCATGAACATATTTTTTTCACTATTGATTTCATGTGTTGTTGATGACCTGTTAGTCATCTTCTTTTTGTTTTATCACAATAGCGTTTTGTGGTTGTTCCCGTTTATTTTGCTGTTACCTTTTTCTTGCTTTGTACGAAACTTGGCCCTTGCTGTGTGTCTGTTGAGGGGGCTGGAGACCCGTCAAGCTGCTTTGTCAGCTTTATTCTCCAGCTCCCATCATATGTGACATGGTGAATAAAGTTATTATTATTATGGGAAATACGGTATTCTTTATTTTTACTAAATGCGTAATTAACTGTGCAAGCCACTAAAAGCTAGCGCGTGATACATTGACGCGTGTTTACCCCCCCCCCCTCCCCCTCCATCTCTCTCCCTCCCTGCCTCCGTAATCAAGGCGAGAAGCAACAAGTGACGTCACGCGTTTAGCATTACGTATATGCAATAGTTATGACACACGACACTAATACATACACGAGAACGTACGGGGAGTTTAACATAGTTACAAAGTGATGAAGTAGGTGACTAAAAATGGGGGCTGGTGATGACAATGTTCAGTGACGAGAGGGCCCGCCTTACGATCGCTTATGGTCAAGAGGTCCAACGAGTCAAAAGGTCCAACGAGTCAAGAGGTCCAATAACCACGTGACAGCCGAGTCAAGAGGTCCAACGAGTCAAAAGGTCCAATTTGAGTCAAGAGGTCCAACGCGTCAAGAGGTCCATCGAGTCAAAAGGTCCAATTTGTGTCAAGAGGTCCAACGCGTCAAGAGGTTCATCGAGTCAAGAGGTCCAACGCGTCAAGAGGTCCAACGCGTCAAGAGGTCCAACGCGTCAAGAGGTCCATCGAGCCTTATTTTTATCTTCTCTGTTTATAATGATATTGCTATTAATGACTGCTCGTAACGGTTTCTGACCGTTTGAACTATTTCAATTATTTTGGACAATACAGTTACTACATAGCCAATGGAGACAAGTAGACATACTATTTGCCACAAGGTTTATGTATTTCAGTGTTAAATAATGGATAGTGTCCTGTGACATATTTTAGACTTGTAGAACATAATATCTGTGTTCCAGTCTCCCAGTTCTAGGACTCAGTTATGCCAGTTCTACGGAAGTGCCTCCTAAATTCCCGAGATATAAACTACAAATGTACCTCAGCATCTCGCGTTTAGCCTTCCCTTTCATGTATCTCAGTATTTGTAACCGCAAATACTTCCTCGGGTAACTTTGTCCAGTCCCGGGTTGTCGTAAGTTGTATTAAAAATATTATGCACTACTATTTTATGCTTTAGTTTTTATTCACTGAGTTCACCGAATCACCAAACAGGTAAATAACACAACATAGCAAGAAGCTCAAATATCATTGGAGGGCGTCTTTAAACAAGCCCAGACTATGCCACTTGGCGTCCAATAGAGTGTTGCAAATGAATGCGAGCATTGTCTTCTCGAAACGCTGTGACCGGTGCAAGCAATAGCGGGTTAATTTGGGCCGTTGGCTTACTCAAAAGCACGGAGCAGCCACAAATATTTATGCTAGCTATATGTAACTCCCTTACTGCTCTTTATTTTTGAGAATGCTGTGAAATAAATTATGAAACTGAACGTTTCATGATTAAGCATTGTTGACACGAATTACCGAACACTTGTCTGTCAGTATAATTTATTTTAGTTAAAATTACGCGATGTGTTAGTCGGTTGGAATTGTAAGATGGTGGGTTAGTTGCTCAATAATTTTTACAAAATTGGATTATAAAGACTGAATTAAGTCGATTGAAGAATTCTTCGCGTCGGAAAGCACGTCGATCTTTGAAGCCGATAGATCTAGTGTGTCCAGTGCAATAGTTAAAAGAGGTAACGGTGAACGAAAAAAAATGAGTAACTTTACACGCCCATCTGCCCCTGGCCGAACTGTCTCTTCAAGCCCCCCGAAGACCAAGGACTTCAAAATATCAATAAATCCATTCTGACGGGACGTGAATAAATTATTTTAATTACCACAACTTTTAAAAATGACACAGAAATTAAGAAAAAAAAAACTATGTTCATTTATCCTTACGTCAAACGCCGTAATAGTGCTTTATTGTGATGGTAGACGTCGAAATAGCAAAGAACTATGGACATATCTTTCGTATGTGACGGGAGATGTGTTCCAAATGGTGTTAAAATTGTTTCAAACCCGGATATCGAAATAGTCACTTCTTAAAAAAAAAAAAAGGCTTCTCAAATTGTGAAATGTTAAGACCTTTCCGGTTGCGTGTCCGATATTCGAGGAGGAGAGCAACACGGGAGATGCAGATTTACGACTTTGTGGTCAGGGGTAGAAGAGCGAAGTCACACAGGTCCCCGACAAACAAATGTTGCTATAAGCTTGACAGTTTATAACAACAATGATTTCTGGTGTTTGCAAATCCAGTGCCCATCATGCGATCCCCACAGCCCAGCGCGCGCGTATCTGTCGCTTTAGAAACCAAGCAAATCACGGGTTATACGCACGAGCACTGATTAAATCACCGGCCAGAAACGATTCATCAAAGCCGTGTTCGTGAGATCCCCCCTGCCGTGTGGAAGTCTTCACAGCTCAATTTTTTCCTCTTTTTCTGACATTTTTCTTCTCCGCCTTTATTGTCAGCATCTCTGTTGTCTTATTTTTTAATGCGTGAGCATTACCTGGCTCAGTCAGCGAAAAAGCCGTCGGTAAAATCCGTCGTCAAAATCCGTGACTTGTCCAACACAATTCAACATAAAAAAACTCTGGTTGCGTGATATCTTTGGTCACGTGATCTCCCTGGTCACGTGATTTCTCTGGTCACTTGACTTATCTGGTCATGGGACAAAAAAAAGAAAAAAGAAAGGTATGTGGTCACTTTGACAAAAAAAAGATATCTCTGGTCACGTGACCTCCCTGGTTACGTGAGTACGAAACCATTCCTTGCCTGCTTTCGAACCTAGGCCCTCTTGATCGCACAACTAGCGCGCTATCCGTTGTGGTAGCACAACTCGGGAAAAGCTAGTGCTCGCGCATTCTCACATCGTAAGAGAAAGCTTATAGGTGCCCTCATAATTTTTTTTTCTCATTTTTTGCCTGTACTTATTTCACACTCTTTGCCTGTACATATTTCACACCAAGAGATGCAACGAGTCAAGCTATCCAATATTGGACCTCTTGACGCGTTGGACCTCTTGACACATCGAGGCACGAGTCAAGAGATCCAATATGGGTCAAGAGGTCCAACGCGTCAAGAGGTCCAAAGAGTCAAGAGATCCACGGCGAGTCAAGAGGTCCAACGCGTCAGGAGGTCCAACGCGTCAAGAGGTCCAATAGTGGACCTCTTGACTCGTTGGACCTCTTGACGCGTTGGACCTCTTGACTCGGAATCCCTTACGATGCAGTCTCTCTAATTGTTTCTGGCATCTTCGTTTGCCCACTTGAAGCGCGTCGCTGCGCTGTTTCTTTACGGGCACTTTTTGCGCCGGTAGCAGCGGGTCTGCTGGAAGCGGCGCGCGGGCCGGGCTTCGTTGGAAGGACCGCAGCCAGCCGCGGGCTGAATCTGGGCGGCGGGCCGCAGTTTCGAGACCCCTACCCTGAATGATTAAGGATGCGCCGTAGATACGGTTTGTCTTTTTTTTTCTGGACGACTACGTACGAAAGCAGTGGCTTTAATATGCCTCGCCAAATATTTACCAGAATGGTGAAGGCGTAAGACAAATATAAAAAGATCACCACTAAGGACCCGGTGCCAAAATGAACTATTTAAAAACGGCTAAGTGGGCTAGTTGGTGCAATTTTAACTGGAAAATCGTCCGAAAATTCGTAAGCACGAGAAAGAAGAGACAGGACCCAGCGCTTGGTCCTGTCCCTTCTTTTTTGTGTCCACGTATATTCGAGGCGCTTGTCCAGTTAGCCGAAGACCCCGCGAAGACCTAGCAGGACAGGGTTCATGAATATCATGCCCCTCTTTTATAAGCTCAAAACCGCTTTATATGTGAGGCTAATCCAATAGAACGAGTTAGTGTGAAGATCTAAATTTTCTGGGTGGGTCGCGTTGACACCATCTAGACTAATGGAGGCCTCCGAAGGCCCCACTTTTCCTTCACGGAACGTCGTCACAGTCGGATGGCGCCAACTCAGCAATTGGACCCCATCCTAAGACCGAGCGTCCTTGACGCGTTTATTTATTTTATTTATTTATCCATACGGTTAGCCCGTTGGGGCTGTTACAGGAGTGCAACAGTACACAAAATAGAATACTAGGTAATACATATGAAGGCACATTTTTGAAGACTACAACTCACGAAAGACAAGAGTACACTATTTTGGTAAATCACGCTGAATACACAGCAAAACCAACGTTTTGAAGTATAATATCTTCTCACTACTAAAATTTACAAGAGCGTACGCTGCTGAGCGCGCAAAACAACATCGAGCAAAAGCAAATGAAAAAAGACAAGAATACATGAGCTGAGTCACGGAAGTCCCAATCCATTCAAGTATTAAAAACATATAATCAAAATTCTGCACTGTCAGAGGGAAAGGAATTTAGATACGCATGTTTCGAAAGAAGCTGGGGTATCACTTAATACTATTTCTTTGTGGACGTTGTTCCACTCTGATATAGTTCTTGGCAAGAAAGACTACTTATAAGTTTCATTATTTGGCTCCGTTTTCCGATACCTTTTTCAAAAGCTATAAGTGATTTTCTGAAAATGTCACTGGGGAAAATGGCGGCCGATGAAGTTTTCGAATACATGGCACCAGGAATTGAAAACGGGCAAAAATGGGCTCCATTTTCTCATTGAAATTTTTAGAAAATCACTTATAACGTTTGAACAAGATATCGGATCGGGCTGAAACTTTGGCATCTGGCTGTGACCTCTCGCGCTACTTTTGGGCGGATAATGAGCGTTCGGTGATGCTTAGTTTATTTTTGCGGTCAAAAAATAAGAACCCTGTAAATTTTTTGTGACACCCTGTATATATACCGGGTGTTTTTGCGAAGACTTGCAAAAATTCTAAAAATTAGGGCGATTGAAAAAAGAAGAAACTCTCTTCGGGAACAAACTACCAGCCACGGCTGACGTCAGGAATTGCCAAAGACCTACTAATTAGCCAGATAATTAATTAAAACTTGTTAATTAACTTTTTAATTAGGGGAAATAGACGTATGGTTCTAATTAGAAAGTTGCTGAGCGTTATCGAAAACTACTAAATCAGTGATTTTCAGAAAGACTTTGAGCGCGCGAGACGAGTAGTAGCGCACTAAAGTTACCACTCGTGGAGCAGGTACAAGGCTAGCGGTTGCGGTAAGGCGCCCGCGCGATTTTTCCTCCTCTTATCTAGCCCCAGCCTTGTACCTGCTCCACGAGTGGTAACTTTAGTGCGCCACTACTCGTCTCACAGACAGACAAGTTTACCTCCGTATTCTTTCCTAGTATGCAGGTTCTATAAACGTTTATGGAGGATATACATTTACATCTCTTGCGAGCTCGATGTTGCTACTGCGTAAGGTAAGGATGATAAAAAATCAGCAAAGTGCCGCGTTGCTTTTATTTTCTCCACTGTCTTACATATGAGTCAGAAATATTTCTCAAGTAACAAGTATCTCACGCCCTTTACATGAATAAGTGGCACTTACTATAACTTGCAAATGGACGTCAGTAAAAAGGCATATACAATTATTTTTGTCCGTCCCTCCGCATGTTTTATCACCTCGTAGCAAAAATTGTCAAATAATACAATGAACGAAGCAAAATTACACCTTTAAAATGTACTATTTCTACATCGTTAGAAATTTAAGAATCCCGATCATTCATTTGTATTATGTTTATAAATTCGCAATACTTAGACAATTTTATCAGCCCCGCCAGTACACCAATTAGGTGATTAATGCATTATAAAATTTCACTAATTGATTGGTTCACATTTTAATTACCATGCTATCGTTGAGACGGATAACGCAGTTTACTGGTTTCATCCGGAAACAATGCAAGGTATGAAGATTCCGGAAACGACGCAAGGTCTAAATACGGAAACCATGCAAGGTATAAAAAGTTGAACTCACATAACGCAGTGTCCGATCCCAACTACGTACGGAAACAGTGTTCGCGGAGGAGGGGCGATATATGTGACTATCGTTTCTACATTTTCGTTTCTTCTCGGTGCTTAAGTAGGACAATATTAAACAGTCTAACCTGTTTCTTTACTCGTTTCTCGTGTATACTTAGTGCGCGGTTAACGAACACAGAAACACATCAGCGCGGGGTCAAGTAAAAAAGCTACCCTTCGAAAAAAAAAAAAAAAAAAAAAAAGCTCCGCACTTTTTAAGGAAAGATAAAAAAAAAAGATTTGAAAAACAGATGCTTAATGCTGTGACATCAGGTACGAGTAAAAGGAACGAATTCCAAGAAAATTAGCATTTCTTTTTTTAAAATCGGGTCGGAGGAAACAATTACGGTAAAGATGAAAAAGGGACTCGGATCTCAACAATCTGAACTGCTTGCCTTCTATGGTAGTTCTTTTGTGCGCGTCTTTCAATTAACTTTTTTTTTTCATGGTGGATTATGAATACGGCGCAAATCATAGCGTCGAACTACCCGACGCTTTTTCTACGGATAAACGCCTGCCAGTCCCCAGGAGAGCAGTCGAGAGAGTTCACAACCGAACTGCCACATATGTCCACCGCATACCACAAGCGCCGGAAAGCACGAATTTCCGCAATGGCCCTCGCGTGAAACACCCTCGAATTCAAATCACGGACACTGAAAAAGACTTTTAAATAATTTTTTTCAACGTTTCACTGGGCGGAGCGATAGAGGATAGTGATGGTTATTTTTTGCCGAGCTCGTTCCTCTTTCTCGCCTATCCACTTTCATTTTTTTTTTTGTCTCTCTCTCTCTTTCTCTCTTTTTCCTTCCCACTCCGACCCATCTCTGGATCGTTTGCAATCGTGGAATAATTAAAAGGCTCTCGCAAATAGTGCTCGGCAGCTCTCGCGAGGTGAAGAGGGATCAATCCAATTAGTTTTGGTACGGAAAAAACTAATAACGGAGAGTTTAAAAGGGAGTGGCGGCGAAATTGATCGGACTATGAACTTCTACGTATATAATTATACGAGTAGACTTGGAACTACATACCCGGGTTAGACTCCTACGTTTGACTGGAAACATTTCACAAATTTGTTGGGTACCTAGAACTTTAACTAAAAAATAAGGCCTAAAGCAAGCGTTCGCTCTTTCGTCGGTTCAAGTATATAGGTCCTTAATACCAGACTTGCACGTAATCCGTTACAAGTAACGAAATTACTTGTAATCCCTTACATTTATCAGTCATTTTGTAACGGAATAATTACATATTTTCTAGAGTAATTTTAAAGTAATTCCCTCACATTTTTGACGTAACGGATTTCTTGAAATCCGTTACTTTTTTTAGGACCAACTCCCCCCCCCCCCCCCCCCCCCCTTTCTAAAGGAAGGGTTGTTTTTATTTTGATAAAGTCGAGCTCAGTGACACTCTCACGCGCAAAGGGAGGCTTGGCACCCTTCAGTTCCGCAAACCCTTTTTGTTTACAACACCAAGCCCCTAAATCTATGTTTTTTAGACCCTAACAACAATGTAAAAAAACCCAAATCAACATTTCTACAAAAAAAGAAAAAAAAAGGGGGGAGGGGGGAGGCGGAAAGTTATATCCGCTTTTTTTAGTCCTTTTTCTTGTTGTGATCGAAAACGGGGAGAGGAGGGCGCGCAGTGATTGTGTACCTCTTCGAGAAGCTCCAGACGGTAAGTGCACAGACAAGAATTAACAATGTCTTTCTCGTTTGTAATGACTACGACCATTTTCATTATGTCACAACACCAGACAACGCTCCGTCTACCCTAAAATACACTAAAGAGATGTGATAAATGTGAAGGTGCTATTGCCACAGGCATCATCGTTCGTTGCTGCACACTAATCATCTTCTCGAAAATAGGATGTATTTTTTTCTGTTTCTTTCACCTCATTTTACCCTGTTTTAAAAGCTACTTACTTTTTTGGAGTCTAACTTCTAGACTTGGCCCACTTTATTTGTGAATTGCAGCCAGGTTATCTGCATCTCAGTCACCCTTTTTGTGAGTCAGCTTTTTGCGAGCACTTTGAAAATGGTAATAATCTTCCTTTCTTCTTCCTGTTTTTCCCGCAGCAGGACGCATCTTTACGTAGACTTGATATTCTGTGCTTGGGGACAGAGTGAAACTCGAGAGTGGGGAGATAGCGCGGGCAGCCCTTCGCTGCCAGTGGCATCTGCGGACGATTACGTGTTAACACATCCATCGAGCCAGCACATCCACCGAGCCATTACATCCATCGATGGATGTAATGGCACGGTGGATGAACTAGCTCGTTGGATGTGTTGACATGTGTATGGATGTAGCTGCTCGATGGATGTAGTTGCTCGTTCGATGTAGTTGCTCGATGGACGTAATTGCTCATGCTTCCTGTCCCAACTCTTAGGGTGCCATTACATCCATCGTGCTAACGCATCCATAGAATTCAAGATGGCCGCCATTGGGCTTCTTGGGTTATTCACATTCTTATGTGGAAAGAAAATTCGCCTGCTACTTTTTCAGCGGTTTTGGTGACGTCAGAAGGCCGAGCTCTGATTGGTTCTGATTGAAGGATAGTGGGTAGAACTCAAGGCAGCTTGCTTTGAGGTCTACACACTATCCGTCATTCAGAGCCAATCAGAGCTCGGCGTTTTCTGACGTCACCACAACCTCTGCGCAAAAAGCGGACGACTTGATCTTCGCACTGGTTCGGGGCCCACGGGGAACAAACGGTAAGCCCCAGAACGTCAGTATATCACAATTAAATTCTATAACACATTCAGATTTTTGTTTTTCAAAGCGAAATAAAAGGAGCGATTCTCTGTACCGTCCTAATTCTACACTAAAATTTATATTTAGTTAATCTTAAAGGAGAAAAAATCACTAACTAAAATTTGATCACTGTGGAAATAACAAACAACGAGCTGACGCTGCGCGCTTGACTTTGGAGACGCGGAGAGCCGCAGAAAGTGCATGACGCACAAAGGGTCCTTTTACTCGCTTTTGTACATTCAATATAGCGTATAACTCTCCAAAATAATCTGAACTATTATAGAGCATAGTTAAACGAAGAAATAAGCCTGCGCGATTGGTGGATGGAATGGCACGTTTTTGGACGAAGCTTCTCGATGAATTTGATGGGACGATGGATGTAACGGCACGATGGATATAATGACACGCTTTTGGACGAGGTTGCTCGATGGATGTGATGGCGCGGTGGACATAATGGCACGATGGATGTAACGGCATGATGGATGTAATGGCACGTTGGATGAACTGGCCAAAAGTGGATGTAAAGGCACGATGGATATGCTGGCACTATGGATGTACGGGCACGATGGATGTAAGGGCACGGAATTGGACGTATTTGCTCGATGGACGTAATGGCACGATGGATGTGTTGGCCCCAAGCCTCTGCGAACGTCTATCTGGAGAACACCGGAGTAAACTGCAGTCGGTTCGTGCTCCGTGCGCTTTTGAATGGCACCAAGAAAGGTACACACGGCAAACGTGCGTTTACATTTCATTTTTTTAACCGAAATTCTAATAAATTGTTGTTATGAGTGTTCCTTTTTCGATTACTTATATTTATTTACTGGAAACTTTTTTTTTTTCATTCACCAACGTTTCAACAGAGGCTCGACCTGTTCAGAACCAAAGCAAGCAGAATATTGAGCCAAACCTTATTTACAATTTAGTTATCACCTTACTGTTACAACTATGTTTTGCTATTGTCTGGCAATATATGCCGGTATAGTAATACGGACATAAATCAATTCTTATTCTAGTTTTGGCTAGATATATGATGACTTCTACAGCTTTGCGATTTCGAGAAGGGAGAATTGCAGTCGATCGGTTCGACGAGTCCATTAACGATACCCGATACTCCGCCGCCGCCTGTGCGCAAATGGAACAGGTGGCAGCAATAACAAATTGAATAACCCTCTTCCCTTCGTTTCTTAAGTGAAGACAATATTGTTGAAAGTAACGCCACGAAAGTAACGAATTACTTTTTATGGTAACGTCCACTTACTTTTATAGAAGGTAATTGTAATAAATTACATTTTTGCCTTGAGTAATTGTAAATGTAATTCCTTACTATTTTTCAGTAACGTGCACAAGTCTGCTTAATACAGACCATTTTTACCGCGGGCTTCTATAACTCCGATTCCCTCAGACCCTGTCCCCGGATGAACATGACACGGTAATACCTCGCTCTCGGCAAAGGTGTTTGGTTTCGGGATCGAAGAACGGTCAACAGCGAGGCATTGGGGAAGTACGCTGCCACTGCAGCTGCTCCATGTCCCAGCGGTGGTCGTCCACACCGCGTCACGGGGACGACATCGTCCAGGCTCGCCGCCCGGTCCGTTCGTCGAGTCCGCCGCTCGACGTAGCGCCCGCACTGCCCCGCGCCAGCGTCCGTCTCCCTGCCGACTCCCGCCGCCAGCTTCTTCCTCTCCTGTCACCGCTGCACGCTCCTTCGTGTCCGCCTCCTGAGAAAGCCTCCTCTCTGTCCCGCGTCCCCTTTTTAAGCCTTGGCCCCTTTGTTCGGAGAGGCCAGTTGCGTAACGTCAGTTGGCTTAGGGGAGTGGCGCAGCCGGATGTTCTGGTATGCGAGGCCATTGAAGCTCCCCCGAGGCATAACGCATCTCGGAAGTAATAGGGAGTTTTCGTAGAACGTTTTCGCCGTCCTGCAGGGCCCTCCGCAATCCGCTACGATAGCGGGAACTCCACAGTCAAGGCTATCGGCGCGCAGGCGCAGTAGCGACTTCTTCGTTGCGGAACGCTTAGCGGAGGGGGTAGTGCGGTCTACGAAAACTCCCTATTGAGTCCGTTAAGCGTCTGCCGGGCCAACGACGAAGTCCAAATGACTGGAATGTCAAGCCAAGATGCTCAGAGCAAAGGAGGGCAGCCAGATCTTTACACCTCCGACCTCTCAAGGCTCGGACTCCGGGGGACCCGAGGTTGCGTGGCCCTTAGAGACCTCCGGCAGGGAACTCGTTCAGCTGAGTCTCACCGATGATGACGAGCACTCTCGATGATAATGGTGGTGGCATCATGCCAGGCAGGTCAGCGGTTGAATGTTCAATCACTGTGAAGCTCGCGACCGGCGGAGCACGGCCCACAAACTGGTCCGGAGCTTCATAGCTCACAACACGCCCTCGGGCACTCAGGCACACAGAACACGTCGGTTCTTAAAGTTTGCTTCCGTCCCTAATATTCCAGACAGAGAATCGCGCAAAAACGAATACCGGCACACTATATGAGACAGCGTGACGAAACCAAAATCTTTCGATCGTTGGACCATTCCACGAAATAAAAAAACAAAACTCTTAATTTCAATACTAACAGGCAGGCAATCATCAAGAACGTCACACTACACGTTCAAGGGGTACCTAAGAGGAAAAGCTTTTCTCAAGAAAAAAGTATGAGCACTCACTGTATACTCAAATCGTACATACACACGCCCACTATAGAATGTTTTCTCCTATAAAACTCAACTGCATTCTTTTGAAACATAAACAATCTACCAGCGTCAGAACCGCATACCTCTGACAACAATATTATTCTCCACCTCACCCTCAAAGAACGCACAAAACCTCAAAAACTAACAACAACCTCCCGTAAGAGAGAAACGACCACAAATCCAGCCCCATTTGCGAGGTGCGACTCGAAATAGCTACGGAAAAGAAACACTCTGCCAACAGTAGCAATTACCCAAGAGGGGCACTGATGCACTCGACGCTCGCGACAGCCGAGCTACAAACACGGTACTTCCAAGCTACGCAGCACGTTATCATCAGAAGGGATAATTACCTTACTGAGAGGCTGTTGTTCCGTGGTACCAGCCACTACTACCAGTACAAAGGAAACAGTATCTAGATCGTGCGAACAGCAGGTCTCATCGGACAGCCTCCTTACACGGCTATGTCCGTAACGCCTGGCCATTCCACCAGACGTTACCGCCTCACTTCTCAGAGGTGACCTCCCAACAGGAGCGACCGGCGCGTAACGGTGGTCCACACCGAACCCCGCACGGGCTCGACAACCGCGACAAGCACATCGACACGCGTTCGAGTTCCCTCCGGCCAAACACCGACACCGCATAACTAAAAAGTCTTCTTCCTGATGCGAAGATCGGTCGGGATCGAGCAATGAACGTACATCATCAGCGGGTCTCTCGACTCTTTGACGTTCACGATTCGAGCAACGTGCCCTTATACAAACGCAGTATTGTACGCACAAAGCTCGCCCCCAAACCAAGTCAACACGCCGCATAACTGAAAATACTTCTTGCTACTGTAAAGACAGCAGGGATCGAACAATGTAAGTATCCCACACGCGCACCTTTCAACTTCCGCGCAACGAGCGCGACACCGAAATGCCAAATAATATAACCGGCCGGTCTTAAAAATAGACGAGTTAATAAACTATATTTACTCTGCATAAACAGTTTCAACAGTGTCGAAGTGTCTACCGTATTTACTGCCGCATTCCAACACCCGCTACCCATTCATGCAAAGGCTGCAGTTCGTACAGCGACGGGCTGACCCAGTTACAAGCCGCCGACGGCCATGCCTCTGTCAGATTCCTAGGCTTCCCAAACACCCGCCGACGTGAGCCGTACGTTTTCCCGGGCCTCCCGCGCAGCTGTACAGGATAAAACTATGAATAACTCATCACATCATCGCAAGACAGCCACTCCGCTCGTGCAGCTTTCCACTGCACGATCACAGCTCTTTCCCCCCTAGCTGTACTTTCTCCCCTAAATCTATATTTTCACTCTAATCCAGGGCTCTGCACGACCAATTACGCTCTCTGCGCCCTCGCGTCCCAACGCGAACGCAAACACGGCTGAGAACCGGTACTGTTTCCGGCGGCAGCGCAAAGCGCGCGCTTGACGCCGCTCCTGCGGAGAAGGAGGAAACGAAATCGAAGAGTGACTTCCGCCGCGAGGCTCAACCCTCGATATGGCGGTGTGAGGGTCGCAACCAAATGTGCGCACAATTAAACGGGATCAACCTCACGAGTCTACAACCAGAAACGCACGGTTCATCCCCATCGCGTCAGACTGGACTTCACAGAGCATTGCACACTGACACTGACAAAGTGAAAGCGGAAACTCGGTGGTTTTCGGGATTCCGATGTCGACGCACCAGACATCGCGTATCCGGTAGGGTTTGGGGACTTAGCCCCTAAGTATAGCCTCTGGCAACAAGGTACTCGTTCAAAGCGATCTTGGCCTGAACTACAAGAGGGCATACCAAGCTCAAAACTGCGCTGACAGCTTAAAGGCCGACGGACCGACCTCGGCTTTCTGCAGGGAAGATAATCTTTTAGCGCTCCCTTCTCCTAAGCTGCGAGGGAAGCCAAGTTGGGGCAATGTAAAAAGTGGGGAGGATGTAGAAAAGGGGGAGATTGGCAAAAGTGGACACCGCGAAGCGTACGTGGGCCTTTAAGCGCGAAACACATGTACGACGAAACCTTCAGGTCCGACGTGCGGACTGCCGGAATGACCTTGGGGGCGAGGGTTTTCATGGGATCGGAGAGCGTTGAAAACCCTCGCCTCCGACCGTCGTATTACCTGGTCGGACGTCGGATAGGACGGTTTCGTCGTACATGTGTTTCGAGCTTTAGGCAAGGCCAACTGGGAGCTAGCATGCGGTCAAACCGAGACGCTATGCTCCTCCTGGACAAAATTCAACACGGGAATAATTTCCAAACACAGTCCGTGCAACCGCCATCCGCAATGGGAGCGTTCACCGCCCAGTGCGATGCCTCTCGAACGCGTCCGATCATTAACAAGCGGTCCAAAGAATTATACATCAATACGCGAGCAAAAACGGTTAGGCGCATCAAACTCCCAAACCGTAAGCTGGCATCTTTCCCAGCAGACGTGAATAGCCGGAGGCGTAGGTGGGGTGATGCCCGACGCTACAGGCCTTGAGGGGTGCGGTAATGTCGACGCACACAGCGCGCTTGCACAGCAGGATCAACCTGCTAGTATCCAACGATGCCCTGAACAGTGACTACTCAAGGCGCTTCTCGTAAAGGGGATAAGTAAATTCCTGACAGGCTGGGACAAACTGTTAATCCCTAAAGGCAACGGTCCAGTTCCGCGCCTCCTTGTCGGGCAGACGATCATCTTAGGACCTTTGTGCGGCGTGCCCGCAACGAAACTTCGTGCGGCGTTCCCGCACGCAACGAAGATGACCTCCAAAAAGAGTGCAAAACAGTGCCCCAATTCAACCGGAAACAAGTTAGCAATCGGAATGCCAGCCTGATCAAAAATTAGGCACCACTTGCGGCGCCAGTTTATGCGGGCTTCTAACTTCCATTCCTCTAAAAACTGTCCCTGGAGGAACATGACACGACAATGCCTCGCTCTCGGCAAAAGGTTTTATTCACTCACTTATTGCCTGGGGGGTTTCGCGATTGGGGAACGGTCAACAGCGAGGCCTTGGGGAAGTACGCTGCCACTACACGTGCTCCATGTCCCAGCAATGGTCGTCCAAACCGCGTCATGGGGACGTCGTCGTCCAGAGTCGCTGTCCAGTCCGTTCGTTGAGTGCGCCGCTCGACGTAGCACCCGCACTGCCTCGCGCCAGCGTCCGTCTCCCTGCCGACTCCCGCGCCAGCGTCTTCCTCTCCTGTCAACGCTGCACGCTCCTTCGTGTCCGCCTCCTGAGAAAGCCTCCTCTCTGTCCCGCGTCCCCTTTTCAAGCCTTGGCCCCTTTGTTCTGAGAGGCCAGTCGTGTGACGCCAGTTGGCTCAGGGGAGTGGCGCAGCCGGATGTTCTGGTAAGCGAGGCCATCGAAGCTCCCCCCAGGCATGACGCATCTCGGAGGCAGTGAGTCTTCTGCCGGGCCAACGACGAAGTCCGAATGGCTGGAATGTCAAGACCCGAGGCTCAGTGCGGAGGAAAACAGCCAAATCTCTACAGTACTCACCGTGCCTTCAGTAAGGATACGATTCCTTAAAGTGTATTTTTGTTGTTGTTGCTATCTCGATTTTTGGCTTGGCGATAAAGAGAACTTTAATAACCTAATCAGCCTGTGCTAGCGAAATAGCCAATGCGTTTCTGAAGCAGCTTGTCAAGCCGACATATACACCGAAGATACATTATCGAGTGCGAAACTTCGTCGGCTATTCTTTTTTTAATCTTAAGTATGTCAATTTAACGCAAAAAAAAAAAAAACTAGAGATAATGTGTTCACCGATTTTATTTGAACTGTTAAAAAATTCGCTGTATTTACGCTTTGTTTTTGTTGTTATTGCAGTGTACTTAAATTGTGTCATTGTGAAGGCCATCGTGGCTCTCGATAGACTATTTCACAGGATGATATTCAGGTTACATGAAGCATGGTGTGCAGTTCTTAATTGAGTGTTCCGAGACGCTTCGAAGAGCTCCGAATCCAACATATTTCTCTGCAAAAAGAAGGCTGTCGAAGCAAAGGAAGGAAAAGTGTTTCTCTGACTTTTTCCTTCTATAATAGACTTTCTCCGTGAAATGAAGCACCGTTGACATCTTCAGCTTCGACCGCTGACATCTTCAGCTTCGACTTACATCACCGCCAAAATGCGCAGCTCCCTACCCAGTGTCAGTGACAAATGGAACAAAACAATAAAATTCAGTGAACAGAAAAAAAAGTAGAGCACAAGTTTTAATAACGATAGGAATCGAGTGACTTGAACATGCGTTTTTCACCATCCTAAGAAATCTACGCCATCGTCTCTCCCTTACTTAAAAAATAAATCGATGGTGATCAGACTTAAAGTGCAGCCATTTCAACGAAGATACCTGCCCCAGTTGATGCTTGTGTAATTTTCTCTTTGTCAATTTGGTACATTTATGCAGATCGAGCCTACTGCGCAATCATCTTCTCTTTTCTATTATTTCCTCGCGCTGACATTCAAGGGCTCTAGATTAGAGGCACCACAAGCACACATTAGCATCACGAAGAATCACAAACCTTGTGTGCTCGTCAGACCTGCAGCGTTGTTTTTTTAGTCATACTAGTAGCTGAGTCTTGAAATTGGGCACTATATTACTTAATTTCATGACTTCTCTCCTGCGCTACAAAAGGCACAGATGCAAGAGTATGCCTCGGCATAATAGCGTTAATTTCTCGAGAACTATACCAGCAGACAATGCACATAATAAATTCACGTATTAGCGGCCGTACTTTCCAGATATTGCTTTGAACTCTTGAGATTGAATATAGTACGGTATAAAAGGCAGTATACCATGTTGCCTTAGATCACTATACCAGCTTTAAATTGCTGTTGCTGTTGTGTTAATTTATAGGATAATGCATACATAATATAATATGGCGTACCTGTTTAGAAATGAACCAGTCGAATTGCGCTAACAGTTCAGCTCTGAAGAAGTTGTCTCTTAAGAAAAAAAGTCCGTTGTCACTCTGAGGATTCAGGATGTTTATTTTCAAGTTATTTCTACCAGTTTTTACTATTTAGAAATTTACTAAGATTGCATACATCTGACAACTTCGACTTAATGCACAGTGAGAGTGGTTTCGAGTTATGAATGATGAACAGAGGGGTTGAGTTCACCAGAAATTAGAAACAACACACCAACAAAAACCCATATCGATTTCTTTCATTATTACCTTTGCATCAACTCTAGTAAACATGGCAGAACATCACATATGACGAGATTCGAAATACTCGCCTATTCATTTTCCTAGAATAAACATAGATAAGCACATACGTGCCCCTTGCGTGCAATAGTCTGAGCGTACATTCTGACTAGGTATTCCGTTATGTCCTTTATCAATACTGATGTGGGTGGCTTCCTTCTGGGAATATTTGAAGTAATGAAGTTCGCTAAGTGCCTTCATGACACAACCTTTCATTAATAAGAGAACATGTTGCCCCTGATGCAGGGGGCACTACCGCTAGTACATCCTGCCGTTTTTTTTTTTTTTTTTTGTGCAGTTCGTTACTAGAGATTGAAATATCAACATAAAGTAGGCTGCTAACGTGGAGCTGTTTTGGTTTTGCTAACGTGCTCACCAATGTCCCCGTTTAATTTGACCAGGAACGAGAAGACGTTTTGAGATCGGTTTACGTTTTCTTTTTGCGCCCCTATTTAAACGAGATAGAAGCAGTTAATTCGACTGTCTAGCGACCAGCATCTTTAAATGCAATCTTGTTAGAATCCTAAGTAAAGCTTCAAAGTTAGAAAGTTGCGGTATGTCTCTTCGAAAAGAAGCTCATGCAAATAGAAAAAAGAAACCAGTTATTAGTTTTCACTTTTTTTTTGTAAAAGGTTTCACTTTATGCGAACATATGATTAGATAGCCAGTTACGTTTCGGATAATAACTGAAAAAAAAAACTATATATCCTGCAAGTGGTATTCAGAAAATAATGCGCAAAATTTAATTGTAACAGATGTGACCAAACATGGTACTGGTCCATCCTGGGAGCACGGGAATGACAATTTTGATTCTACCACGGAACAAACCTGTTAAACTGTAACCGTCGAAACTACCATGTGTGGTAGAAATTGTGCCTGTAGAAAAAATAATCAGGCAAACTATACTCTCGGGAGGTTAACTGTATAATTATTATATTTTCTAAACGCCGATTTTATTTGATTTATTTTTTGTTGCTATTTCGTACTTTTGTTTGAGTATTCGTAGCACCCCAAGCGCCGAAGGACAAGAACGCACTATGTAGACAAAAAAGGCCCCACTCTTTCCGTATGATCTCAGCCTCCGGTTTGCCTTTATGGAGACTCAAAATCAAATCAATTGAAGAAATAATAGTTATCGGAAGCTTTGACGGCCTTTGCTAGGAACACCATCATGGCCATTTAACGCTGAACCTTGGCAATTGTTTGTATTCTTTTTATTAAAAAGCATCCTGCCCTGAATGAACCCGCTCTCATTAATAACATATTAATTACGGCACGATTTGTTGACTCTACTAAGAAAAAGTTTTGGTATAAAAAATACTGGACGTTTGTTGTTTGAAATTACTAAGTTAACATTTCTGCATTATGCATTAACTCTTTCCTTTCACTTAAATTATTACATCTTGGAAAGTCCTAAGGGATTTCGATAAAAGGGCCATCCATCACCAGATTGGAAACGTGCTAAGGTAAAGGAAGCTAAAAGAATTGAGATACGCGGCCCGCTTTAGAATGTAATGAGCTTTACGGGAGCTAAATAATATTTTTAAAGATATCCGCCTCCCCCCCCCCCCCCCCCCCCCACCCTTTCAGTATTTCCAGTTCGTAGAATAATTAAAAGGCACTAGCAAATATCGCTCGGCAACTCTCGCTAGGTGAAGAGGGAACAATCCAATTAATTTTGGCACGAACAATAAAAATTAACGTAGAGTTGTAAAGAGAGTGGCTGCGAAATTGACCGGACTATGAACTTCTATGTAAATAATTTTGCGGGTAGACTTAGAACTACATACCCGGCTTAGGCTCGGCCGTTTGATCGGAAACATTTCACAAATGTGTTTGGAACCTAGAACTTTAACTAGAAAATAAAACTTAAATCAAGTGTTAGCTCTTTCGTCGGTTCAAGTATAAGGTCCTTAATACAGGCCCTTTGTACTCACCGTGCCTTCTGTAGGGTACCACTCTTTTGAGTGCATTTTTTGTTGCTAAATCGATTTTTGGCCTTGCGATAAGAGGACTCTGATAACCTAATTAGCCCGTTCGAGCAAATATAGCCAATGAGTTTCTGAAGCAGCTCGCCAAGCAGGCATATACACCGAAAATACATTATCGAGTGCCAAACTTCGTCGGTTAATTTTTTATTTGAAATATGTCAGTGTAACGTAAAATAAATAGAAATAATTTTCTTACCGATTTTATTCGAGCAGTTAAAAAAATGTCGCTGTATTTACACTTTTGTTGTTATTGCAGCGTACTTATATTCTGTCATTCTGAAGATGATCGTGGCTTTCGATAGACAAATTCACGGGATGATATTCCGGTGACTTAAGCATAGTGTGCAGTTCTTAATTGAGTGGTTCGAGACTCGGTGAAAAGCTACGAATTGGACATATTTCTCTGCAAAAAAGAAAGTGTCGAAGCAAAGGAAGAAAAAGTGTTCCTCTGACTTTTTCCTTCTATAACAGACTTCCTCCGTGAAATGAAGCACCGCTGACATCTTGAGGTTCAACTTACATCACCGCTAAATTGTGCAGCTTCCTACCCAGTATCAGTGACTAATGGAACACAAATAAAATCCAGGAAACAGAAAAAAAAGTAGAGCACAAGTTTTAATAAAAATAGCAATCGAGTGACGTGAACATACATTTGTCACCATCCTAAAAAATCTACGTCATCGCCCCTCCCCTACTTAAGAAATAAATTGATGGTGATCAGACTTAAAGTGCAGCAATTTCAATGAGGATACCTGCCCCCCCCCCCTACCCCCCTTGATGCTTATGTAATGTTCTCTTCTTCATTTTGGTACATTTATGTAGAGCGAGCTTACTGCGCAAGCATCTTCTCTCCTCCATTATTTCCTCGACTCTAGATAAGAGACACCACACGCAGACATTAGCATCACGAAGAATCACAAATTCGGTGTGTTCCAGAGACCTGTAGCGTTGTTTTTAGTCATACTAGTAGCTGAGTCTTGAAATTACACACTATATTACTTAATTTCACGACTTCTCTGCTGCGCCACAAAAGACGCATATGCGAGAGCATAGCTCGGCATAATAACGTTAATTTCTCGGAGAACTATACCGCAGAGAATGCACATAATAAATTCACGTGTTAGCGGCCATGCTTCCCAGGTATTGCTTAAAAGTTTTGAGATTGAATATAGAACGGTATATAAAGCAGTATACCATGTTTCCTTGGATCACCATACCAGCTTTAAATTGCCGTTGCTGTTGTGTTGATTTATAGGATATTGCATGCACAATATAATATGGCGTACATATTTGAAAATGAATTAGTCGACGTTGCGCTAACAGTTCAGCTCTGAAGAAGCTGCTTCTTAGCAAAACGTCGGTTGTCACTCTGAGGTTTCAGGATGCTCCATTTCAAGTCATTTCTAGAAGTTTTTACTAGTTAGTAGTTTACTGGGATCGCACACATGGGACAACTTCGGCTTAATGCCCAGTGAGAGTGGTTTCGAGTATGAATGATGAACAGAGGGGTTGAGTTTACCAGAAGTTAAAAACAACACACCAACAGGAACCCATATCGACTTTTTCTATTATTACTTTTGCATCTACTCCAGTAAATATGGCAGAACCTCGCATATGACGGGATTCGAAATACTAGGCTATTCATTTTCCTAAAATAAACATACATCAGCATATACGTCTCCCTTGTGTGCAGTAGTCTGAGCGCACATTTTGACTAGGTATTCCGTATGCCCTTTATCAATACTTAAGGATAATGTGGGTGGATACCATCTGGGAATATTTGAAGTAATGATGTGCGCTAAGTGCCTTCATAACACAACCTTTCATTTATAATAGAACATGTTGTCCCTGATGCAGGGGCAAAAATCGCTAATACATCCTGCCGGATTTTTGTTTCCTTTTTTTATTTTTTGTTGGTGCTGTTTGAATAGTAATCGAAATAACAGCATGGGAGTAAGCTGCTAACGGGGAGCCATTTTGGTTTTGCTAACATGCTCACCAATGTCCTCGTTTAATTTGACCAGGAACGAGAAGACGTTTTGAGAACGGTTTACGTTTTCTTCTTTCCCCCCTATTTAAATGAGATACCAGCAGTTACCTCGACTGCTCAAAGACCAGTATCTTTAAAGACAATCTTGTTATAATCATAACTAAAGCTTCAAATTAGAAAGTTGGTTGTATGTCTCCTCAAAAAAAAAAAATGCTCATGCAAAAAAAAAAAAAATATCCTTCAGTTTTTATTTTTTTTTTGTAAAAGACTTCAGTTTATGCGAATAGTTACGTTTTGAATAAAAACTGAACAAAAAACTCCATATCCTGTAAGTGATATTCAGAAAATAATGCGCAAAATTTAGTTGTAACAGATGTGACCAAGCATGGTAGTAGTTCAGTCTGCGAGCACGGGATTGACAATTTTGATGCTACCGCAGAACAAACCTGTTAAACAGTGACCGTCGATACTACCAGTGTGGTGGAAAGCGGGCCTGTAGAAGAATTAGTGAGACGAACTATACTCTCCGAAGCTTAGTTGTATATGTATTATTTTTTTAAACGCCAATTTTATTAGATTTCTTTTTTGCTTATTGTGATTTTCGTCTGAGTATTCACAGAACCGCAAGCTCCAAAAGACAAGAACTCAGTATGTAGACAAAAAAAAAAAAAAAGACGCCCACTCTTTTCGTATAATCTCAGTCTCCGGTTTTCCTTTAGGGAGCCTCAAAATCAAATCAATTGAAGAAATAATAGTGACCGGAAGCTTTGACGGCCTTTGCTAGGACCACCATCATGGTCATTCCACGCTGGACCATGGCGATTATTTGTATTACATTTTATTAAAAAGCACCCTGCCCTGAATGGACCCACTCTCAATAATAACATATTAATTATGACACGATTTGTTGACCGTACTTAGAAAAGGCTGTAGAATAAAAAAAAATATTAGACGTTTGTTCTTGGAATTATCAAATGAACATTTCCGCATTATCCATGAACTTTTTCCTTTCACTCAAATTATTATATCTTGGAAATCCTTAAGAAACTTAGATAAGAAGGGCTATCTATTACCAGATCGGAATAGTGCTAAGGTAAAGAAAGCTAAAAGAATTGAGGTACACGGCCCTCGTTAGAAAGTAATGAGCCGTACGCGAACTAAATAATATTAAAAAAAATAACCCCCTTTCAGTATTTCGAGAAGAGTTTAGTAACTACCTAATAAGGATTTAGTTTAACTGCGCGTATTTGTGTAAATAAGTCCTTATGGCGGGAAAGGAGTCATGTTGCTCCAAGTACAGAATGACCGCCTTTCAAAAGAGCGCGCCCTCTACTAGATGCTCCGCGAATTATACGTGTTTTTCATTACTTGGGCACGCACTCTTATCATGTATTAGACACGAGCGCTTCGTCTGCGTTCGGCCAGGTCTCGAATCCTATCACAAGCTTCGTGTCCAAGAAATGGCAACCACCTATGTTGCTTGGTCGTGTCTTGAAAAGGTTCCATTATCAACTCTAGAAGAAGTAAAAATATGCATAAAAATATATGACGATGATAATCCCCGACAAGGGGGACAAAGGACAAACACAAATCATCCAAATACAGTTAAGTGACTGGTGCACGACCGAAAAAACCCGCCCGGTCCTGGTATCGAACCAAGAACCTCTCCATTTCCAGTGGAGCGCTCTACCAACTGAGCTAACCAGGAGTTAGACGTCAGCAAAGCAAACGGGGTTTTGTCGGCTGCTACCAGTCTAACACCAGCAAGGGGAACGGCCTGCATTTTTATAGTAAGGATGATAATTCAATTGATGCATATGTGCGGCGAGCGGGAGAAGTAAACGTTTGGTACGCAAAGAGCGCCATACGTTTACTAAAGGCACCATCCAACCAGCGTGTGGCTGTGCAGGGAGCTTTCCCGTTCTCGTCTTGTGGCCTTGCCGAGCTGCTGCTTTTTCTGGGCATCGTGTCATGGTCTTATCGGCTCGCAGCCGCCGCTGCGAGTCGCGTTTCCGTCCGCGTCAGATTGCTGATTGGGAACTGGAGCACATGACGCCAGATACAGTGGCCGCGACTTAACGAAGCGGCATGTGACGGCACGCTCTTCGTTCCACGGAAAAAGAAACAAGCAGGATGCTTTAACGCCACCGCACCGAGCACTCCGAGCACTCATACTCGGATTTTCCTGACCGCCGAACGTCGCCATATTAAAATCAGAACTGCCAATATTTCGGTAAGGTAAAACTCCGCCGTCCAACTTTGTTTTAGATCATTACTTCGTGCGACGAGAAATTTAAGAATTAAATTAAATGTGCTTTAAGGCAAGGATAGTTCATTGCCCCACATTGAATAGTTCATTTTCATTTTAGCATGTATATCTGAGGTATTGTCATACATCAGATTTGTTAATTTACCTCAGCGTTGAGAACTGTTAATGGAAATCTTTAGATTTGCATCCACCTTGTTCTAGCTCGTACCATGTACATTTCAATGGCGGTTGTGATCTATTACGCGCAAATATAATCAACCTGATTTCTAAATTTTTAAATACTCGAGCAATACGTCGTCGGTAAGTCTTTAAAAAAATTGTTTTAATCAAAATTATATTAATGAGTACTGAAAAAAAAAAGAAATTGCCGTTTAGTAATTGAAGACAATCTGAGATCAAAAACGGTGCGCATCTTACCTGTTTGTTGAAGCATTACAAAACAGCGTTAATATAATGCTGTCGTTAGCGCTTTAATGAGCATGAGTTCCGCGATTGAACTATCCAAGTTCCGCTAACGTTTTGTGCGGAGTTTGACGAGCTTCAAAATTCAACTTTTTACTACATACCGGCACTCACCATAAAGAATTACCTCTAAGGTTGATATCGACTTCTTAGCGGTAGAATTCATCTCAAATCTGGCCGCACACAAAACTTACGTAATACACAATGGAGGGGGTAGTTCAGAACACACTTTGCAACCAGAATGACTCTGCTTTAGTATAAAAATAAAAAGAAGAATCATGCGTGAATAAATAAAACTTCAAAACCTCACAAATAGAAAACTTTACGCATAGCCGGATAACCTTACTTTTTTAACAAACGTAACTGATACACACAAAAACAACTGAAGAATCCCTGATAGATTACACACACGTACCCGACTGGCATGCGTTAACCATGATTTTCTCCGGATCCGCAATAAATGCACAACACGAGGTTCAGGTGGCGTACTTATAAATACGTTACGCAAAACTAATGTAATTCTATTGTCAGAGAAACAGGTTAAATGGCACAGCCAAGTTCTGTTTTGGCTGATGATTCAGCTCGCAATATCGACTGTGCGTCGTCGCACTTTGCAAGACTTGTTCGCTGATTCTTGAACTTCCTTCGATATAAATGTCATATGAAATGCCTGTGTGACAGGGGTATCACATTGCCTGCACTATCACAATTTAAACGGTGTTGATATTTTAAGCCATCCGAATGACTTTTGTCGACTGGTTTATGCTTTCTTGCGAGAAATCAGAGGCCAGATTCCCGAAACTATCTTGCGACAAAAAGTTCGTAAATATGCCTTACGACAAAGTTAAAAACTTTTGAGTGTTCCCCAAAGCAAAATGTTTGTAAATTTTACGTAAGTTACGACGAAATCCGTAACTTACGCAAAACTTACAAGCATTTTGCTTCGGGAACACTCAAAAGTTCGTAACTTTGTCTTAAGATAAATATACTAACTTTTTATCGCAAGAAAGTTTCGGGAATCTGGCATCTGACTCGTGGTAACAAAGACAAAAAAGTACGAAGCTCCTAAATAAATTGTGGGCATTGTGTCTCTCTACTTCGTTGAAGTCCAGACGGAGCCGACGCTACGAGCTGATGAGACCAATCTGACTGCGTCAAGAGTGCACCATGATGGTGTTGTGTTTCTGTACGCGTTCTAACATCGCTGAACCAATGATAAACAAAAAAAGCTTTAGTGACTTGCGCTTTTGACTATGCTTGTTCGGTCCCATTAGCGTAGCATGGGCTGCGTCTGTATTTAAGGTGAAACGAAGTACGGTAGCTATCGAAGTCCCAAGTCCCTGAATAAGAGTAGCTATTACCTTCGCAGTGCTGACTAGACTCTCATCTGCAGGTTTTAGAAAATCAAAACAAAGAACATGGCAACAAAAAAAAAAAAACCGAAACTTTTTTTTTTTTTTACAAAATGTTTTTTTTTTTTTTTTTGTGTTAAACTTTTTTGTGAACGGTGATTCACACCGTTAGAGGGCAACCGAAAGTAGGTAAAGAAGTCTATATTCGTGGCGACAGTTTTTGGTCCTAACGACAATCGATAATATTAGCTACTCAGAGTTTCGCTCGGGTCAGCTCTTCAGCTAACATATAATAGGCATCGAAATATGGCAGAGTCAAGATAACCATCACCGCACAGACATTGGTTAGCCTTCTGTAGATTTGTACTTATTCTCATCGAAATGTGGAAAAAGCCGTCCTGGTAAGAGATTTTTTTACGCTTCAAATTTGAGGAAAAAAAAAAAAAAAAAAAAACTAATAAATTGAGTTAAAAACGTTCAGCGGTTTTTTTACTATTTTTTTTTTTAACTTCCCGGGACTGAACCAACATGAAGCAGTACACCAGAATTCGACCTCGGGGAAACCGCTTCCCTTTCAACGGATTCGATTCATGGAGAGAAAGTTATATCGTGGCTTTTAAGAAGACTCGCAGTATGCCGATTTCATTTCGTTGTAACCGGATATCGACATTCTAAAAAGATTGAATTTTTTTATCACGTAAAAATAAAATTTAATCAAAATCTTTTCCAAAAGTGGCTTCTGGTCGCTACCGTTTGGTGCGTGCTGTGCTTGCCTGCCGAAATGAAGTTCGAGCTTTCTAGTCTGTGATTTTAGCACCCAGAACCATTACATGGTTTGCTCGTGACGTAACTTCTAGGGAAAGTAAGTTTTAATCTGCCATTTTACATACAGAGTGTTTAATTTTATTTTGAACAAAGATATTCGAAAACAAAAATACGGAAAAAGTTTGAGTAATGCTCTCTTTTCAGATGAATTATGCGGCAAGGGGGACATTACATAGGGGAAAAATCGTTCCGATATGCCACACAATTTACTAAAACTCCTTCATTACCTTTTTAGTTAGTGAAAATAATTGTACGGTTATCCGCGTTTTCGGATCGCCAAGTTAGGCCTGTTGCACGAGTAGAAAGCGTCTTCAAAGTCTTCTAAAACTGACTGATTTAATGATCCTAGATTACGCTCAGCGAGTATCTAATTGTAATCATGTGTTTATTTTCATTAATGAAAACGTTAGTTAAAAGTTTTGAGTTAAACATTTGACTGATGGTGAGAATTATTCCTCTCTATTGTGTCCTCCGAGCCGTATACGCCGCTCACCCGTTCAGACCGCACAAATCTACTTTTTACGGCTTTTGTTTAAATAAATCTGTTTGAATTCATTGTACTTTATTATTTGTTTTATTTACAAATACTGCTAACCTGCTTTTGAAAGTTCTAGCAGAAGGGATTTCTGCATTTTGCTGTACACTAGCTTACACGGCAAAGGAAATATAAGATGTAGTCAATACGCAATGATAATATAGAAATTCAACAGACAGCAAAACAAAACACTAAAATTTTCACTGACAGCCTTTCAATGTTTTTAAAAATACTACTACTGATGACGAGTTCACCTGTACTTCTCAAACATTGTTCAGTTCTTCGATTGTTTGTGGGAATAGAGTATATTTAAAAGGGGGGGGGGGGGGGGAGTCAGTACGACAAAGAAACGGAACCAACGCTTTACTGTGCAAGTTTCAAGATCCTAATGCCACGGACGAGTCGTGCCGTTAAATATCTTGAACGATCAACGTTAAAATCGCAGTTCAGCAGTGTGTAAAAACATAAGCCTCCCTTTATGGCTTTTTGAGGATAGGAACTCTTTCTCGTACTTTCTCGTGTAGTGACGTCACACCTAGATTCGTTTATTTTGAATTTGTTGTAAATGAATCGCAATGCGTACCTCTGCACTCTTTCTAATTTGTGAATATCTACAGCCGCATCAGAGTCCCTTACCTGGGAGGCATATCCAAGAACAGGTGAAACGAAGGGTTTGCAAGGAGTGACTTTTTTATCAAACGAAGAAAGCCTAACATTGCGTTTCAGATAAAAACGTTTAGCGTGAGTTTACCGAACAGTGGAATCGATGTGTACGTTTCATTTTAGATATGAATAAAATTGCATTCCAAGATATTTGTACGTAGAAACAATTTGTAGAGGGTTGTTATTAACATGGCACTGGAAACTAAGTGGGGAATGTTTTTTTTTCTTTTTGGAAAAAGTGATTTGTGCACATTTTCGTATATAAAGGGGCAAGTTGAAAACCACTTGGACATTCTTTCTGGCGAAAAGTTAAGTAACTGTTAACGTTTAATATTTTTACTTTTCTTTCTAAAAGAAAAACGATTATCAGCATAAAATATCATATATACACCTACAACATCCTGAACATCATTGATAAACATAAGAAATAACAGCTGTCCCAAGAGAAAGCCTTGGGGGTTATCTGACAAAGCACCAGCTAAAAAAAAAACAAGCACTGCCCAGTGAAACGAAACAAAATTGCGAGAAGCCAAGTAATCTTCAAGCCAAGACGTGATGTTTCGATTATTTAAGATATGTGCGAGTTTTAACGATAGATTTGGATGAGAAACGCGATGCAACGCTTCTGAGCAGTTGACAAATACAATGATGACTTTCCCTGTCGGTCCAAAACTTTAGTAATGGCATGAGTGGTTTCGATCAGTGTGGTAGTATTGGAAAACCCACGCCAAAACCCACGTCGGCCGTGACAGAAATCTTTTGTTGGCTTCAAGAAAAACAGATATGCGCTTGAGCACAATATTTTCCAGAATCTTAGTTCATGACGATAGTAAAAATACGAGCCTATAGTAGTCTAGTGGAAAGGGATCCCCCGATTTGTTATCCACGAATGAATTTTGCGACCTTCCACTGAACTTGAACAACAGTCTCTATAACGACCTGGTGAAAATAAGAAAAAGAAACCTTGAACACCATTCATCA